>NC_088696.1:29849407-30182741 GCF_028017835.1 Emys orbicularis
AGCCCCCTGCACTGAGACAGGACCAAGTAAAACTAGACCATCCCTGACAGGTATTTGTCTAACCTGGTTTTTAAAAACCTCCAGGGATGGGGGGATTCCACAACTTCCCTTGGAAGCCTATTCCAGAGTTTAACTATCCTTAGAGTTAGAAAGTTTTTTCTAATATCTAACCTAAATCTCCCATGCTGCAGATTAAACTGATTATCAATGCACTTGGAGAACAATTGAGCCCTGTACACCTTATAACAGCCCTTAACATATTTTAAGATGGTTATCAGGTCCCCCCCTCAGTCTTTTCTGAGAACTAAAGCTGCCCCTTTTTTTTTTTAAACCTTTCCTCATAGATCAGGTTTTCTAAATTTTTTATCATTTTTGTTGCTCTTCTCTGGCCTCTCTCCAATTTGTCCACAGCTTTCCTAAAGTGAGGCACCCAGAATTGGACCTGGCATTCCAGCTCAGACCTCACCAGCAATGAGTAGAACAGGACAATTACCTCCCATGTCTTATATAAAACACTCCTGTTAATAAACCCCAGGATGATATTTGCCTTTTCCCAACTGCATCCCATTGTTGTTTTATATTCAATTTGTCATTCATTATAACCCCCAGATCCTCTTCAGCAGTACTAGCACCTAGTCAATTTTCCCCCATTGTGTAGTTACACATTTGATTTTTCCTTTTAAGTGAAGTACTTTGCACTTGTCTTTATTGAATTTCATTTTGATTTCAGACCAATTTTCCAATCTGTCAAGATCATTTTGAATTCTGATCCTATCCTCAAAGTGCTTGCAATTCCCCCCGCTTGGTGTCATCTGCAAATTTTATAAACCTAATCTTTGCTCAATTATCCAAGTCATTAATGAAAATATTGAGTAGTATTGGACCCAGGACTGATCCCAACAGGAAACCACTAGATATGCCCTCTCTGTTCGACAGCAAACCATTGACAACTACTCATCGAGTATGGTCTTTCAACCAGTTGTGCAACCATCATATAGAAATTTCATCTAGACACATTTCACTAATTTGCTTATGAGAATGTCCTATTGGACTGTGTAAAAATCCTTACCAAAATTAAAATACATCACATCTACTGCTTCCCGCCCCTCCCCAACCACTAAGCCAGTAAGCCTGTACAAGAAGGAAATTTGGTTGGTTTGGCATAATTTGTTCTTAATAACTCCATGCTGGCTATTCCTTTTAACCCTATAATCCTCCAGGTGCTTACAAACTGAATATTTAATAATTTTTTCCAGTATCTTTCCAGGTATCAAAGTCAGGCTGACTAATCTAATTCTCTGGTTCCCCCCTTTTAAAGATAGGTGTTATGTTTGCCCTTCTCCAGTCATCTGGGACCTCATTCTTCCTCCATGAATTCTTAAACAGAATTGCTAATGGTTCCGAAATAGCTTCAGCAAGTTCCTTAAGCACCCGAGGATGAATTTCATCAAACCCTGCTTACATGAATACATTTAACTTGTCTAAATATTCTTTAATCTGCTCTTTCCCAGTTGTGATTGTGTTTCTTCCCCCTTGTTAATAGTAATTATGTTGTGTATCTGGTCACCATTAACCTTTTTAGCAAAGACTAAAGCAAAATAGGCATTAAACACCTCAGCCTTCTTGATGTCATCAGTTATTAGCCCTTCTCCCCTGCTAAATAGTGGAGCTACACTTCCTTTTGTCTTTCTCTTACTCCTAAAGTATTTATACAACCTCTTCTATATTCCCTTATTTTGTCACTTCCTAGGTGTAACTCATTTTGTGCCTTAGCTTTTCTGATTTTGTCCCTACATGCTGTGCTATTCCTTTGTACTTTTCCTTAGTAATTTGTTCATGTTTCCACTTTTGATAGGATTCCTTTTTTTATTTTCAGGTAATTAAAGAGCTCCTGATGCAGCCATTCTGGTTTCTTGCTATTCTTCCTATCTTTCCTTCGCATCAGGACAGTTTGTTGCCTTTAATGCTGTCCCTTTGAAAAACTGCCAGCTCTCCTAAACTCCTTATCCATTAGATTTTCTTCCCATAGGACCTTGCCCAGTTCTCTATTTGTTAAAGTCTCTTTTTCTGAAGTCCATGGTCCATATTCCGGTGCTCTCACTCCTTCCTTTGATTGAATTAATGAAATCTATCATTTTATGATCACTTCCACCCAACTTGCCTTCCACCTTCAGACTTGCAACCAATTCATTCCTGTCAGTCTGAATCAAGTCTAACATGGTTGTGCCCTTGGTTACTTCCTCCGCTTTCTGAAACAAAAAGTTGCCCCAATACATTCCAATAACTTATTAGAAATTTTGTAATTTGCAGCATTACTTTTTCAACCGAAGGCTAAGTAGTTAGTCCCCCGTTATTATCACTTCTTCTGTTTTGGATATTTCTATGATTTGTTCTAGAAATGTCTCATCCACTTCCTCTTCCTGATTTGGTGGTCTATAGTAGACCCCTAGCATGGCATCTCCCCTGGCTTTTCCCCTTTTATCTACAACCAGAGACTTCGAACAGGTCTGTCTCTCACCTCCTTCTGGACCTGGGAATAAGTGTATATATTCTTGAAGTACAATGTAACGCCTCCAACTTTTCTCTCTGCCTGGACAAGCTGTACCCAGATATACCAATTTTCAGTCATAGTGAATGTGTTAGAACTCAGTATGATTTTAAATGGCTTTCTTAAGGTGCATCCTGTAATATAGTTTGTCTTCTTAACAATCAGAGTAGCCTCACATTGCATATCTTCCTTCCCTCCACCGTTCTACCATTACCTTGTAGAATAAGTGTCAGCAGGTGCAATCAGGTCAAAGGAGACAAGTGGTACCATTATTATGGCATTGCTTTGACTCAAGAGAAGCTACTTGCAGAAGAGAAGGCTTGCAGCAACTCCTATTTGATTGGCACCATTGTTTATTGAAGCTGGCACATGATCTTGTGAGCAGGCACGATGCCATCCTAACAGATGGGCATGCGGGTAGGAAGCCAAAAGATAATACATGAGTACCAACTGTGTGTGTATGACGGCAGGTTTCCCAGTTAGGAACATCAAAATGGTAGTTTGTTCTGAGCTTCTGCACCTACGTTGAAATGGGTATAACAGATACTCCATCTTAAAAATGGATTTATTTCAGCAAATACAAATTTTGCGGCCATACAAGGGGATTTGTTGGTTTAGTAAACCAGGAATTTTCCATACTAATTATTGGACAGGGGAATGTCAAGCATGTATCTTCATGTACATTAAAGATTCAAGTAACATTTCAGTAAAGCACCTCCTCTTCCTTTCATACAAAATAAAGCATGACTGCCACTTGGGAGACTGTAGAGTTCAGTCATATCACAACAGCTACGATTCTGCAGCTTCTTGGGCTTTCCAAAAAGGCAACAAGGAGAAGCACGTTCACACCAATGAATACAAGTAGGTACTAACTGTTATTCTGGCAATGATCTGGTGTGCTTTTTTTTAATAGCTCATCTGGTAGGTAGGAATAATAAAATGGGTTTAACAATGAATGAGAAGCCAAATCACTGACATGATAAATATTTATGACTGATTCCAGTCATTCATGCTTGGCAGTTTAATGTGTGTCCTTCATTAAGTGGAGTTGAACCACACTGGCATCTAGAGTATACTGAACAATGTCACTCTGTTCTTCACAGAAAGAGCCCAGATGTGAATACATATGTACTTTGTGAAGTCCCTAATGGTAGTAGCAGAATATACAACTTACATTAAGTGAACCTCTAAATGTTGTCTTTTTTTTCCAGACAAAGAGAAACTTTTTCACTTCAGAGATGGAGCACCTATTTGTAAGAGAGCAGCCAATGTAATGAGCAGGGTAGATTCCTAGCCCAGAGACCCTGCCCCCTAAACAGCAATCATCCAAACCGGAGTGGTGATAAGAGACTGAAATGACATAAGAGTTTATACCAAGTATATGTTAGGGTGAAGTTACACATGCCTTGCATGAATATTCTGAGAAAGTACATCCTTAATTAGAGTACCTCAATTAAGTATATCCCAGTGGCTATTCATGTACCAAGGTACTAATAAAGAAGAATATGCTGGGTAGAATCAAGCCCTTAATATGCCTATTTTTAATAGAGACACTCAGGTTGCATTCTTAGTTATCCCAATGCAAATCCAAAACAACCCCATAAAACCATCCAGTTATATTGTCAATTCACTACTGGGCTTTCCCTTTATTGCAGCTTTTTTGGTCTTAGCAGTAGCTATGAGCTTCCTTCAAGAAACTGCACTATAACTATCAAGCTTTTGTTCGGCTGTGTTTTAAAATATTCAGAGAGGTATATTGCTACTCCTTTTAAAATACGGTAGTGTCCCATAGTGTTTCATCCCTGAGTACAATAACAGAGATAATTGCTCTTTTAAATTTAAGTGTTTTTTATTTACTCTAGTAAAAATTCAATAAGCCCAAATAATATAAGGAGCTTTTAATAGACAGTAGCATTCACATACTACTTTTTTTTAAAAAAAACAAAATTGATGTCCTTTTTATAATTGAACATGTTAGGTTATCACAGCAATATATATTAGCTTACTATGAAAAACAGTAGTAGCATCAAGGTTTTCCTATTTAAATTGTGCATTTCCCTCTCCCTATTAGTTCCAATTAGTTCAAAGATAACCCCACCCACCCACCCACCGATTTCCTTATCAAATAAATTCAGTACTTTTGGCTTTTAATTTGAAAACATGAAAATTTAGTTTAATTCCTCAGTGTTCTCTTTCCCCTCCCCCCATCACCATACCTAAAGGCATGCTAGGAGATAGCAGCAGCCTTCCTCCCACCACCAGCACCCACATGCACTCTCCTCCCCTGGGGAAAAGATCCATACTGACCCAGCTCCCTTCCATTATGTGAAACCTCTGGGACAAACAACAAAGCACACTCCATTCCCAGTCACAAGATCGGAGGGAGAACATTGCTGTGTTCCTTTTTGGTGCAGTTTGCGGTTTTCTTTAATACTCAGGGAAGAATAAGTGGTAATCAATACCGGTATCTACTTGAATCTAGGTGGCTTGATGAAGGTGCTTTTGAAACAAATCACAAAGGCTGATTTGCTATTATTTAGTGCCAGGAGTTATTACCCCTGCAGCAGCACTGTGTCTAATTTACACTAAATTGTTAGCTGAAATCTATTAACTACTAACTATTTTTAGTACCATTTCAGAATACAGTGATATCTAGTTGGTTCGTCTCTTGTTAAAATTGACCAGCTGGTTTAGCTTTATTAGCTTTGAATTTGAAACAAACTGGGGTCTGCAGAAGCCAACTACAGAGTCAGTAAACAAATACTGCCATTGTGTGTTGGTTTTTGCTCTAATACTATTTTCTCTCTGCTTATATGGTTCTCACCACTGTGAGTACCTCAGACACCCATGACTTTATCCCACCCCTGTGAGATATGGAGATCGTCCCCATGTTGTATTGACTTACTGAAGCTCACACAGGACGTCTGTGTCTGAACTAGAAATTGAATCCAAATCTCGAGTCCCTGCACAATTCCTTACCTACAAGAACATCACTCTGTTCACTCACTAGTAATCCTGAAAGGTGTTAAATTAAAAACACTGAAGATGTATTCACATACAGACATGCACTATTTACCCAATAGCACAGGTAGAGCATAAGCAGCAGCCACACATATTTCACCCACAAAAATCCAGTCAGCGTAGCTAGCCTGTTTTGGAGGGGCTACCTCTGATGTGGTAGGTCATTATCCATGTCCAATCAGTTTTGGGTCTCTGTGAGAAATTAACTCACACAGGTATCAAGTGGTGATTTTTGTTTGCATGTTTGTTCATTGTTTAAAGATGAAATAGCATAAGATAAAGTCTCTGTGATATTAACACCTACCTATTTAAGACTAAACTGAAACCACTATACTTATTTCACAAAGGTTAATGTGCTACTAGATGGAACAATTTCACTCCCGACTGGGTTGGCATGAATTTGAACCTATGGCCTAGAACAATTTTCTGATCAATCAGTTTTGCATGCAGTGAGGTTATTTGCCACTAACTGTGCAAAGTTCTATTCTTTTATTCTGCAGAACAACAGACAAAAATTGTTGCAGTTTTATTTGACATGATTTTGCATACCCTGAAAATGCTGACAGAAGCGTTTTCAACATGAAGACTCTGAATCGAGTTACTTTATCTCTACAGTATGCTCATTTTTGCTCGAAAAAAATATTCACATCCATTTAATAATATTTTTCACAAAATGGGCCCATTTTTTGACTTTGTGAAATGCAAAAAGAATTATTTTTAGAAGTGTGCATTTTGTTACAAATATCTTACATAGCTCTGCTTGTAATACTTCTGTTACTTGTATTGCCTTTTGGAGGACCTGCTTGTATTTAATTCAGTTTTAATTTAATGTGGATTTGGATTCAGATAAGATGCTGTTTACAGAGTGTACCTGCCAGATTACAAATTGCTCAAGAACTGTAATACCATCCCCAACTAAACAACTTCTGCAGGTACTTTATAAATAACTGCTGAGGTTACTCAACCTGTTAAAATTGCCTGTGAAAATTCAGCTTGGGTGTCTGCTATGCAAATTATGTAGGCTACAAAGAATGTTTTTGTCAGTTGCCAGCAGTTGGCTGCCTGCTAGATCCCACCACCACTGCCACTGTGAAATGCCCTTGAAACTAAAGAGAGAAAGTGTCACTGAAGAATAAAATAAGTGTATCAGAACTCACATACTATAGGTACCCATTCTATAATGACAAACTACTGCTCAATAAGCACTTCTTATATGTCAGATGTTCACAACCTGAGTTACTCCTAAAAACAATTATGCTTATGTCAGCAGGTTGTAAACCAGGAGGATCTAGTACCACTTGCACCAATCTCCTTAAAATCAAATAGATAAATACTCTAGCTTTAATTATTGCAAGACAAAATATTTCAGAGCACAATTGCAATTGATCTACTGACAAATTTGGGTTCAGAAAATGCTCCTGACAAAATTCCACACCTAAGGGTAAAGTTAATGAGGCTGTCAAGGGAAAGGCAGGGACAGATTTAGTGCCAAAAAGAATACCAGTCATATGGGCTATAAATGGAAGGTGAAGGAAAAATAAGGCTAAGTGATAAGGAACAATGTAGCTCGGTGACAGATTTAGATCCTTTAAAGTCCAATAAACAGATGACAACGATTGTTAAATCAATTCATAAGAATTATGCTGAATCCTGACTAAGAAGCTCATCAGACAAGTACAGCAGCATTCACAGTTAGGAAATGTAAGAAGTCAAGAAGGTAGTCTATATGTTGTGTTGAATGAAATAGGAATGAAAAGAGGGCTCTTCCAGACTCCCTGAAAGCAGTTAGTCACTTTCTTGCTCTACCATGGCAGACTTCTTCTTTCACAGTGATGAGGGAGACAGAATCCTCTCCACTGGCTGTTATGGCATTTCAAAGGCAGTAGGTGCCAATCAACCCCCTTAAGCACGGGAAACTCAACACTCAATGGAAACATCCCAGTTTCACTTCAAAGGGGTTTTGACAAACTTTGCTGACCCATTCAATGAAAGCCAACATGGCAAAACTCATATTGAAACCAATGAGTTACCTTAAACAAAGAGTTCTACTTTTAAGCTTCAATTAAAAGTTTTATGGAATAGAAAGATTTTACATCAAACATGTCCAGTTTCAGTTCCACGACTGACCCATCATTATGGCAAGAGATTAACCTCAAGGTTCCATATTAAGTATAGTGTTGTTCAACATGTTTATTATTGATCTGAAAAGAAGTGAGGTGAGCAGTCAGGTAGCAAAATTTGCAGATGATACATAGTTATTTAGGTTAGCCGAATCCTGAGACGGCCGTGAGGACTTAACCAAGCTAGGTGATAAAGTTCAATGTTGATAAATGGGAGATAAAGTTCAATATTGATAAATGAAAAATAACGCACATTGGAGAGGAAATATAAACTACTCATACAAATTTCAGGGTTCTAAATTAACTGTATCAACTTGGGAAAGAGACTTGAGCATCACTGAACAGTTCAGTGGAGACCTCTGCTCAATGTGCAGCTGTGGTCAAAAACGAAGATGTTACGATACATAAGGAGTGGGATGGAGAATAACATGTAAAACAGTATAATTCCATTATAGAAATCAATGGTGTGTCCTCATCTGAAATACTGTGTGCAGTACAGGTCAAAAAGGATATTGCAGAAATTGAGGTGGTCCAGAGAAGGGTGACAAAGATGATTAGGGCATAGAAAAACTCTCACATGAAGAGAGATTAAAAAAGATAGCACATTTTTAATTTATAAAGGAGACAAATAAGAGGTGGCATGGTACGTGTATCAAATACTGAAAGTTTTAGAGAAGGTTGATTGGGAACTTCTGTTCTCCCTATCTCATAACACAGGAACAAGGGGACATTCAATAACACTAAAAGTGGGACAATTCAAAGCTTGTAAAAGGAAATATGTTTTCATACAACATGTAATAAGACGGTGGAATGCACTGTCACAGGATATTGTTGAGCCCAAGAATTTCGCAAGATTCAAAGAGTGATTGGATGTTTAGATGAATAACAAGAATTTCCATTATAATGGTTAATGCTAACAAAATATTATTGGAAGCCTCATACTTTTGGGTTTAAATCCATCTCTTCCTCTAACTATTAGGGATTGGATGAGAACTTCATGGGTGGCAGGACCCATGTTAGAAAGATACGGGATATTCTCATACCTTCCTCTGAAGCATCTAGTGCTGGACACTGTTGGAGTCAGGAAACTGCACCAGATAGACCATTGGTCTGATGCAAGCCTAAGCTCCTATGTTGCAGAAAGTAGCTAAATTTTGCTTGTTGTAGCATTGTTTAGTAAGGACTTTTACAGCCATGAAGACTTATTGAAAGTCTTTGGGTAAGGATAAAATGGGTAAAAAAGAAGGGTGATGTCCTGGTAGGAGTCTCCTACAGACCACCTAACCAGGAAGAGGTAGATGAGGCTTTTAATAAACAACTAACAAAATCATGGTGATGGGGGACTTCAACTACCCAGACATCTGTTGGGAAAATAACACAGCAGGGCACAGATTATCCAACAAGTTCTTGGTATGTATTGGAGACATTTTTTTATTTCAGAAGGTGGAGAGAGCCACTAGGTGAGAGGCTGTTCTAGATTTGATTTGGACAAATAGGGAGAAACTGGTTGAGGATTTGAAAGTGGAAGGCAGCTTGGATGAAAGTGATCATGAAATAATCCATTCATGATTCTAAGGAATGGTAGGAGGGAAAGCAGCACAATAAAGAAAATGGATTTCAGGAAAGCAAATTTGGGCAAACTTAGGGAATTGGTAGGTAAGCTCCCACGGGAAGCAAGTCTAAGGTGAAAAACAGTTCTAGAGAGCTGTCAGTTTTCCAAAGAGATATTATTAAGGGCACAAGAACAAACTATCCCACAGTGCAGGAAAGATAGAAAGTATGGCAAGAGACCACCCTGGGTTAACCAGGAGATCTTCAATGATCTGAAACTCAAAAATAAAGATGTTCTACAAAAAGTGGAAACTATGTCAAATTACAAAGGATGAATATAAACAAATAACAAAAGTATATACAGACAAAATTAGTAAGGCCAGGGCACAAAATGAGATTAAACTAGCTAGAGACAAAGAGGAGTAAGAAAACATTCTACAAATACATTAGAAACAAGGACAGGGTAGGCCCATTACTCAATGAGGGGGCGTGACGAAGTTCACTCACCACAGCGGTGCCTCCTGCTGGCTGTCATGGGGATTAGTTCCATCAGCCGGCATGCCCTCTCCAGGTGGTGCCTCTCCTGTCATCATCTCCACTTGCAGACCCACCTCAGTTCAGGAACCACAGCATCCTTTTCATGACTTGGCCCTCTGGCCACGTCACATTCCATGTTTTCCCCTTCTAGGCGGGGGGGAGAAAGGTAAGTATCTCAGTCCAATAGTCCAGCCACTTCCGCAGTGGCGACTGAGGGGGATCCTACTACTCTGGGTCCTGACCCAGGGACCCTGTAGATAGCAGCCTCCTGCGGTGTCTTCTTAACTTCCTTCATTGCTGCTTGAATTCTCTGGGCTACTTCCCCATGACCCCAGCACCTTATTTGCACTCTTATCAAGACTTTCAGCCAGCAAGTCCCAGCAGCCAGCCAGGAACTCCCTCTTGCTCCCCCGGTCCCTGCCAGCAACTGCTGTGTCCAAGGTACTTCCAATTCTCTCAGACTTTCAGGGACACAGTCCTCACTCCCTGAGCGCCCAGCAGCTATTGAGCCTGCTCTGCCCTGCAGCGCCCTTTTATGTGAACCCACTGGACCCTGATTGGCTGCTCCATGCAGCCTCCCTCCAGTTGGCTGCTTGGAGGACTCACCTTCACTACTCCTTTCTGGAATAGGGTGTGACAGGCCCATAAAGGCCTCAATTAACCCCTTGCTCTCTGGTGTGGGGTGAATACCCTATCACAGGAGGGAAAAACAACAATAAAAATGTGGAAATGGCAGAATGCTAATTGACTTTTTCATTTCAGTTTTCACCAAAAAGTTTAGTAGCAATTGGACATCTAACTTATTGAATGCCAGTGAAAAATGAGGTAGGATCAGAAGCTAAAACAGGGAAAGAACAAATTAAAAATTACTTAGACAAGTTAGATGTCTTCAAGTCACCAGGGCCTGATGAAATACATCCTAGAACACTCAAGGAGCTGACTGAGGAGATATCTGAGCCATTAATGACTATCTTCGAAAAGTCATGGAAGACAGGTGAGATTCCAGAGGACTGGAAAAGGGCAAATATAGTGCCAATTTATAAAAAAGGGGGAAAAGGACAACCTGGGGAATTACAGACCAGTCAACTTAACTTCAGTACCTGGAAAGATAATGGAGCAAATAATTAAGCAGTTTACAGACACCTAGAAAATAATAAGGTGATAAGTAACAGTGTGCATGGATTTGTCAAGAACAAATCGTGTCAATATTTTCATCAATGATTTAGATAATGGCATCAAAACCACGCTTATAAAATTTGCAGACAATACCAAGCTGGAAGGGGTTGCAAGTGCCTTGGAGGATAGGATTAAAATTCAAAATGATCTGGACAAACTGGAGAAATGGTCTAAAGTAAGTAAGATGAAATTCAATAAGGGCAAATGCAAAGTACCCCACTTAGGAAGGAGCAATCAGTTGCACACATACAAAATGGGAAATGACTGCCTAGGAAGGGGTACTCCAGAAAGGGATCTGGGGGTCATAGCAGATCACAAGCTAAATATGCATCAACAATATAACACTGTTGCAAAAAAAGCAAATATCATTCTGGGATGTATTAGTAGGAATGTTATAAGCAAGACATAAGAAAAAACTCTACTCCGTGCTGATTAGGCCTCAACTGGAGTATTGTGTCCAGTTCTCTATGCCACATTTCAGGAAAGATGTGGACAAATTGGATAAATACCAGAGAAAAGCAGCAAAGATGATTAAAGATCTACAAAACATGACCTATGAGGGAAGGTTGAAAAAATTGAGTTTTAGTCTGGAGAAGAGAAGACTGGGGGTGGGAGGGACATGATAACAGTCTTCATGTACATAAAAGGTTGTTATAAGGAGGAGGGAGAAAAATGACCTTGTTAACCTCTGAGGATAGGACAAGAAGCAATGGGCTTACATTGCAGCAAGGGCGGTTTAGGTTGGACATTAGGAAAAAATTTCTAATTGTCAGGATAGTTAATAATTGGAATAAATTGTCTAGGGAGGTTGTGGAATCCCCATCATTGGAGATTTTTAAGAGAAGGTTAGACAAACACCTGTCAGACATGGTCTAGATAATACTTAGTCCTGCCTTGAATGCAGGGGACTCTCAAGGTCCCTTCCAGTCCTACAATTCTATGATTGTTTGAAATCAGGGATGTGAAATACCTCTTTTAAAAAAAACGGTACAGAGGGAGGAAAAAGGATGCTTAGGGAGGAAATAGAGGGAACATGCTGTTGGCCGTGTGGGTTCTACAGTCATCAGTGGAATAATTAGGAATGAATTCCACAAAGAGATCCTTGTAGTGATTTCCCCCTCTTGAGTTTTTGCCTATAGGTTATTCAGTAGGAGCGGTGATCCAGCCCGTTATTACTGTAGATGATCATTATCCACATGTTAGCATGTATTCCAACAGAGGATATGGTACTGAACAGAGCACTTGGGAGGGAGATTATTCTTAGAGTGGACCCCATTTGATGGGATAAATGCAAGGAAGAACATCAGAGTGGCTGTACTCCAACAATGGCCAGTGCCAGATGCTTCAGAGGGAGTGAACAGAACAGGGCAATTTATTGCACGATCCAGCCCCCTGTCATCCAGTCCCAGCTTCTGGCAGGCCGAGCTTTAGGAACACCTAGAGTATGGGGTTGTATACATGACCATCATGGCTAATAGCCATTGATGATCTATCCTCCATGAATTTATTCAATTATTTTTTGAACCAAGTTTTACTTTTGGCCTTCACAATGTCCCATGCAATGAGTTCCACAAGTTGACTGTGTGTTGTGTGAAGAAGTACTTCCTTGTGTTTGTTTTAAACCTGCTGCCTATTAATTTTACTAGATGGCCCCTGATTCATGTGTTATGTGAAGGGGTAAATAGCACTTCCTCATTTATTTTCTCCACATCATTTATGATTTTATGACCGCTATCATATTCCCCCCTTAGTCCTCTCTTTTACAAGCTGAAGAAGAAGACTGTAGATGATTACTAGAGTAAATCAGTCTGATATAGTCTAATGTGACACCCCTCAGGTGGCAACTACTGTTTGAATACAGAACAGGAAAAATATAGGTGTGATCCCTTCCACAAAGAGGAAAAATTTGTTAGATGTGTGTTCTAAATTTTTTATTCATAAGGCCAAATTCCATCCTTAGATGCTTATGTTTTCAGTAGGAGTCATGCACAAGGACAGGCTTTGGCCTATAGGATGGCTTACATAACTTGTACCCATAATTGTACACAGTTAAGTAAGATGATTGTTTTTCTTTTTGCAAATAGGAAAAATAATACTCTAATTCCCTTATGAATTAGAATAAGTAGTTGCTTTATCTTTTTATAAACATTTTTAAAGTAGCCTAGTCAATGGCATCAAACAGCCAATGGCTGGTGCAATTAAGAATGTGAAATCAGGAGGCAACAGTGTTGGAAGAAGGAGCGAGAGATGCCTAGTGGATGAAAGAGGAAAGGAACAAGTTGCAAAGGCAAATCCAACATTGGAGAATGGGTCTGTTAGTTGTCAGTGTGGTCTAGCAGGAATAAAAAAAAATACTTGTGTCACAATATAAATGTCTCTTCACAATATATAGAAGTACCATATTAGACTACCCTTCCTTGGCCTATGCTGAGTGATAAGCTATGTGTCAAGTGTTTGATTCCAGAGAATTTCAATTCTCTTTGCTCTTCTAACTTGCAATTCATTATTGACCTATAGTATTATTTTACTTCCAAATCACATGCTGTACCTTCTTGCACTTTTGCTTTTTAGGTTAAACACTAACAACACTACACTAACAACACTACAACATGGAGCTGAGCCAAAGTGTTTGATAATTCATCAGTAGTGGCAAACTTAAGTGTTTTCAAGCAATGCAAATTGTTTTGGCTTCTACACAGCACCTGCTTCCTTCAAACATTGATGGCAAAGAGCCTTTCTTGGGATTAATATCAAGTATTCATTTTAACAGCATTAATTTATGATGTGTGTCATCCCATTTTATCTTGTGCAACATGACATTCAAAAAGCAAGCATTTTTTCCAAAGTGAATACCCATTCTCCATTGTAGCAGTGGTGCTCTCCCTGGATTTTTAAGCTAAGGGGGCATACGTTGGAAAAGACATTATTTGTCATGCTGTTTCCACAGGGATTGCTCATGGAGATATTAATACACCAGCATATTCGTAAAAACTGCCTACATAATACATGGTAAGAGCAAAATTATGAAGTTACAAAGGACATTTTTTTTTTGGTTGCCTGAGGTTCCATCCTCAGACAATTGTAGCTGTACCACATACAGTGTGTGACTGCTGACTTTGTAAAAAAAGAAAATTCAGTAAAAAGTTGAAAGGTGAGATTTAATAACAATTGTCAGGCAAGTCATTTAACATTTTGGCCCTGATTCACCGCTGGCACACTTCTAAGTGAATGACTCAGTGATGAAGTGAATGCAGTTGTGCCCATTTCTGTCAGTAGCAAATTTGGCTCTTTGTGCCTCAGTTTACCCAGCTGAAAAATTGGTATAATTATATTTATCTAATACACAGGGATATTGGGACTACATATACTGGCTCATGCGCTCCCCTCGGAACCAGCTGCATGCTGGAGAGGGGACCAGACCTGTAGGAAGCTGCCATGGGCCTATGTGAAAAGGAGAAGGGACTAACCAGGATGCTACTTTCAACTCTTCTTTCCTCTGGTGCAGCTATGGATTAAGACAAGGTGCATGGAGGAGCTGTCCTGAGCCAAGTTTCCAGAGAATTCTTGCTGTGATGTGCATCACTTAAAGATGCAGGCCTATGCATCACTTACGTTCCAATTAAGCATATCTGCCCTATTTTAAGGACATAACTGGGAATTTAGTGGGGTGAGCTCCCTGCACAGGGGTGAATTTTACTCTCTCTGACTTTAGTCTCTGGAGTCTTAAAGCACAGCTGGGTTCTGGTATAGCTACTGCCATGATGCCCTCAACAAAGGAATGGCTGAGAGTTTCTTTGGGAAAGTAACCAGGTTCTGCACTGTTGATGGTCCAGGCCCCCAGAGGTAACTAACATCCACTGTCTTTTTGGGCCCCACGTTTTATTTACTTCGCACTGCAGCTCAAACACAGACTAGGGACATGGAAAAAGGTGAATTAAGCAGGTCCAAATGGAGCTGCAGATTCTGGGCACTGATTTTTTCCCTTACACTTGAATTTGCACAGGAGGGGAGCATATCAGTCATTGTTTGTAAATCACTTTGGATAAAAGGTGTTCTATAGAGGCTCAGTTATATTACATATGCCTAATCCTCAGATAGCTCCATTGACTGATTTACACTATGCTACAACACTCTTTAATCCATTGCTTTCAATGGAGCTACAACAATTAACAGCACCTGAAGATCTGGCTCACGGTCTCCTATTGTAATGGATTATTTAATTATTAACCTTAGAATAGGATAAAACTTCTGCCATTTTATTCACGGAGATCTCAAAGGAGAAACTGAAATATGCAGCAAATGTTCTGGATTTCTCCAAGTGCAAAAATATTATAAATATGATCACATTTCTAATAATTTCCGATACTTTAAAGTTCCACAAAACAAAAATACAATTGTGCTAGTGAAAACTGGGTATTCCTGGCTAATGTTTACAAAAGATTGCACCCGGGAAAAATGTTCTTGTTTTTGTTTTGCTTTTTGCATCAAAATTCAAGTGAAAAGTTACCATTTGCCGCTTATTCATACAGCTCGGTTTACTTTGAGTTACATAATAAAATGTATTTTCAATATAGTTGGTGAATTAAGTAGACATGGAAATCAGACTATGGAAATGCAAGGAACATCAAGCTGAAATCTTCAAAAGATTTAGATTCTCTCATGCAAGGTCACCTCTCCAAAAATATTTGAAAAAAAATCACCATTTTAATTTGTACTGACCCTGAAGAAAACTGAAGAAATTGTAAGTCGATCCAGTCATATACTTGATCCCTAAAATATCCTGTCCATAAAGAAAGAAGCTACATAGCCATAAAAAGTTTTATAAATGTATAACTGTGTAAAGAGATTCAAAAACTAATTTTGCTGCAAAAGCAAGATTTTTAACAGATGTGCAGCTGTTTTCAACCTTTTAACATTGTCTATATGAGCCAAGAGATTTTTGTCTAGTTTTGTAACTAAATTGACTCTGTGGCTTGTTTTCTATCCCCTTGGGTAAGCCCTCCTGACATACACTATACCAGGAAAAAGCTTTTTCTCAGTCTCATCTTAACCAAATTGAACTGCTTTAAAAAAAAAACTAAATGTATTTCAAAATCCAATTGCTTTGGCCCTAAATCTAGCTTTTCTTGGCAGTGTGTGCTTGTTTTTAATCCTAATGCTAATATTTAGCAATGTGGCATCAGATTTAAAACACTAATTTACATCCTGCCAGAGATCTATAGTATTTCAGTACTAGTCAATCAATACATGATTCTAGTGCTGTTTTTTTAAAGGGAACATTGTTTAAACTGTAATGTAATACTGGAAATAATTCTTCTACAGACTACATATACTCAATTGTCTAACACTATACATTACCGCTATTTTCTGGGGTAAGGGGATTTAGAGTTTATCTATTATATGTATTTTTTTTTCTGGTGTTCACACTTCAAAAAGGATGATGAAAAATTGGAAGAGGTACAGAAAAAGCTACAAGAATGATTCAAGTTCTGGAAAACATGCCTTATAGGGAGGATTAAAGAAGGTCCATTTATTTAATTTATCAAAGAGAAGACTAAGAGATGACTTGATCATGATCTACAAGTACCTACATTGTGGAGATTTTTGATAGTAGATGACTCTCTAATCCAGCAGATCAAAGTATAATGAGATCCAATAGTTAAGTTGAAGATAAACAAATTTAAACTGAAAATAAGATGCACATTTTTAACAATGAGGGTAATTAATCAGTTGAACAACTTAGTTAGGCATCTGATGTATTCATCACTTGAACTCTTTAAATCAAGCCAATCTTTCTAAAAGATTTACTGTATCTGAACAAAACTTATGGACTTGAGTCAGAAATTTGGGGGTGAATTTCTTTGACTGTGTTATACAAGAGGTCAGACTAGATGATCATAATGGTCCATTCAGGCCTTAAAATCTATTAATCTATTATCCAACGTCATGATCTCTGATCTGTGTATTTCAGAAATAATCTACATGCATCCATCATATTCAACTTTATTCCCCATATTCCTTGCATTTGTGTATAGACAGCTAAGATGTTGAGCAGATTTTCCCACTTATTTCTCTCTTTTTATTCCTATGACTCTATTGTAATTTTCTGTGTCCGCCCGACATCAATCCTTCTGTTATGATCACCTTTGTATTCTTACCTGTGGGGGTTTGTCAGCTGCCCCCTTTGAACCTAGTTTAAATCCCTCCTCACTAGGTTGGTGAGTCAGTGTGCAAGACAAGGTGGAAACATGGAATTCTGAAGCAGGGAATGTCAAGTAATCAGAAAATGACTTTTTCCTATTTTTTGCTTCAAAACTTATTTGTAATTTTAAAGTTTATACCTATGTTCTGTTACTGAATTAGAATCACTGGGCCTGCTTCAGACAGTAGTACCTCAGACTGTGGTGGTTTTAGGTCCTGAGACCTAAACAAGGTTGGGTGAGTTCAGTACTACTTGGAGTTAACCTTAGACAGGAAAGTACAGTGTCTAGCAGAAATGTTCATAATTCAGTAGATACTGCTTTTCTCTACGTCTGGACTGTTTCAGTGCCCCATTTGCAATTTTTCAACATTTCAGTGGTGGGTAAAATAATTTCTTATATATAATGTGTGTTTGTGACATGGATTCATATGAAATGTGCTATATAAAATGCAATTTATGATTATTATTTCAGTTCACCTTCAAATTGTTTTGTGCGGTATGCTGATCCCAATACGTTTGTATTTGCCCTAAATGGTTCAGTATATGTCTCATCTAGCAATAAACACACAAAAAGCCATTGTTTGGGTATGGAAGAACAAGGAGGAAATGAAATGGAAAACAATCAAAACTAAGAAAAGGCTCATGAGAGATATAAAACATTGATATTGTAAAATGGATCTGTGTGTGGAAACAATCAAGTAAAATAAAGGTGGAGAATGAAAGGAACATTGTACCAGGGTTTGAGATAAGTTATCACATTTTTAAGTACAAAAGAAACAATGGGTCACTGAAGGAGACAGCATGGCTTCTAAGGGTACGTCTACACTACCCGCCGGATTGGCGGGTAGTGATCGATCTATCAGGGATCGATTTATCGCGTCAAGACTGCCATCGACTCCGGAACTCCACCGCGGTGAGAGGCGGAAGTAGAGTCCACAGGGGAGTGGCAGCGGTCGACTTGCTGCCATCCTCATGGCCAGGTAAATCGACCTAAGATACGCCAACTTCAGCTACGCTATTCGCGTAGCTGAAGTTGCGTATCTTAGGTCGACCTCCCCTCCTCCCCCCCGCCCCAGTGTAGACCTAGCCTAACAAATGGCAAGGATATTCTGGTGACAGAAGAGGTAAAACATACAGTAGACAGTTCTTCTAGAAAACTACCTGAAGAAGAACTGTGTGTAAGCTTGAAAGTTTCTCTCTCTCACCAACAGAAGTTGGTCCAATAAAAGATATTACCTCACGCACCTTGTCTCTCTATGAACCTCCCAGAGAAGATAGAAGGAAAGCTGCAGGAAATCACAGCAAAATTGAGAACATCTGAAGACCTCAGAAGATATCTAAAGAAAAATACTTCAAAATATTGCTATGAACTAATTTTAAGTGGCAAGAGACAGAAGAACAGTTAGTAGACATTTATGGAAGCAAGAATATAGGTCACAAATTTTTGGCTGGTAATATATATTTGCCATTACCATATACTACCGTATAATTATTAGCATTTCCTTATAAAGTAGAGGGTTGGTTGCAATAATAAAAATAATAGTGAGTAGCACTAGTATAGCACTTCATATGTACAAACCACTGTACAATCCATGATGTAGATAAACAAATATGTATATCCATATTCTTCTTCTTCTGTGGCATCTCCATCTTGTTGAAGGTTTGCAACCATGCTGTAACTATTCTGTATGATCCTCTGCTAATCTCTTTGATCTGGCCAGGATACTACGTAGCCCATCATTTCCTTTCCAGTGTCCATAAACATGCACCGCCCACTGATCCTCTTAAAACGTGTCCTGCAACTCCAATATCTCGTTTCATAAAGATAAGATCTCTATCATTTGTTGAATTCCAATCACCTCCAATACTTTTTTTATTGGTTATATGGTCCATCCATAGTATTTTCCGAATTCTTCTTTAAAACTATAATTCAAAGGATTGTAATTTCTTTATTATCGATTGTTTGAATGTCCATGTTGCACAGCTATAATTTAACACAGACCAAATGTAAATATTTTTGAGTCAGAATTTAGTCTTCAGATTTATGTCCCTTTTAATCAGATGTTCATTCTTCCAGAATGTCTCTTTCACTCTTGCTATTCTGGTGGTGACTTCAGTATCCAATCTTCCATCTTCTGTAATGATGCTTCCTAATTGCAATAATTTCTCATTTGCTGTATGGATGTGTCATTCACTGGAATCTTGCATGTCTCCCTAGGGTCCTTGCCAACCACTATAGTTTTTGTCTTGTCCACATTCTTTGACCATATTCATTGCTATAATAGTATATAATCTCCACTAACTTCATCATACCTTATTGTGAATCAGCCAGCAGAACTGTCATCTGCATTGTGAATGTTATTCACCTATTTTCCATTCATCTTAATACCTTCTGTTTATTTACTT
Source organism: Emys orbicularis (assembly GCF_028017835.1). Lineage (NCBI taxonomy): Eukaryota > Metazoa > Chordata > Testudines > Emydidae > Emys > Emys orbicularis. Next base: position 29,868,969 of record NC_088696.1, read on the forward strand.
TCATCAAACACTCGCTATAAATGTCGAATAAAGTCAAAGACATTATGTAACCTTTTCTCACTCCTCTCTTGATCTCTGTTAGATTTTCATTTTCATCTTCCATTATAATCACCTTCTGATTCTAGTATAATTCTTTTATTACTCAAAGTTCATATTCATCAATCTCTACAGACCTTAATATGTTGAGCAATCCATTTTATAGATGGGGAAATCAATGCAGAGATCATGACTTGGCCACGGCCACCCAGTGAGTCTATGATAGAGGGGAATTAAAACTCAGGCATATCTGGATACAAACCTGTCCTTGTTCCTCTAGACCAGTGATTTTCAACCTTTTCTATACTATGACAACTGAGAAGCAGCTGTATTAGATGCCTTTCATGCCACTGGCTTGTGTGCCACAAAATGCTGTTAGAACAGAAGTTATTTCATGACTCCCATCTCGGCATAAAGAAAGGGAGGGTGTTCATGACCCCCCTGAAATATGTTGAACCCCTCAGGTTGAGATTCCCTGCTCTTCTAGACATTGATGCTTCACTGGCCTGGTGTTCATGGTGAGCAAATTTGAAATTACTGGGAAATTTGGTTCAGCCTGAATATGTATCCCAAAGTTTGGATGTAGCTCTATAGCTTATTTTCACTGTTTTGAGGTCCTCATTTACAAAGTGTTTTTGGAGTGGAGGAAAGGCTAAACAACTGAGAAACAGGTTACACCACTGTCTTGGATGCCACAAAATGCTGCTACTCTTTTAGAATCTAAGCCCTTAATAACAAGCCTCAGCACAGGAGTTTTGTGATGTGAGGGGGGTTATATATGACATTTTTGGAAAATATGTTTTTTGGGATAATCTGCTTGGATTTGTCTGCCATGTTTTGAACTGTGTGAATCTAGTCTTCCAACACAAGCATCCATGTGATTCATATCATGTTATTGCCAGTGTGGATGATATTTTTTATACATTCACGCAAGAGAAGTAATTAAAGAGCCCATTCTGTGTTTGACAACTGGAAAAAGCCACTGTTCTGGGGGTTGTTCCAACAACCACTCTTAAATTAAGCTCCAGCTGTGAGTCTAGCTATTGTTTGAACACACTAAACATTTGTTTCTGAATCACATCTGGAAATCCCTCCCACAGCTGTATAAGCTCAGTGAGACCCATGTTGCAGGCAGAAACTAATCTGCTTGCTTTCTTTCATCCTGCTTGAGATTCACAGATCAGCCTTCCTCACATCTCACTGATGGGACTGATCTCTACACTTCGACATACTCTCGCTCTGACTTCAGTGGGAGTGGAGTGCTCAGTACCTCTCAGAAGATATGCAGCTCCTGGCAGGATTTGGCCTTTAATTGAGGCACAAATTAAATTTACTTTAGGTCCGGATCGGGAGATATTTTATGCACCCAGAGCTGTAACAGTTTAACGCCCGTCCTCACTGAATCAGGCCGCTACTTTGGCACAAGTAGGATCATAATCAGATTGCTGGTCATCAATTACTCTATGCAAAGTTATGTTTAGAAACTGACAGCTTTTGAAGAATCTCTCATTTGGATTAAATCAAGTTGCTTAAATATTTATAAAGCTCTAGGGCACAAGATACACCAAGTATTTGCATTACACATTGGCAATGGAAATATGAATAAGCAGAATCTGAGCTCAATACTCATTTCAAGAGTAGTACATTTTGTTTGCATTATTTTAAAAAAGCCTATTGCTTTATGTTAAATACCCTAAAGGCTTAGCATAAAACATGACTGGAATGAATATAAAGAAAAACTTTCTGTATCATTAGATGGTCTGAGTTTCAAAATCTGTTCTAAAAGTATTGTAAAGTGTGCAGTGTTGTACGTTAATGCACTGAATACATTTCCACAGTGCTTGATGTGTTTCATAAAAGGTCCATTTCAAAAGTGTGCTGCATTATAGGTGAACAGTCGCAGTAAATAATCTTGTTACAGAAACCTAAGCAATTTTTACAAGGCGTATTTCTGGCTGACTGAACAATTTATTCTCCAGATGTCACATTGCATTTTTCCAATATAAAATGAAACAGCTTTTTTTTTAGGCAGACTGTTTTGTTTGGAGAGATTGGAACAAAGGGTACTTCCTTAAACACGATAATCTATTATTAAAATCTGTTGTTACTATAAAATTATCATACATAAACATTCATAATTTATCATTTAATTTGGTTTAAGAGATATAAAAGGTTACTTCAAAGACTGGGCTTTCCTGAGGATACTTGCATGTACTTCAAAAAATAAAGAATAGGTACATTGGCTCTCCAAAATGACAGTGAATATTGATCCTGAAGGTTTTTGACACCTGAATAGTTCTGTGAATGGCTAAGCTTGTCTCATACCATATTGTGCCATCTAATAAACCCACATGATGTGATGTAATCTTCCAGGGATTATAACCTAATGTAACATGACACAATGTCAAAAAACTAAAGCAGTTTAAAACAGTGTTTTAGATTATATAGTTATTAATTTAGGTAGCATAAATTCCAAGATAACGTTCTGTGTAAAGTTTATCGGCTATAGAAGACATGATGAATATTTCCATAGAAAGCTCTGGTACTGGAGAAATCCATGGAAAATCAGCAATGTATTTTCTCAAAGGCAATATGAATAAAGAATGCTGTATAATTATGAACAAAAATGCAGCAATGTTTTACCTTTATAGAATTTATTATCCTGTGCTCTTGATTAGAAGATATATAGCAAATTGGTTGCAGAGGATAAAATATTTAAAGATTTTATTAATAAAATTCCCCTTTCTACCCTTTTCCTATTAATAGTAGGGTAAGCAGTGGTAACTGTGTCTCTGCCCACTTACCTATCAATCTAGGCTTTTATAATAGTGCCAAACAGCTGAGCTCTAGAACTGTTTGACTCCTGCCAAGATCAGTTTGGAAAGGTCTGCAAAATATTGGTGTCAAAGCCACTGAGTTCCTAGCCCTTGAAGTGCCAAAAGTTTCAGCTTTGAATGAATCTGGTTTTCAAAAGAGATGGACTCGAGCTGAGAAGTTTTACTTTCATTCAGCTCAATCTCTGGTTTTCATATGTTGGAATCTTTGTGAACCAACAGACAGGTTTGGGTTCATGCAGTATGGCCTCCTCTGCTAGACCAGAAGTGGGGGGTAATGGCCACGTTAGCAAATACCAAATGGCTTGCCCTATTTGATTTTTGTTTTTCTTGGTGAACACTGTTCATCCTCAAAATTCTCCAGTGGGCAGCAGCCTCACAAAGTACATGAATATCCAGAAGGAGCAAAGTTTTGTAGAGATTTAATAAAATTTGAGTAAACCACTGCTGCTACATGACTAAGTCAAACTTGTAACAAAGATCATTTCAACTTTATCTGAGGTTTGATAAAATGTTTTGCACATGTCTAATGTCCACCAGTTCACATGTTTCTAACATGACTCATTAATAAATCTGTGTATATGGTGTATGTGTAACAAAAGTACAGCTGGGGAAGAATATGTTGTGGATCCAGTAAACGCTTCAAATCAAACTTTCCCCTGCAATATATACCTGTGGTTTGCTTCTTGGCAGCGTATCTGGCTCTAACATAGAACACTCATATTCAAAACAACTTGGGATTTTTCTTCTCATTTTAATTCCCCATCCTCCCCATTCTTTACATGCTTGTATCTCCTGGGTGCCTTTATAATAATTGCAGTTATGTGTATAAAACCTTCAAAACTCAGGAAATTAGGTAACAAATAAATCCAAAAGTGCACAGCATACACACAACCCAACTCATACACAAATGTATAAGCAAAGAAATACAGGAGTGCAGTCCTTTGCTACATCTAGCATTAGAACAATGCGTCATGGTGATATTAAACGTGTTGGAACAATGGCTGATTCTTTGTAATGAATTTGTACTGAGCACATAATAAAAAGAACAAATTAAGTTTCTGAAGGTTTACTTTTAAGCAAACTCCGGGGAAGCTTTATACTGTACAGTCAAGTGCACTGTCAACATACAGCAGAGAGAAGGTGAAATATACTGCAAAAGGCATGATCACAGTACTGAATTCAAACTGTTCTTAGGCCTGGTCTACACTAGGAGGTTATGTCGAATTTAGCAGCGTTAAATCGAATTAACTCTGCACCCGTCCACACAACGAAGCTATTTAGTTCGACATAGAGGTCTCTTAAATTCGACTTCTGTACTCCTCCCCAACGAGAGGAGTAGCGCTAAATTCAACATGGCCATGTCGAATTAGGCTAGGTGCGGATGGAAATTGACGGTAATAGCTCCGGGAGCTATCCCACAGTGCACCACTCTGTTGACGCTCTGGACAGCAGTCCGAGCTCGGATGCTCTGACCAGCCACACAGGAAAAGCCCCGGGAAAATTTGAATTCCTTTTCCTGTCTGGGCAGTTTGAATCTCATTTCCTGTTTGGACATCGTGGCGAGCTCAGCAGCACTGGCAACGATGCAGAGCTCTCCAGCAGAGATGGCCGTGCAATCTCAGAATAGAAAGAGGGCCCCCGCATGGACTGATCGGGAAGTCTTGGATCTGATCGCTGTGTGGGGCGATGAGTCCGTGCTTTCGGAGCTGCGATCGAAAAGACGGAACGCAAAGATCTACGAGAAGATCTCAAAAGCCATGACAGAGATAGGATTCAGCCGGGATGCAACGCAGTGCCACGTGAAAATCAAGGAGCTGAGACAAGGCTACCAGAAGACCAAAGAGGCAAACGGACACTCCGGATCCCAGCCCCAGACATGCCGTTTCTACGAGGCACTGCATTCCATCCTAGGTGCGGCCGCCACCACTACCCCACCAGTGACCGTGGACTCTGAGGATGGGATATTGTCGACGGCCGGTTCCTCGGAGATGTTAGCGGACGGGGAAGATGAGGAAGGAGATGAGGAGGACGAGGCAGTCGACAGCGCTTACAACGCTGATTTCCCTGACAGCCAGGATCTCTTCATCACCCTCACAGAGATCCCCTACCAACCGTCCCCAGGCGTTAACCCGGACCCAGAATCAGGGGAAGGATCAGTCAGTAAGTGTTTTAAACATGTAAACATTTATTTTGAACAGAACATTAATATTAACAGTGTGTTTTTCATGATTGGTTTGCCCTAGGCGCTCTACTGTTTAGTCCTTGCCAGTGCAGCTACAGTAAAATTCGGTCTATATGTCCGGGGATAGAGCTGAAATCCTCATGGGACATCTCCATGAAGCTCTCCTGGAGGTAATTGGAAAGCCTTTGCATGAGGTTCCTTGGGAGAGCGGCCTTATTGTGTCCTCCGTAGTAGGAAACGTTTCCACGCCAGGCTATCAGCAAGTACTCTGGGATCATTGCCTTGCAGAGCATGGCGGCATACGGCCCTGGTCTTTGCAGGCTTTCACGAAGCATCCGTTCTTTCTCGGTCTCTGAAATCCTCATCAGAGTGATGTCGCTCATGGTGACCTGCTTTGAATTAGGTAGGGGAATGTTAGTATTGGGACTGCTTGCCTGTTCCTTTACAGAACTGTAACCGGTGGTTTACAGCCACGCGGTGGAGGCGGGAGAGGGGCAGCATACAGGGATCTTTCCCTGGGACAGCCAGGAGGGGGTGGGACAGGGGCAGAGTTCATGCTTGCCGGATTGCTGGCAGCAGGAACTGGCCAACGCTAGGAGCATTGCTTTGAACGTGAAAGGAGGCCAGTGCTATTATTAAAGTTTTAAGCAGCCACAAGTCTACGGCTTACCATGTCAGATTGCTACCCAAATTCCGCTGTCCTGCCCCGCTTGTCAGATCTGCACTGCAAGACCCCAGGCACTGAATGCGAAGGCTGAAAATTCGACCTTGTCCTGAGTGCGCATGTGATAGGTGCTGTGCATGGTCTTGTTCACAGAGAAAGACTATGTTCTTTGTTCACAACAAAATTTATCTTTCCGAGGAATTCACTCCCTTTTTCCCATCCCACAGCTGCGACTGTCTCCCGACCTACCCTGGCATCACACTCCCAGAGGCTAGCGCAGATTAGGCGTAGAAAGAAAAGGACACGGGACGACATGTTCACGGAACTTATGGGCTGCTCCCGAGCCGAGGCAGCCCAGCAGACCCAGTGGAGGGAGAACATGTCCCAAATCCATCGATCACACATTGAACGGGAGGAGAGGTGGCGGCAGGAAGACCAGCAGGCGACTCAAACGCTGCTTGGACTAATGAGGAAGCAAACGGACACGCTCCGGCGCCTTGTGGATGTTCTGCAGGACCGGAGGCAGGAGGACAGAGCCCCGCTGCAGTCTATCTGTAACCGCCCTCCCCCGCCAAAGTCCCATACCCCCCTCACCCAAAGTCCCAAGAAGGAGGGGCGGCAGAGTCCGTGAAAACTCTCACTCCACCCCTGCAGACCGCTCAAGTACCAGAAGGCTGTCATTCCCCAAAATTTGATAAGTCCTTTCCTTCCCGCCTCACCCAAGCCCCCGTCCCAGTTTCATCCCCTAAGTGTGTAGTTGCTAATAAAAAATATGTTTCTTTTCATTACTGTTTCCATCATGTTCTTTTAGAGGAGAGTCTGTTTGAAGGGGGGAAGGGGGTTGGTAATTGGACAGGACAGTCACCTTTACCAGGGTACAGACGCGGGGTCAGGTTCAGCAGCAGGTCACACACACATTGCAGTCACTAGGCACCCTGGTCAGTCTGGGAGGTGGTTTTCATGTTCTGGGGCGGGGGGGGGGGGCTATGTGACTTTGTGGCGGGGGAGGGCGGTTAGAGATCTTATGCAGCGGTCCTTAACCTGGATCACAGAGCCACGCAGCAGGGGATCTGTAACCATCCTCCCCCTGCCACAAAGTCACATAGCCCCCACACACAGAGTCCCGAACAGGAGGGGTGGCAGGCTCCGTTGAAACAACCAGTCCACCAGTGCGGACCACTCTAGGAGCAGGAGCCTGTCATTCCTCGAGTTTAGAAGAGTCCTTTGCATCACTACACTACACCCGCTCCCCACCACAGTCTGCGTCCCAGTTTCAACACTTTACCGCGAAAACAGTAATAAAGAAAACTCTGTTCATTAACAAATTTCCAGTGATTTTATTTTTAAACGTGTGTTGGAAGGGAGTGAACGGGGTGAACGGGGTATGTGACTGGAGAGGATAGTGAACATTCACTGGGTAAGGAAACATGGGCAGCTTCTCTGTAAACAAACTTAATAGTCACAGGTTACCCTGCTCACTGTGGAACCTAGCTTTCAAAGCCTCCCGGATGCACAGCGTGTCCCGCTGGGCTCTTCTAATCGCCCGGCTGTCTGGCTGGGCGTAATCAGCAGCCAGACTATTTGCCTCAACCTCCCACCCCACCATAAAGGTCTCCCCCTTGCTCTCACAGAGATTGTGGAGCACACAGCAAGCTGCAATAACAATGGGGATATTGGTTTCGCTGAGATCCGAGCGAGTCAGTAAGCTTCTCCATCTCCCCTTGAGACGTCCAAAAGCACACTCCACCACCATTCTGCACTTGCTCAGCCGGTAGTTGAAGAGTTCTTTTTCAGTGTCCAGGGCGCATGTATAGGGCTTCATGAGCCAGGGCATTAGCGGGTAGGCTGGGTCCCCAAGGATGACTATAGGCATCTCCACATCCCCAACAGTTATTTTGTGGTCCGGGAAGTAAATACCTTCCTGCAGCCATCTAAACAGACCAGAGTTCCTGAAAACACGAGCGTCATGAACCTTGCCCGGCCATCCGACATTGATGTTTGTAAAACATCCCCTATGGTCCACCAGTGCTTGCAGCACCATTGAAAAGTAGCCCTTTCGGTTAATGTACTGGCTGGCCTGGTGGTCCGGTCCCAGGATAGGGATATGAGTTCCATCTATAGCCCCACCGCAGTTTGGGAATCCCATCACGGCGAAGCCATCTATGATGACCTCCACGTTTCCCAGGGTCACTACCTTTGACAGCAGTACCTCAATGATTGCGTTGGCTACTTGCATCACAGCAACCCCCACGGTAGATTTGCCCACGCCAAAGTGGTTCGCGACTGACCGGTAGCTGTCTGGCGTTGCAAGCTTCCAGAGGGCTATGGCCACTCACTTCTGGACACTCAGGGCTGCTCGCATCCGGGTGTCCTTGCGCTTCAGGGCAGGGGACAGCAACTCACAAAGTTCCAGGAAAGTTCCCTTCCGCATGCGAAAGTTTCGCAGCCACTGTGATTCATCCCAGACCTGCAGCACTATGCGGTCCCACCAGTCCGTGCTTGTTTCCCGGGCCCAGAATCGCCATTCCACAGCATCAACATGACCCATTGCCACCATGATGTCCACGGCGCGGGGTCCCGGGCTTTGTGACAGGTCTGTGCCACTCTGAGACTTCATGTCCTCACCGCGCTGCCGTAGCCTCCTCGCCCGATTTCTCAGCATCTGCCTCTGGAAAAGGTGGATGATAAGGTGCGAGGTGTTGACAATGGCCATAACTGCAGCGATGGTCGCAGCGGGCTCCATGCTCGCAGTGCTGTGGCGTCCGCGATGTCACTCACCAGAAAAGTGCACGAACTGATTTCCCGCCGGCGCTTTCAGGGAGGGAGGGCGGGAGTGACGGTTGGATGACGACAGTTACCCAAAACCACCCTCAACACATTTTTTTCCCCAGAAGGCATTGGGGGCTCAACCCAGAATTCCAGTGGGCAGCGGGGACTGCGGGAACTGTGGGATAGCTGCCCACAGTGCACCGCTTCCAATGTCGACGCTTGCCCCGTTAGTGTGGACTCACAAAGTCGAATTACTGTCCTTAGTGTGGATACACATGTTCGACTTTGCAATATCGATTCCACATATTCGATTTAAGTAAAATCAAACTACTCTCGTAGTGTAGACATACCCTTAGATTCATAGACTTTAAGGTCAGAAGGGATCATTATGATCATCTAGTCTGACCTCCTGCACAACGCAGGCCACAGAATCTCACCCCCCCATTCCTGTAACAAACCCCTAGCCCAGGGGTCGGCAACGTTTGGCACGCGGCTCGCCAGGGTAAGCACCCTAGCGGGCCGGGCCAGTTTATTTACCTGCTGACGTGGCAGGTTCGGCCGATCGCGGCCCCCATTGGCCGCGGTTCGCCGTCCCGGGCCAATGGGGGCGGCGGGAAGCCGCGGCCAGCACATCCCTCAGCCCGCGTCACTTCCCGCCGCCCCCATTGGCCCGGGACGGCGAACCACGGCCAGTGGGGGCCGTGATCGGCCAAACCTGCCGCGTCAGCAGGTAAATAAACTGGCCCGGCCCGCTAGGGTGCTTACCCTGGCGAGCCGCGTGCCAAACGTTGCTGACCCCCTGCCCTAGCCTATGCCTGAGTTATTGAAGTCCTCAAATTGTGGTTTAAAGACCTCAAGGTGCAGAGAATCCTCCAGCAAGTGACCCGTGCCCCATGCTGCAGAGGAAGGCGAAAAACCTCCAGGGCCTCTGCCAATCTGCCCTGGAGGAAAATTTCCGTCCCGACCCCAAATATGGCAATCAGTTAAACCCTGAGCATGTGGGCAAGACTCACCAGCCAGCACCCAGGAAAGAATTCTCTGTAGTAACTCAGATCCCACCCCATCTAACATCCCATTACAGACCATTGGGCATATTTACCTGCTAATAATCAAAGAGCCTAATTTTGGCAATTAATTGATATCCCATCATACCATCCCCTCCATAAACTTATCAAGCTTAGTCTTGAAGCCAGATATGTCTTTTGCCTCCACTACTCCCCTTGGAAGGCTGTTCCAGAACTTCACACCTCTCATGGTTAGAAACCTTCGTCTAATTTCAAGTCTAAACTTCCTAATGTCCAGTTTATATCCATTTGTTCTTGTGTCCACATTGGTACTAAGCTTAAATAATTCCTCTCCCTCCCTGATATTTATCCCTCTGATATATTTATAAAGAGCAATCATATCTCCCCTCAGCCTTCTTTTGGTTAGGCTAAACAAGCCAAGCTCTTTGAGTCTCCTTTCATAAGACAGGTTTTCCATTCCCCGGATCATCCTAGTAGAATCATAGAATCATAGAATATCAGGGTTGGAAGGGACCTCAGGAGATCATCTAGTCCAACCCCCTGCTCAAAGCAGGACCAATTCCCAACTAAATCATCCCAGCCAGGGCTTTGTCAAGCCGGGCCTTAAAAACCTCCAAGGAAGGAGACTCCACCACCTCCCTAGGTAACGCATTCCAGTGCTTCACCACCCTCCTAGTGAAATAGTGTTTCCTAATATCCAACCTAGACCTCCCACACTGCAACTTGAGACCATTGCTCCTTGTTCTGTCATCTGCCACCATTGAGAACAGCCGAGTTCCATCCTCTTTGGAACCCACCTTCAGGTAGTTGAAGGCTGCTATCAAATCCCCCCTCATTCTTCTCTTCTGGAGACTAAACAATCCCAGTTCCCTCAGCCTCTCCTCATAAGTCATGCGCTCCAGACCCCTAATCATTTTTGTTCCTGTGTGACCTTGGGCAAGTCACTCACTCTCTGTGCCTCAGTTTCCCAATACTTTGCTGGATCAGGGCCCAAGGGCAGGTTTGAGCCTTTAGACTGTAAGGGCCATATTTTTAAAAACTATTTCAGTGCCTCAAGATGGAGACTCAATGCCTACAAGATTTTCCAAAGTGCCTGGTTGCCTATCTGCATTTTAGGTGCCAAAATATCTTTAAAAATCTGGCCCTGAGTGGAATTTACAAAAGCACCTAAGCAGTTTAGGCTCTTAACTCCCATTGAAGTCAATGCTCAAGCTCTTTGGGGGCCACAAACTCACTTGCTCTACATTCAGGTCACAGGTTCTACAGTGTTCAGGAGAAGGGGGCTTTGATTTTGGTTAGGGCCATTAGGTGCCACTGTATTGCAAGGAAGAATTATTAATGGTGATTATGTGGAAACCAAGCCTTACAGTCCTAACTCACTGATGTTCACTGACAATAAAAAGTTTTAAGCTTTGTTTTAAATTGTGTGGACAAATGAGAAACATAAGATCCTGATTCAGGAAAGTGTCCCTATTCAGGACAGCACATGAGTCAGTGATGTCCTGAATAAGGATGGATGTAAGCACAGGCTTAAATGCTATGTTGGATTGTGCCCCTAGTGATTTGGGGGGAAGGGAGCTACCAAACTGCAACAGCATAGGCAAAGTCCCCGCATTCACTTAGCGAGCAGTAAACCGGAGCACGCCAAGGCCATTTAAAAAAGGAAATGCAAATTGGGAGTAGGGTAACCAGACGTCCTGATACTATCGTGACCAGGGCCAGCTCCAGCTTTTTTGCCACCCCAAGCGGCGGGGGGAAAAAAGAAGCTGCGATCGGCGGCACTTCGGCGGCTGCTCTACTGCGCCGCTTCATTCTTCGGCGGCCGGTCCTTCCCTCCGAGAGGGACTGAGGGACCAGCCACTGAATTGCCACCAAAGACCTGGACGTGCCGCCTCCTTCCATGGGGCTGCCCCAACCACCAGCTTGCTGTGCTGGTGCCTGGTGCCGGCCCTGATCGGGACTGTCCCGATATTAGGGGCTTTGTCTTAAATCCCTCCCTCCCCCCCCAAAAAAAAGTGTCCCAATTTTTCACACTTGCTATCTGGTCACCCTAGTTGGGAGTGGGTATTTGCACAGATACCACGTAAACTAACAGTTTTAGAAATATTTAAGAAAATTAGCATCTTTCCTCTCTAAAGCGTATAGCAGAAGATTACTTAAGTAAGAGCAAATAAACTATGAGGTATAATGGCAAGGATTTTGAAGTATATTTGTCATTAATTAAAAGAGAGAGCACTTCTAGGAATTGTGAGCCAGAGAAGGGAACAGCAAGCTTCACATGGAGGCAAATATGGTAAGAGAACACTGCTACAAAAATAAATTTTATTGGCCATAATTTCTTGTGGCTCCCATTTTCTCCAACTAAAGACATTTGCGGTCAGGTTAATGCTGCCTCCCATGCAGTCCAGCCTCTTCTTTCACCTGATCCTGCAATGAAGCAATAACACTTTGCTCAAGAAATAGCTTATTTCCATAGAAATGATTGCAGTGCCACAAATTCAGCATTCTGATTCCACGGCAGGGTCAATTAGGAGCAACTGATGAACCGAAAAAGAGGTGAACCCTTGATTAAACACAAATAGCTGTGACAATTAACAAATATGGGAAGAAAGAGCATTTAAAACCATGTAAAGAATTAGTGGCTTTCTATTCAGAGCAGGACACAATTTAAAGGTTTTCTCAATATTAGATGTGACTGAATATTTTTATTGTCTAATTTATTTTTAAAATTTCATGAAATTCACTGAATAAATTGTGAATATATGTAATTAATAATCAGTCCTGCTCCACAGCGGTGTGAATAATCAATAAGATGTGTGTACAACCCAGCACACAATAGGACCCCAAGCAGGTTAGAGCCTCCTATCACTACTGTAATAAAAATATGTAATAGGAATTAAATCTATTTGTATCTTATTCAAAAATATTAAATATTTTCAACCAGAGGTACTTCATATCAAAGTCCCTCTTTATCGGCCCAATCCTGAAAGGTTCTGACCAACTCTTGTGAGGTGCATTGTGCCCTCCATCAATGAAACCCCTCCCAGAGGGTGTTTTGCATCTCACAGGACAGGGTCCCAGTGGAGCGTAGGAAGCCACTCTAACTAAAAATATTTGCAATTTCATTTTTATTCATAATTAAGGCTCTGATTCAGCAAGACACTAAAGCATTTGTCATTAGGACTACTTATATGCTAATATACCTTACAGAATCAGTTAAAATTAGGTATATGTTTTAAGGACATTGCTGAATCAGGACCTATATTAGGTTTATAGGTTCATAGCAGCTAGAGGTGGAAAAGACCTATTTATATTATCCACTCTATTCATTTATATTGAGCATACAGTCCCCAGTGGAGGACTCATCACATATTAAATTGATACAACAATTGATCCAATATTACTTAAGTCCATGGGGAATGTTTTCTTTTCAATAGGTTTGATCGTAAAATCTTAAAAAGATATTTTTTGGATACCTGGCAGCTTAGGTTCCACCCACAGTTATTCTAGTACCAAAAGTACACTGTGGAGTGGGTATATCCATTCCAGGCCATGTCTAGTCTCAGGCTTTATGCACTGTTTCTTCTACTTCAGACTATTTAGTCAATGCCATTAATCAAAATCCTATAGCAGAAAATGCATGCATAAGTCCTACACATTTATTGCCATGGCAACAATTCAGGCTCTTGTTCATATGTCAAGCTACATCAGTGGAGATAAATTCTATTGTTTTCACACTGACAATTCTCTCTATGTTGGACTTAATCCATGGAAAAATATAGCTTTGCCTCTTATTAAAATAAAACACAGACCACCCAGTTCTCAAAATTCTCATTCTTCACAAAACATCAACTGAACAATCTGAACAGTTATAAAATTATAATTTGATATTTAGGGTTATTATAGCAATTAAACTGTAAGAGATGGCCTAGTCCTTCTCATATTGTTTAATCTGTGGGTTTGGTTGGGAATTTAATTCTTGATGAAAAGAGCTCATTGCTGTGAATCTAAATGGTTATGATACTGGAGCACAGCGTTCTTGAACTAGATTGCAGTATTTTAAAATGAAAGCCTTTAAGCCTTAAATGAAGTTGATTTAATTCATTTTCCAACTCTGATGTAGGTACTGTATTTTCATAACATAAAAATTAATCATAAGTGCATAAGAATATCTCACCCATAGAGAGAGATTTTATATTACATTTAACTCAAGAGTAAAGATCCACTCACACGGGTCATTCACACTTGTGAATGAAAGATAAGCATCATCCTTTGTGCATGAACCTCTCTATATACTTATTTGTATATAGTGTGGTGTGAAATATGTATTGGTGCCTGATACAATTCTACATAATTTTACTGCATGCTAGACCACAGTTCTCTCATTCCTAGTCTGTCCACAGAACACATTATCTTTCTCATTATCACAGAATAACGAGAAAACAGCCTCTTGTTAATAAAATACTTATAATTCTTCAGAATCTCATTATTTCATGTGTATGGTACATCATGCTTCACCAGAAAGGCACATACCTCATATAACCAGTGATTTTACTAAAGATATGTCTGTTTTGATCTGACCCCTTTTTCACTTCCTGATGCAGATTTAAGTCCTTGCTTTTACTGCATTGCTTCATATTGACAATGCCTATTACCATGATATACTATATTAGAGTTCATTTAAACTAATATCCACTGCTACATCTGTTACTGTCAGTACATAACCTAAGTTCCTGTGTCAATGCAGATGAAGACAACCATTGTATTTACTTATTGTCACACCATGCTATGACAATATAGAAACCCGATTCACACACATTGTGTGACTTGCATCAAATATGTATTTTTTTAAATGGGGGGCTTGTGTAATTTGTAAATATCCTGTGAACTTCATTCATATTAATGAAGTGCCATTTGCTCCTTACCGGCATTTTAATGCAAATTGCATTAACTCCTTGTGTGCTGCGCCTCCATACATGACCCAGGTCATGTCTTTTAAAAGCAGGTCTATTTTTTTCTGTGATGGAGCAGTAATGTCAAACCATACAGTGCAGCCTCTTCAGAGGTCATCTGGATAGCCTAAGGCACTGAGGAGGTTAATAACGGATTAGAGTATATAATTCATGTGTATATTTATCAAATAATTTATTCTCTGTGTTTTGCAACATTTATCAGAGAAAATATTTGGAGAATAATTTTTCATTAGATGTCCAGGTTTGACTGCAAATATGGTCATAGTGAATGTTCATTTTTGAACTCCAAAAAATAATTGTTTGGGTTTTTTTAGTTTGCACCTGAATTATGCTTTAGTTTAGTTTTGTTGTTAAAATACATGTAAAGTGAAAAAAGATTAACGCTAATATTCGAAACAAATTATGAGTACTTTTTTTCAATATATAACAATGATTTAATAAAAATAACAATCTGGTTCTCGATTAATACAGCACAGCCCCTTGTTTGTGTCCATCTTAGATGGCCCTTATCACTGTAGTATCTGAATGACTCATGATATTTAATGCATTTATCCTCACACCATCCCTGTGAGCTAAGAAAATGCTATTATCCCTATTTTACTGACAGGGAACTGAGGCAGAGAGAGGCTAAGTGACTTGCCCAAGGTCACATGTAAATAAATAGCAGAGACTATACATGAATATGGGTCTCTTAAGTCAGAGTATTGCATGCTAGCCACTGGACCATCATTCTAGACCCCTGTGAGGTATCAGTGATACCCTTATTACCAACAGATCTGGTTCCTGTCATGACTCGTAGAGGCTGGAAAGCTAAAAGGTCTGCCACACATTGGCTAGCCACAAAGAGTCATATCCTGCAGTCCTAACACAGATTTCTTTATCAGGCTCACAAGCAAATTAATCTTGCCAAGAACCATCCTTTCTGATGTTATGTTTGTAAAATAGTGGTTATATATTGATTACTACATCTGCAAGCATTTATTTGTCATGAGTCAAGCTTCTTTCTTTTCATCTAGCAGACACACAGCAAATACAATTGTGAACAAAATACAAATACTTTGTGTTGCAAGAAACCTCAGGCCAGATTTTCAGCCTCTCCCTTTGTTCTAAATGAGAGCTAATGGATGCTGAGCACTTTTGAAAGTTGAGCCAATTCATTCTGGTGCCTAAATGGGAATTGATCTGGGGCAAAATTCCTATAGACTTCAATGGAGCCAGGATTTTACCAGGTAACTTATTTAGGTGCCTATAGATGAGCTGTTGGGTGCTGAACTCTTTTGAAAACCTGACCACTAATGTTCGTGGCCCTTAATCCTAATCGCTAATGCACCTGCCCACTAATGTTAGTGGCAGGTGCATTAGAGAGAGACAGACAATGATGGAGTAAAATAGTATTTTGAATATTTTAGCTAGAAGAGATAAACACAAGATTCCCAGTGAAAAGATTTGTCATTTTAAATATTGGAAGATGCTTTAGTGAGATCTTTAAGAATAGAACAATGTGTGTAATCCAAATCAGATTCATATTTGTCACTAAATACATGAAAAACACCAGAAAAACATAAACCTGATTTGTCTACATAAATGACAACTAGAAAGAAAAGAAACCAACTATTCCCCAGTTCATTGTACAATATTTCATATTATTAATCAGAATTATGTCATAGTATTATCGCTTTGCTTAATAATGTGTTTAATGTAAATTTAATGTAAAAAGATACATGATACAGGCAGTCAAAGGGCTATTAAAATCCTTTTCTATAGTTCAGTCACTGCCTGAGCTGATTTAGCTTGTTAACTTGGATCCTAATCCATTAACATGTATGATATTTAATGTGTTTTTGTAATTCAAATTTTTTTAACAAAGCAGAAAAAAAAAAACCACAGGTCTGAATACATGGTTATCATTGAATATATTTTCAGGCTGTGTATAATCATAACACAACCTCTTTTTTTTTTTTTAAGTACCTTAGATCACATACTCGTCATACAATTGCCGTCTCATCCTATGAAGTGACAAGAGATATAAAGACAACTAAAGAGTGAAAAGAATCTGACTTAGAAGTTACAGCTGTCCACACGGGACATAACAGAAGACATACCATACCCTTCTATCAGCTTACTTACTAAATTCCACTGTCACGGATGATGACACTAATCCCAAAGGAGTGATCCAGAATAGTTATGTGGTTTTTGTTTTCTCAAACCTCCTTGTGTTTTACTTTGGCTTTGAGAATGGGTTTACAACAATTGAAGGGATGATTATCATAACACCTCAGGATTAAAATGTTATATAGATCCTGGCAGGAATTTGGTCTACTTTTGAGACAAAGGTAGAAATACATCTAGACAGAGAACTATATTAAGGAACGTGGAAGCTCTTCTCCCTCTAATTCACCATCTCTGGGACATCTCTGGCACATCTGGTGAAATAAAAGCATTGACAGTGCCTACCTATACTGCCTACCAAATGATTAACAAAGGAATCCAAGTACAAGAAGATGTGGGAACAGGATATCAAGACCAGAAGGAAATTAAAAAAACACGCAAAATATAATGCTCAGAAACATACTATACATAATAGTGTCCTTACACTTGAATCAAGAGCTGTCCAATGTAATATAGAAAGTATCCCCCCCATTCCGCTCCCAATACACACACACACACACACACCATACCAATATATGCTGGAAGTGTCATTGTAACAAAATGCCTTAATATATCTTAGAGAATTTTGTCTTTTTGTTTAATTTCAAATGTATTTTTTTACCTCTAAATATAAATATTCAGACAAGATTAGTCTGGGCCTCATTTTATTAAAGAATATTCTGCTGAACTGACACATCATCTGGTGAAAATCTGTTCAGTTTACACCACTGTAAATTTTAAATGAAATTTAAATGGAAATTCTGTGCTAAGGAATGTCCAGCTTAAAATACTAAACAGGAATTCTCTGAACTGGACTCTCTGCCATACCTCACAATCCTAATATGGTATGTGACAGAGGTTTACAGATCCAATAACAACAAAAAAGAGAGAGAAACACACAGAGAGAGCTTCATTCTTGGGGGAGGGGGGCGGTGAGGGGAGATGAGCCCAAAAAGCAGGTTTACAAACACAAAACTAAGATCATTTTCCAAAATAGGAGGTGTATGTATGTAAAATCTGCCTCTTGGCAATGTGAATTTACTCAACAGGCAGAGACACAGGATCATGAAAGCAGTACTCACTTTCATGTAATCTTCCCCTCAGGGACACAACCAAACTCCTAATTACTTAAACCATTGACATCCAAAGAATAACCAACCATATCCTATCTTTTTCAAGAACACACTTTAGTTTCCTTGAACAATATTTGGAGAACTTTTTTAATAAATGAAAGGGTCTTTGTTAAAATCAGAGGGAATGGGGATAAAGAAAGCAACCCTTCTTGATTCTTTCATTTTAAGTTATTTAATATTCAATTTGGTTTTAGATTTTTTAAAAATTTATTTTATACAATTTGAGAGTAGGTCTACACTACGGGGCTAAGTTGACCTAAGTTACGCAACTCCAGCTATGTGAATAACGTAGCTGGAGTCGACGTACCTTAGGTTGACTTATTGCGGTGTCTACCTTATGCTTCTCATTCCGGTGGAGTACCGGAGTCAACAAGAGAGCGATCGGCATTCAGTTTAGCGGGTCTTCACTAGACCTGCTAAATTGACCTCCGGTGTATCGATCGCCACGCGTCGATCCCCCCAGTAAGTGGAGACAAGCCCTGAGACTTGCAACTTTGCTGTCTTTGTGCTGTTGTATAGAATAGATCCATGTAATATCATATGCAAACAATCCTTCTAATGGATGCTTATTTTTGGAGAAATTTCTAGCTCCACTTCATCCAGAAGGATGAGGGAGCCCTTTCCAGCTCCCTGGTTGTCAATGCCAGGCCAGCAGAGATGCTGTTGCTCTCAAGCAGTTCTAAACTATGCCATCGTTAATAGACTTTCTGTCAGCTGAGGATTGCGGTAGTCATGTCCATTCCCTACTCCTTATAAGCCCCATATGATGATGGAGACACAGAGCCTAGCTGTGGCACATATACACCAGCAGTGAGTCTCTCTCTGACAGGGATTACAGCCCATTTGTGCCATTCACATAACCCTTTGACTTGGGGGGGGGGGAGGGAGAGATAGCTCAGTGGTTTGCACACTGGCCTGCTAAATCCAGGGTTGTGAGTTCAATCCTTGAGGGGGCCATCAGGGGCAAATCCTTGAGGGGGCCATCGGGGGCAAAATCAGTACTTGGTTCTGCTAGTGAAGGCAGGGGGCTGGACTCAATTACTTTTCAGGGTCCCTTCCAATTCTATGAGATTGATATATCTCCATATATTTATATTTTAACCCAGTTTCAGAATCTGGCCCTGAGTAGAGACAAAATTTTCTTTTCCTTCCCATATTTGTATTGAAGAAACAAAACACAGTACATTAAATTATAGAGATGTATAAAATGTTGCATGTACATCAACTTCAGTGCAAAGTAGGATACAATAAGTAATAATAGAAGATCTTAAATCATACCTGGAACTAGCTTAATTCCCTGCTAGTTATGAGGCAAAAGGATGAATCGATGGTTAAAATGTGACTAAAAGGCAAAAAATCTGTGCTCTGTTCTTAGCTCTGCCACAGACTTCTCCTTGGCAACTCACTTCAGCACTATCTGCCTCAGTTTCTCCAGGTATAAAATGGGGTTAATAATATTCCCCCATATCAACTGGTGCACTGAGGCTAAATTCATTCATGTCCTTACAGTGGTCAGATGCTCTTGGTAATGAGTACCATAGAAATGCCTAATAATAAAATTAATCAGTTAGGCCAAGCATCTTCCCTGTGAGGGTCACTTGAATCTATTTTTCAGAATAGTTTTTCATGTGCCCTCTTCTACCTTCTTTCCATTTCCTATTGGATTGTAATTAAAGCAGAAAAATGCACCTTGGTATAAGAATTCAGAGTTAAATTCTCTGCTTCTCACAAAGTCCAAATAAATGGGCATTGTGTCAGGGAACTACCAGCAGTGTTGGGGAAGGAATCCATCCCAATCCATAGAGAGGGTTTAGAGTAACCATTCCAACCCCTCTGGAGTGGAATAGAGCCATGACTCATGAATACCACTATATGGGTGTTTATGGATTTTGGATCCATTTTATTATGGGCCCACTGGTCACATCACACCTAACCGCTGTCCCATTCTTAAGCCATATTCTATGGCGGCCCATACTGAGCTGGCATGGAGCAGTGTGTGCAGAGTCCCCTGGTATCCACTCCACCTGCTACATAATGTAACTTCCGCCCTTCTGGTGCATTACAAATCTACTGAAGGACCTATAACTGCTGGCTTAATTTCAAAGAAAGTACGTGTAAAGCTCCCCTTTTAGAACCATTAAGTTTTTTAGTGCCATTTATCATTCAGAATTAATATTATACAATCATATATTTATAACTGTTTGGCACTATACCCATTTAGCCACATCAAAAACACTGATGGAAAAACCATTATCCACCATATGATCTTTAAAATAAATACATAAATAGTGCCCAAAGGGGTATGAGCGTGCAGGAATCTTAGAGTTAACTGTGTCTTATGAAAAACTGCACAGTTAATATGGCTATAATGTAGCTAAGTCAAGCAAGATACGATTGATTTATTATATTGGAGTTCATTAAAAGTGCTCCATTGCAGTTTTTAAACCATATAGTTATTAAATATCTTTGAAAACACACACACTCTACCATCATTATAAGATATTCTTGACAGCACATCATTTTTAATGACACTATTATAAACAGGATTCATAATGGCTCTGCTCAGTGTGCCACGGAATTGGAGGCCAGTAATATACAGACTTGTATTCAACATAATCTCATAACAAAGAGTACTATGGGAAAGGATGAGTGCACAATTAAAAGATGAATAATTATTTTGTGTCAAATTAAACGCATTTTAAATAGTCTATCATGCCAAATAGACATTAATGTGGAAAAATTAAATAGTGAAATAGAACTGAAGTACAGTATAATACTTACTAGCACAACATGAAGTAGTGGTGCTGAGCTATGCTTCAAACCGGAAAGGAAAGATTATTCCTAAGGCTAATTCAGTGATGATTCTGGTTTCTAATTGCAGCAAACTGATATATGCTGAGAGTAGATCTCAGATTCAGTGTATGTGTCTTAAATCATGGTTTCAACCTAACTACTCCCGCTGTTTGCCTATAGCTAGAAAATATCTCAGAGGCTGCCAAAAACAGCATTTTCCAAGTTTGTAAATATCCCAGGGATACTTGAAGTATGATTTGCCCAGCTATTGTCTCTTAGTTTGTGCTACAGAATCATATTGTCATGTTGTATTGTTGTGAAGAATGGATCCTCAGCTGTTATGATTTAGCTGTGATGATAAGAAAACTACGCAACATAATATTTTAAACTAATAGAGTGCCTCTTGTTCAAAATTATCCCTAAGTCATCTGAACTGATCTACAAAGAGCACCAGGGAAATTCGGCTACTTTTGCCATAATAGAAGGATGGGAACCTGTTTATAAAAACTATTTCAGTGCAACTTGAAAATCAAGAATGACCTAGATACTCACCCAAGGTTTCTACAACCATGTCAATTTGGCTACTCTTCACGTACAGGATATATAATAGTATGGATTACTGTTGAATATGCTTTAGTGTAGATATCTGACATAGCTAAATAAATGTTGCTTTAGGATCTTAAGCTTTTACATTTTCTGAATTTTTGTGTTTAAATCTCAACTTTAATAATTACCATAGCTTTTTTCTTTTAATTTCTGCAGTTTAAAAGAAAGTACCCCCAGAGACCATGACCCCACTCCCAGATGCCAATTTCTGATTAATCTTAATTTCCATCAACAATCCCATTGTTACAGGAGTGATGTATTTAATAATACCCCATACATACTTGTTCATTAGCCCATTCGTTTATAAGCCGATCCCCCAAAATGGTTAGGTAAAAATAGCAAAAAGTGTATGACACTTTCATAAGCCAACCCTATATTTCAGGGGTTGGCAAACTTTGGCTCCTGGCCCGTTAGGGTAAGCCGCTAGCAGGCCTGGATGTTTTGTTTACCTGGAGCATTCACAGGCACGGAGCCCCTCAGCTCCCAGTGTCCGCGGTTTGCCGTTCCCAGCCAATGGGAGCTGCAGGAAGTGGCGCACCACTTCCTGCAGCTCCCATTGGCTGGGAACAGCGAACCGCGGCCACAGGGAGCTGAGGGGCTCCATGCCTGCAGATGCTCCAGGTAAACAAAACGACACTGTATTAGATATTCAATTCAATGATTCCATAGAGTTTAAAATCATCATATTTTTGTGTAGACCCGTTTATAAGCTGACCCCTGCTCTTTGATGCATCATTTTTTTACCAAAAATATTCGGCTTATAAACAAGTATATACAGTAATTACACTGCTCTACAGCCAAAATGCTTCTGAAATAAATGTAGTCAAACTTTACTAATTCTGGGTCACTGAGAACAAAAATGATGCTTAAAATTGTTGATTGGCTCTAGTTTTCAAGATATGCTATTGGGTCAGTATATACGACCCTTGACTTGGGAATGGCGGAGGATAAGTGAGTTATAAAGGGAAGGGATCTCAATTTAAACCAGAAAGGACTAAAATACATCTTTGACTGGATCTATGAATAAATCTATGACTGGGTTTGGACAGTACTTGCTTTTTAGGCAAAACAATGAATGATGCAATCTGAAGCTGGTATTGCGTCATACATGATATGAATTGCATCATGTTATTCCTAGAAGTCATGGATGATGCAATCATAACGAAGCTTACATCACTCTGCTGAACAAATTGCCCTACATCAGCTCTAGAAATCATACAGTGTCGTGCTCTCTTATTTGTCAGTGTTTGATTTTGCAAAGGGACACATTTCTGTTTAGCCAAAGTGAGCAGAGATGCCTCGTACTTGTGTGAACAGTGCAGATAACTTCTGCTATGTTTGTGGTGAAGTGACTTTTGCATCCCAAAAGCGCAGTATAACCACTATGGTTAAGAAAGCCTATCACCTTTCTTTTGGCTGCAAAATTGGAGATCAGGACAAGAGGTGGGCCCCACACATATGCTGCAACACTTGTGCAACAAATCTTCGCCAGTGGTTGAACAGGAAAAGGAAATCTATGCCTTTTGCAATGCCAATGATTTGGAGAGAGCCAACAGATCATACCAGCAATTGTTACTTCTGCATGGTGCCTCCAGTTGGGAAAGGTGTGTCAAAGAAGAAAAAGTGGACTGTGCATTATCCAAACATTCCATCAGCTATACGCCCAGTACCCCACGGAGAAGGACTGCCGGTTCCTGATGCACCAGAATCATTCTCACTTGAGTCAGACGAGGAAGAGGAAGAGGATGAAACTTCTGGTCCTGAACCATCAATGTCACAGGACCCACATTTTCTCCCATCCTCCTCCTCTGAACCACACCTCATAACACAAGGTGAACTGAATGACCTTGTCAGGGATTTGGAACTACCCAAGAGTAAGGCAGAGCTGTTGGGCTCCAGACTACAGCAGTGGAATCTCCTGGCAGGTGATGTTAGGGTTTCCATGTTCCGTGACCGTCAAAAGGATCTTGTCCCATTCTTCTTCATGGAAGGTGATCTTGTAGCCTGCAACAACATCGATGGTGTGATGGCAGCCCTCAACATCGTTCACGATCCAGATGAGTGGAGACTGTTCATTGATTCATCGAAGACGAGTCTTAAAGCTGTTTTACTGCATAATGGCAATGTTTTGCCATCAATTCCAGTTGGTCATGCAGTCCATAGGAAGGAAACCTATGACAACATGAAACAACTTTTGAGGTGCATAAACTATGACCAACATCAGTGGCAGCTTTGTGGTGATTTGAAGGTTGTTGCTCTCTTGCTTGGTCTGCAGACTGGATACACAAAGTACTGCTGTTCTCTCTGTGAATGGGATAGTCGTGCAAGAGCTTCCCACTACATCAAGAAAGATTGGCCACTCCGACAGTCATTGGAGCCTGGGAGGAAAAGTGTTCAGCATCCACCACTTGTTGAATCAAGGAAGATTTTGTTACCACCCTTACACATCAAGCTGGGTCTGATGAAGAACTTTGTCAAGGCCTTTGACAAAACACAAGCAGCTTTCAAGTACCTCCGTGGAAAATTTCCAAGGTTAAGTGAAGCTAAGAGAAAGGAAGGTGTCTTCGTTGGTCCTCAGATTCGTGAACTTCTTCGAGATGATGCATTTGACCATGCACTGCGTGGCAAGGAAAAGACGGCATGGAAAGCCTTCCAGTTAGTGTCAATAAATTTTCTCGGAAACAACAAGGCAGACAACTACAGGTTGTTGGTGGAAAACCTCCTCAAGGCATACAAAAGCCTTGGTTGCAACATGTCACTAAAGATACATTTTTTGCACTCTCATCTAGATTTTTTTCCACCGAACTGCGGAGCAGTGAGCGACGAGCACGGCGAGCGATTTCACCAGGACATTGCAACAATGGAGAAACGCTATCAGGGCAAATGGAGCCCATCAATGCTTGCAGACTATTGCTGGACAGTGACAAGTGATGCTCCATTTAATGAATACAAGAGACAAGCCAAGAAGCGCCGGGTAGACACTGAATAGGACTAAACTATGTACATAATAGTTTTTTGCCTTTTGTTTCATAATAAATTTTATTTATATAACCCTTTTGCTGATTTTTAAAGTGTTACATAAACAGGACAGGTGAAATATTATCATGTAAAGCAACCATAAACACATGAAAAGACCTAGGTTTACAATTTATGATTAAAACTCTACTATCTACACAATATACATAGACATAAAATGTAAAAACTTAAATATCTTAGAAACAGTAGCCAATCAGTTGTTTTAATTGTCATATTTGAATTCAGCACATCAAAATACATAATAAATAACACATTTTATCTCTGAAGCAGACGACTTCTCAAAAATTGTAGAGCAGTGTTATTAATGTTATTATAGTTTCTTGGAATGAACAGTCATGGACCAGGAAGCCAGTGTGCCAGCTGCTGTACAAACACAGAATAAAAAGACAGCCTCTGTCCCAAACAGCTTACAATCTAAGTATAAAACAAGAGACAACAGATAGGTACAGACAGACTGATGGGGCATCACAATGAGAAAATATTGATCATCATGACAGTCTGTGGTCTCAGCACACCAGCAGCCTAGCTATTGTCCAGTTTTTAGTAGTCTTCACGGCAAAGGAGAGTTTTAAGGAGGGTTTGTGTGTCTGTATGTGTGTGTATATGTATGCCAAGAACAGTTCATAGGAAAGTTGTCAGTAGATGGAGAGTGCTCAAGAATATGTAGCTTAGTTCCTGCGCTTTGCATAACAGATAACGTCTTTTTCTGCAAATGACTTTCTCTGGCTTATGTTTACATCTGCTCTTAACATGCACTTCCCCATTGTCCCAGGCATTGTAAGTCTAACATGGTGGGGGCTAAATAAATATCTAAAAAAGTAAATATGGAACTTATTAATCTTCTTTCTGTATTTCTTCCCAGGGCCAAAATATTCTCAATTAGACAAATATGGCATCAGATAAAATACTAATGTGTATACATGCTGCGTCTAACCCTCCCCCTATTGCCTAGGTAGCATGGGATCAAGCCAGAAGATTGGCAGCCATTCTATTGGGCTCAGGGTCTTTCAAACTCAAATTTCTTGTGCTCTGTGGAGCCAATAATTCATGGGGAACCAGGAACTGGAACACAAGTATTTCCAAGTTGTACATACAGGGTCTCAGCTTTCAACCCAACTACTCCTGCTGTTTGCTTATAGCTAGAAAATATTTCAGAGGCTGCCAAAAACAGCGTGGGACCCTTCCAATGTCATTTGAATGGAAGATGGGACAAAAGCTTAGCTGGATGAAGACCTGGCATGTGAGTCCACTTAAATAGATGGGTGCCTAATTACCTGCCTACCTGAACAGATTGAAAAGATAATTTGTGTGTGTGTGCACACACGCACAATGTGTAATCTTTCACTTGTATCTTAATTATTACTTATAACCATTTTTTAAATTTA
Source organism: Emys orbicularis (assembly GCF_028017835.1). Lineage (NCBI taxonomy): Eukaryota > Metazoa > Chordata > Testudines > Emydidae > Emys > Emys orbicularis. Next base: position 29,894,556 of record NC_088696.1, read on the forward strand.
TTAAAGCAACTATTACAGCTGGCCACGTGCTGAGCATGGACCACTCTTCCCACCTTACTTACTAGATTGTAAACTCTTTGGAGCAGAGTCTGACATTCCCTACCTGTTTGTACAGCACCTCACTCAGTGATGCCCCAGCCTAGTTGGCATCTAGGCACTACCATAATATAAAAGTTGAATACTAACAAAATAATAAAGAGATGCATCAGAAAAAAATGAAAACCCTCCAAACATAAAGGCTCCAATTCATCCCTGCACTGGAGAGAGGTGCAGGTGGAAGTGGCTTTGTGTCCAGTGCATTTCTCCTGGTTTGGATCATCGGGGGAAGGGTAGAGCAGCTAAAGTACTGCCCTAATTTAAGCTGCCTCCCTGGAGCAGGGGTAGGGGACTCCCTGCTGAGCAGAGCAAAACCCATCGGGGTCCACTCCTAAGCACATAGGAAACAAAGGACTGGGGCCTAATGGGTTAAGCAATGGGACCAACAGGCCAGTGCAGGGAATAACTGAGCATAGCAGCATTCCACACACCCCCTCAGTGCTGGGGCTCCTCTGGGGGTGTTAAACCATCACCCCAGGTCTACGCTAGCCAGAGAAGCCCCTATTCACCTGGGAACCTGCCCACTGTGGCAGTTCTGAATCAGAAAAGAGGAAGACTCTTATGTAACTAGGTTACAAACCATTTAAACTGAGGAAATTGACTATGGACAGTTTGTACCTTGCAGGTAGCTGGCTTGTTGCCATACCGAGATAAGAATAGTTTTGGTAATCTATTTAACTGTACGTTTATCTGCAGAGATTAATGGCTGCATACATGTGTTATGGACTTGAAGAAATTACAGTACCATTATGACTGACTTTTTTTTTTGCCTTTTCTGCTGCTTATTAGAAAATTAGCTTTCTGAGTAATTACAAAGTGATATTTTCCTTCCCCCACTCCCTCCCCAGAGTTAATTATGCAAATAGGCAACATATAGGAAAATGTGTGTATGACAACTGAGGCTAATGACAGTTATAATGAGTCCATAAAATGGACTCGGAAAGTATTGATTCAGAAGTTCTTCCCTTGAGCTACAACAGGATTATCAGACAAGTTCCATAAACTTGACTCTCTTTCCCAAGCTGCCACTTCTTCCCATTGCACTGATGTCAACTTTGAGCCTAAGTTTTTCTTCTCTAGCATCTGTCTCTCCAGATTATCATCACCACAATACTGCCCCAGTGTGGCACATCAGCTCTATCTCTGCTGAAATCCTTTTCTAGTCTTTAGATTCTTGTACAATTTTAATTCCTTTATAGCCTCACCAACTCTTAGCTCTACAGACCCTAGATTGCTAGTGACTAGTATTGATTCTGTTTCTTGGCTTCCTCCCTGCCCCAGAGTATGGAGAAGACTCCATGGGGAGGACGGGAGGACTCTATGACGGGACTTAGGCATTGCAATGCTGAGTGTCACGGCATCTAACTTTGAAGCCCCTAAAAAAACCACAGGAACAACACTGTAACCCATTAAGACAAGTTAGGCATCTAAGATCCCTATACAATGAATGGGGAGAGATAGGTGCCTTGGAATGCTATCCACAAAAGCCAGCACATTAGGCAGGGGGCCACCTAAACGAGCCAGTAGAAGATGCCAATGAGAGGGCTACGTGCTAAGTCCTGCTCCTCTCACCGAGACAGGCACTTAAATGCAGGCTGCAGGGCAGCGCCTCTTTCTGCCTAGCAATCCACAAAGGAGAACTGGCCATGTGGACTCAGGTGGCTTAGGCGCCTAAGACTCTTCTGGTGAGAACGAGTTAGGTGCTTGTCTTGCTCCACACAAAACGGAGGGAAAGAAAGAGGTGGTGATGGTGCTGCTGCCACTCACCTCATAACTTTTTTAGCCCAGTGGCTAGAGCACACATCTGGGATGTAGGAGACGCAGGTTCAATTCTTCCCTCGCTCCTAAGGAAGAAAGGATTTGAGAACAAGGTCTCCCACAGCTCAGATGAGTGCTCTAACCACTGGGCTATGGGATACTCTGATGTGAATCTCTGTCTCTTCTGTTGAAGCTGTTCTACTGTGGATAAATAGCCTGGATCTGCCAATTCCCAGGTAAGTGTCCTAACCCATGGGATACAGAGTCATTCCCTCCCCACCCCAATGACTATTTAAGTATTTATCCACAGTGTACGTATATTAGATTAGACACAGATGTGCATCTATGCATATTTATGCATATTTATCTAGATCTCTATATATGTAGATCTATGTATACATATCTCTATGTATACATATATTTTATAGCTGGTAGCACTTCCCATTACAATATTCTGTTTCCAGTTACTATATCTTTGCCAAACTTTAACCATTTGGGCTAAAATTTTGGAAAATATCAGCCAAAATGATTCTGACATTTCCAGGAACATGGGTAGAGAAAATACATTGTTTCTGCAGCATTAAAAACATTCTGGTGACCTTTTCTTTGAAACCCCCAGCACTTCCATACTTTGGAGAAAGGATTAGAAATTTGACAAGGGTGGCCTTTATATTAGGGATGTGGTTTTTATGTTTAAGTGAAAATCTGACCAAATTTGGCCAACTTTATAAATTTAGATGTCTTTATAAGACTTCACCATCCATGCACAAACTGGCAGGCCTGCTGACCACAATTCCAGGCCCCAAGGCCAGAGCCGTCCCTAGGGAAGTGCGGGGCCTGGGGTGGAAGTGACGAATCCGTCACTTCTGGGACCGACCAGTGACTACCGGGACCAACCACACTGGCCAATCACGCTGCCTGCGGGGCCCCCCAAAGCACGGGGCTCACAGCTCCCAGTTGCTGCTGCTGCTACCACAGCAGCGGCAGCGGCCTGGGGCCCCCGGGCCCTTTTAATCACCCGGACTCCTGGGCAATTGCCCCCTTTGCTCCCCCACCCCCCATCGGCGGGCCTGCAAGCCGTGCACTGCTCTGGGCATGAACCAGGGCTGTGTAGTGAAGGAGAACATTGTAAGATCGCTGCCTCATTTGTAGCAGATGTTGGAAAGTGTGTGGTGAATGAGGCGGGGGAAATGGAGGAAGAGAAAGGAGGGTCTCATGGTTAAGACAGCTGAATGCTGCCATGGAGAATTGAATTGTATCCCTCCCTCTCCCACCAGGTTCCTATGCAATGCTGGGCGAATCACAAACCAAATATCTCACAGATGGTCCCTAAAGAGCATCTCTACACTGCATCTGGGATCAAGCCTCCCAGTTTGGGTCTAGAGGCCTCTGCTAGTGGGGTTCGCACTAGTTCTCTGAAAATAGCTGTGTTGATGGTGCTTCGACACTGTAACATGGGCTCTCAAGCCTACCCCAGGCTTCAGAGCCTGAGCTCTGGCAGAAGTCACAATATCAAAGCATCATCTGCACAGCTATTTTCAGAGCACTAGTGAAAGCCCTGCTAGCACACTCTGCAGACTTGTGATGGGAGACTCACTCCCAGATGCAGGGTAGGCAAGCCCTAATTGTCTGATACTCATTTTCTGGGTGCCCAACTTGCGAGTTTGGAATGTGATTAGTACAAGTGGTGAGCACTCACAGCTGCAACTGAAGTCAATGGGAGCTGTGCTTTGATCATAGAAAGTGCTCTGAAAAATCTCAGATTGGGCTCCCAAAATTAGTGGATACTTTTGACCTTAATGTTTGTGCCTCAGCTCCTCATCTGTAAAATGGGGCTAAAACCACCCCCCTCACCTGCAAGGCTGTCATAATAGGCGCCAACTCCGTGAGTGCTCTGGGGCTGGAGCACCCACGGGGAAAAATTAGTGGGTGCTTTGCACCCACCGGCAGCCAAGCTCCCCTCCCCACGTAGATTTTTGTGTGTGTAGTATATAATCGAATGAAAGAATGACCTTCAACCAGAATGTCCTTGTGCTAGAACAGTAACATTTACTGTAGATTATATTATAAAAGCCTTAATGAAATTCTAATCAATAATGCTTTACAGAATAGTTAAAACTGACTACATTTGTAGGTAAAAGATGATGTTATCTCAATTCAGTAACTATGAAAGAGAAAGATGAAAAAATCTGATTTTATATTAAAAATGAGTACAGCTGTACAGTTACATAATAAGTTTTGCTTGTATGCATGGCAAGAGAGTAACTGTTGGACCACAAGTTATTTTTATAAACCCAAACAAAAAAATTCAATCAAATTTTCAGTTTTTGACCTTATAATATTTTAAATCTCTGCGTAATATACACATCTACAGAGCGAATACTCATTATTGATCAGGCATATTGAATAAAACATGCATATCCAACTACCTAGTCTTTCTTGAAAGGCTTCCTTGGAATAAAATGAAAGGTTACTTATCGGGTACAGTAGTTCTTTGAGATGTGTGGTCCCTACCATGCACCCGAGACAGTAAGATTTTTTGGCTAACAATGTCTGTTGATCTGTGGCTGCACCCTTCTTCCCCTCATGCTCTGAACTGAGTCATAAGGGGCAGTGTGGACCAACTGCCTCTCCAGTTACCTTTCTACTGCAAGTATCCCAATCCTACGGCTCTGCAGCAGAGGGGAAGGAAGGCAGGTGGTGGAATACAGATAGGAACCACACATCTTAAAGAACTCCAGTCCCTACACAAGATAAGTAACCCTTCATTCTTCTTTGAGCAATGATCCCTATATGTATTCCACTCTAGGTGACTAACAAGCAGTATTTGTTGAGGAGGAGGGTGTACGGACCCCTGCTATACCACTTATTGGAGGACTTCTCCACCAAAGAATATATCGGCTGTCAAAGCTTACACTAAGGCATAGTGCCTCGCCAAAGTGTGAAAAGAGTATTTTCTTACTGCTTTGCAGATTTCCAGGAGAGGGTTGTCCTGAAGTGAGGCTACGAATACAGCCTGGGCTCTAATCAAGTGGGCCCTCACCCTTATGGAGGATGGATTGCTATTAACTTGTAACAAAGCAGGATTCAGCCCGAAATCCTTTTGGAACATCTCTGAGAAGAGATCACTTCCCCTCTGATGGTTCTGTAAAGGGTGCAAACAGTCCAGGTGATCTCATAAAAGAGTTTTGCCTTTATAGGTAATATGCCCTGTCCCAATGGACATCCAGAGAGTGAACTGTCCTATCCTCACTGGTAGCATGCAGGTTTAGGAAGAAGTCGGTAAGTGAATGGTCTGATTTAGATGGAATTCTGAGATTACACTGGGGTGAATTTTGGCTGTAATCCCAGGGAAACGTTTTGTCCCTATCAAAGATTGTGTAAGGTGGATGAGCAATAAAGGCCCAGAGTTCACCTGCTCTTCTAGCTGACATGATGGCAACTGGAAAGGAAACCTTTACTGATAGGTGGGTTAAGGAGCATGAGACTCAGGGTTCAAATGAAGCCTTCATTAATGCTGATAGGATTAGACTGAGGTCCCATATCAGAGTAGGCTTCATTTTCAGAGGAAAGGTTCTGACCAGCCCTTTTAGAAAGCATACTGTAATAGATGGGCAAAGACTAGATGGTTGTCCGCTGCAGGGTGAAAGGTGCAAATAGCTGCTAAGTGCACCCACAGGGAGCTAAGAGATAGTCCTGAAGTTTTTAATGAGAGAAGGCAGTCCAAACTGGCAGGGATGTCAGTGCCCTCTGGGGTTATCTACAATGTTGACACCCGATGGAAAACCTCTTCTTCTTCTGCCTGTGTAGCACTTCCTTGTGGAATCCTTCCTATTATTGCTAAGGATGTACCACCTCCAAGAATGACTTTTGCAGGTTTGTTGTTGATCCAAATACCACACTGTTCGGTGGAGGGATGCCAGATTGGGAAATTTGATCTTGTCTCTGATCTGGGTCAATGGGTCTGGGAAGAGTTGGATATGGACGCATGGGTATATGACAGTATGTTCCATTTTGGGGACCCCTTTTAGGAATCTTTGTCCTTTCCAAGGCAGAATTGCTTCTTGAGAGCTACAGACATGAGCAGACTCACAAATGGTTCGTTAGATGCATTGAGGGATATTGATCTTTTGAATTATTTTGATGGCAAGTCCTAGAAAGATCTGTCAATCTAACTGAGAGGTGCGACATGTTCCTTTCCCACCACCCGTGTGCTGAGGGCACTAGTGTCTGCCATGTTAACTCTTCCCCAACATTTCCTATCTACCAGTTGTCTGGTACAGAAGTGGATTTAACCAATAGATTACATACCATAGTTAATAGCCCTGCAATTTCATATTTGAGTTTCTTCGGAACTCTTGGGTGAATATCATCTAGTCTTGGTTCTTGAGAAAGTTCAGGATTTGCCTTTTGAGAGTTGTCTGGATTCCTGATGGATCATAAGGATTCAGGATGTTGCATATATGGATCCCATGGACCCCAGTAAGTCAGGCACGAGGGGTCAAATGGAAATTGGGGAGATCCCCATGGAAGAGGATACCATTGGTTCCAAGGTGCACAGTCCCTCTTATACACCGCTACCTCGATATAACGCGACCCGATATAACATGAATTCGGATATAACGCGGTAAAGCTGTGCTCCGGGGGGGGGGGGGGCTGTGCACTCCAGTGGATCAAAGCAAGTTCAATATAACGCGGTTTCACCTATAATGCGATAAGATTTTTTGGCTCCCGAGGACAGCGTTATATCGAAGTAGCGGTGTATGAGCAAACTGGTGCCCACAAGAACTTGGATCCTCTCTCTGGGATGACACCTTGTCTTGATGGGACACTCTCCCACTAACACCAAAGTCATCGGAGGAGAAAGCACTTCAAATTCCCTGGGCAGCGCCACTGGTACTGGTGTTCTTATTATTCCCCAGCTGGCTGATGGTACCAGTGAGTGGCTCCCACCCACTTCCATGCTTTCCATGAACTCAAGATGTAAGGACTTTCCTGGTCAGAATAGGTTCCAAAAGAATCAGGGGATTCCAGGTCCATGTAGATAGCATTGTCCTCAGAGGCAATATATTTATTCCCTGATTCAAGGGAACAGTCTGGGCTTGTTTCTTTCCATGGCTCCAGTGCTGTCAGTCTTGCTGCAATCTTCAGAACTAGCAACTTCTTTGCATGATGCATTGGTATTGTTGGGAGGCATCCACTTTTGTTTTTCCCTCATCTGCACTGGGGATGGTCCCACTCCTGTGGTTAATGGCGTCTGGGCACTTTTGCCTGTCGGGGTCAGGAGATCAGTACCCTGCTCCTTGTGAGCTCCTGACACTGTCATACTGGGGCACAGTCTCACCAACTTGGAGCGTGTCAGACAAGAGGCCTTCTTTTTGCATGAGGACCTACAGGTGGACTTCTCTTGTTTCTTGTGAGAATGTTTCTGACCTTCCTCACAACACCTTTTGGAGGAGTCCTTTGCCATATGCCTATCAGCCCCAAATCCAGTAACCACCATGCTTTGAGGGGTACTCCTCAGGGCCTCTGCCCAACATACAGGGGGTGTGACAGACCAGGATTGAACTGGGGCCTCATAGTGTAACAAGTTAGGAATCTTCAAAGCCTATACTCACAGACTTGGCAGGCTCAGCTAGGAAAAGATTGGCAAATGCTGCCTTTCAAGGGGATGTTGGCTTCCCCAAGGCAGTAGAGGCATTTGAGGTGGTTGTTACTGATTGGAAAGGCCTGAGGGCAGGACACATGGTTTTTGAATCCCAGGATCCGGGGCACACTAGGAGCCCCTATCAGAGGGAGGAGGGCATTGGGAGTGGAGGACCACCAAAGCTCTGAAGTACTAAAACTACAACTATAAAATTATTTAAAATCTAGTTACAGATAATTACACGTTTGAAGAACGCTAGCTAATGCTGCAGACACTGCAGAGGTTCCATCTCAGAGTTTGGGTGATAGAAGGGAACTGGAAAGGCAGTCAGTCCATGCCGCCCCGATGCCTTCAAGGTACGAGGAGGCACAGGGCATGGGCATGGACCAACAGATACTGCTAGCAAGAATCTCCTTGTCTCAGGCGCACAGAGCACATGCATACCCACAGTGGAATGCATATAGGATGATCACTCAAAAAAAAAATTGTTGCTTAAATTCAGGCTGTCGGAGCTTGGACAAATGTGTATTTAGGGACTTGATTTTTAGGATGTTAAACATTTTCCAAATTCATCACATTAAGGAGTTTAGGATAATCATAGTGAAAATCAATGGAGAATTATAATGTGAGAAAAGATGGTGCAGTAAAAGAAAAGCATGTTTTTAATGGTGCATTGGACTTTCTCTCTAATGAGCCAACCTCCTAACCTTCCCTTGAATAAAGGTAGATTAAATGTACAATGTTTTGTAGATGGATCTACACACAGAGAGCCAGATCCCCATAGCTCCAGAACAGCATTGACTTTAATGATTTACACCAGCTAAGAATATAGCCCACAGCTTTCTGTATCTCGATTGACTTACCAGGTAGCTAAAAAGTAGTGAGAAAAGAGACTATATAGCCCACTGGTAATAAATTGATCTTCTGCAATAGAGGTTGTCTTTGTGCCAATAACCAGGGCCACCGAGAGCGGGTTTGGGCCCCAGTGAAAAAAATTTTTCGGGCCCCCCAGCAAGGGCGGACCAGCTAAACAGGGCCGACGAGAGGAGGGTGGGAAGCCGGGCCCCAGGCCCCTTTCCAGACCGCCGGGCCCCGGTAAGGCGATGAGAGGGGGGGAAGCCAGGTCCCGGGCCCCCTTCCAGACCGCCGGGCCCCGGTAATTTGTACCGGCTTCCCCCGCTCTCGTTGGCCCTGCCAATAACTATACTCATTTCCCCCTCCATCAAATTCAAATCCATCACTGATTTGCTGTCATCTAACACAAGTGTGTTAGCTGGAAGGTGAAGGTGGTATCTTCTATTGGCATTATTTCAGGTATGCTGGCTTTAAACAAATTCTTATTCTCGACTTTTGAACAGTGAAGAAGATGAGGTCAAAGAGACAAGGGCCTATTTACATTACTCGATAGTATCGTTTCTGGTTCTACTTGTAGGTAGTACCTAAGATGCTGACTTCAGTGATTTTTCTATCAATGTAAATGTTCTTTCAGACACAAAAGGTACCATTCCCCTTTCCTGTAAGGTGTTCTTTTGCAAAGCAATATTAAGTATGGCCTGAACGGCAGCAATAGGAGAAGTCTTGATCCATAATACTGCTTGTGGCAAACTATCTTTTACTTTAAATTTTCCCTTTTTTCATTATGTTTCAGTCTGAACTCACTGCTCATTGTTCCAGATTCAAGATCAAAAATAGTCTCTCTTCTCTTCTGTTCCTGACTGATTTCTGATACTGCTAAAATACATCTCCTAGAGAAAAGAATACTTAAAATTCTTATATTTTAACTCACAAGGTACTTTGCATACCCAAACAGAATATCCCCAAATTATATACTGTACAGTATTTAAACAATCAATATTACTTTTCACTTCTCTGTGTAATTGTATATTATCTCCTTTTTCTTTCTCTCTCTGTAGTCCCTTTGATTTTCCTTTTATCCAGTCTCTATATCTACCCTTTGCTGGCAAGGAGTCATTTACTCATGTATGGCCATGAGTCATTTACTTATCTCCAGATTAACTGGGTAGGTCTCCTATGACCTGACATTGTTGCATCTGTATAGGGTTCCTCAATATCCTCCACTGCTTTCTAACCTCTTGTTAACAGCATTTACTTGAGTAATAATATGTGCTATAGAAACTCCCATCGACTCCCTTTTACTTCAATGGGGCCAGGATTTCACCCTGTGGCAAGATTCTTTTGAAAATCGGATGAGCACTAGCCGGGATATGCATGAGGCCCAGACAGCTGCACAGACCTTAGCACATTTACTTTTGGGTATAACCATTGTACCTATGCTGCAAATGTACACTCCTGATTTTCTAACTGATATGACCTGTGTATTTTTGGATCAAAAATGGATGGGGACAATATAGATTCTGGACTCTGTACACATAGGTGCAGATGCACTTTTGCTTAATGGAAACTTTAAAGTTTAACCTTTTTAGTCAATATTATTCAAATATTAGGACTATTTTTAAATATAACTAATCCCATCATTAACTTGAGGCTATTTTTAATTATATATTTTTATTTAATGAAAGCCACTACAAATAGAGATTCCCTCCTTCATTGTTTGTACTGATAGTTTATTCCTTTTCATCCTCCCCTCCATTGCTATATCACAATGACTATTTGTCTAGAGATAGTGAACAGAGAATTATAACTGCTTAACAAAAGGAAGGTTATGGACCATGCATCAGGAAGAACAAAAGAACCAGACGCATAATGCAAAAAGCTAATAATAAAAGCTAATAGACAGGGAGCACAGAATTTAGCATTTTCATTATGTGTTTTCAGTTAGCATGAATGTTTAATCTTCCACTAATCATTTAAAAACTAAAGGTAAACAACTGTCACCATATTTTAGAGTATACGCAGATCCCCAGGAGAGTGAAAACCACAAAAGAAACATAATATGAAGCTATATATTCTGAGATATTGCCATTCAATCTGATTTGCCACATGCCCATACATTTTAATGCTGATTTCATTTTGAGATCACTTCCTGATTAATCATTGGTGAACAATGACTAAATTGCATTTTTGCATCAGCCTGAACTAGGGCATTGCCAGCAGCAACGTTCATGTGAAAAGCCTCCCAGATGGACCGAAGAAAGGTCAGTATGGTAGTACCATGGTAACAATGGACAAAGCTCAAACTGGTGGCAGAACCAGGTGAACTGACAGTACAGTAGCTGTGTAGGACTTGCTAGCTGACTGTTTAATCTCCCTCACCCATGTAAAAATTGCTATTCATATTTATAATGTTCATTCACCTTCTATTCTCTTTTCTGTATGCACTTCCCTTTCCCTTCCACACTCCATCACTGGCACAGAGAGCTATTTGATACTTCTGAACAGTAAATAAATAATACCACCAAGCTCGTACATAGCATGTTTTAATTAGTAGCTCTGACAAGGCTTTCCAAAGCCCAGTAGCATTATCCCTGTTTTACTGATGGGGAAACTGAAGCACAGTTTTGGATGCACCTTTGTATATGCTGCTGGAAATTAAAAGTTATTAGTGTGGAGTATATAGGTTGTATCTAAAGTACTTTTACAGCCCACATTACTCTCCCATGTGAGCACCTCACAATCTTTACTGTATGTATAAGCTGCATGTAGGGGAAGTCTTATTTGTCCCACTTTTACAGATGGGGTCCTGAGGGATGAAAAGACTAAAAAAATGACTGTCAAAGGTATTTAGGTGCCTACAGAAGCAGGTATGGGAATTTTCAAAAATGCCTAAGCAAATAGTGGTACCTAACTTCCACTGTGACATCAAGGAAGCTTAGGTGCTTTTGTAAATGCCTTTGGTACCTATCTGCATCTCAGGCACCCAAACACTCTTGAAAATCCTAAGTGACTTTCCCAAGGTCACACAGAAATTCTGTTGCAGAGCAGGGCATTAAATGTAGGTTTCCTGAGCACCAACTTCTCAACCTAATTACTGAACCATCCTCTCTCTCATTGTGCTGTATGTGCTGCATCAAAAGACTTTCTCTCTGGTGGAGAGGCAGCATTTTATGTTGAGATGCAGACTGCTACAAAGGAAACACTCACAGCGTGCTCTCTCCTAAAGATTTTACTTTTCATCTCTATAGTTTAATTTTTCTCTCAATATAAAGTAAGCTCTTGGAGGCAAAACAGTCTTCCTGGTGAATAGATGGTGCCTAGCACACTGTAGACAATAATAGACACCAGCAATGTGGTTAAATTAAGCCATAATTTTATTAATTTAACACATCTGGAAAACTATTTGCAGTAACTCTTCCAGTGCAGGTCATCCTTCCTTTTCTAATCCATTCCACCTGGAGAAGGGCTGCCCTTAGCCCTGCCACTCAGCACTGTTGTGGAAACTCCCTTCCCCTTCCCTTGTAAAGGGTTAAGGATATGGTGGAAAGTGTTGGCTACTCATTGTACCAGCCATTGTACCAACCCTATTCCTTTATGAGATGCCGTCCCCTCATTCTGCTTCCAATTCCAGTTTCTCAGAGAACCAGACCCCAGTTGAATGATTATCTGCACTGGGCACGTGCAAAGCTGCGTCAACATGAACTTTACAACCTAACCTACCTACTGCGTCTCTGGGCTGCTGCGTTGAAGGTAAAGAAACCCACCCTGCCCAGGCCAACCTAGCAGTGAAGGAAACTTCCTTCCCAACCCCAGAAAGGCAACCAGCATGATGCCCACAGCAGGCTGATAAACTCACACTCATTTAAAAGCATGGGAGTTGTTGCTCCCTGGCACAAAACGGTGTCCTGGACCAGAGAGTGGTCTTATGCAGGAGTCAATGGGTTTCTGCCATCCATTTTGGTCCCACCAATCATCTAGGAAGCCTCCCCACCCTATCTATCCTTTCCATCCCCAAGCCTATGGGGAAGCTGAGCTCCCATGAAGAGAGGCCAGAAAGTGTGTCAATCTTTAAAGTAACCCCAGGGCCCTTTTTCCCTTGGTGGCTCAGAAGAGCCACTCTGGGTTCCGGCTCAGGGACCTTCACTGCAGCCAATGTCCATTCCCTGCACCTTACTGCCTTTCCCTGAGTCACTTCCACACCTCCAAGCCTTCCCCACTCCTGGGTTTGCCCGTCTCTTCACTCCCAGGGAGTAACTTAAGGCAACTTGTCTCTGCAGCCCCTCAAACACTCTTCCCTTCTCCTGGGGAGAGTCTACAGAATTCTCCCTGTTTCCCCTCTGCTTCCAGTTTCCTGTTTTATATTAGCCCTGCCTGTCCCTCGCAGGTGAGCTTCTCTCTAATTAGCTGTATTGGTTTCACTAGGTAGAACTATCAAGGAATTTGAGAGTTCTGAGGAAATTAGAATGAAAAAGTCCATCTTTAACTGATCTCCTAGAATAAACAGATCTCCCATCAACATAAACAGGAGTTTTGCATCACCGGTTGCAGTCCTTAGCCCTGCTGTGCCTCAGAGTTCTATCATGACGAGCTAGTATGGTTTATAAATGTGCAATAAACCTCTAGGCCTATTTGTATAATTTCCAGTGGGTGAAATTGCCCCTGGGCAAAGAGCCATGTACTTAAACCATATCTGGATAAATTATACCACCTTACTCAATCTATTAAGGCTTAATTAGCTACGAGTTCTAGATATTCCCCAAATATATAGATTAAGAGTTAACATGGAAAAAACCACAACAGAGAGGCAGGTAAATCTTGGTAGTGGTTTATCTAAGAATTATTTATTATTTGTATTACTGTAGTGCCTAGAAGTCCTAGTCATGGACCAGGACCCCATTGTTGTAAGCATTGTACAAACACAACAAAAGAGAAATCCTTGACCCAAAAAGTTTACAATCTAAATATAAAACAGATTGTCTAAGAGAGGAGAACCAGGAGACAATGAGACAATGGGTCAACATGATAGGCAGTCGTCCCATTACACCATTGGCCTAAGTTTTTTGTGTGCATCACAGCAAAGATGAGTTTTTCAGGGTAGCTTTGTGTATGTTTTGGGGAGGTCCTCCCAAGCGTAAAGGGCAGCAAGGCAGAAAGCATAACGTTGCTTGTTTGACAATTAACAAGTGGACGAACAATCGAGACAGGCGTAATTAGCCCGACCAGAGGCAGGAGTCAACATCTCTATCGTGAATGAACGATGAGATAGGTAAATAGGTGTAGCTAGCTTCACTGACTTGAATGGAGTTACACCCGCTTAGGATATGGTTCTTGAGATGTTACAAGTAGTTACTTTTACTCTCACCCCTTGTTCTGAGGGCTAAATTAAAGATTGAAGACAGCCTTCACTTTGAGTTATGTTGGACAGATGACATTTTAATATGGACTCTGTGAGAATCTTTAATGTTATATTTTTTTCTTAAAAGATTTAAAATACTGACAGCAATACAAGGCAAGCCTTCAGGGAGGAGGGCTATATGAATAAACAGAAAAGCATCCAGGAAGATGTAGTTGTAGGAGCCTGATAAGTTTCCTCAGCAATGCCACAATTTGTATGTCCCAGGTAGGCTCACCTGCATGAGACAGCATGCCTGGCACAGGTTTAGGGTATTATCACAGAGGACAGAGCCAGATGACAAGCTCAAGCCTGTTGTTGATCAGAAATCCTCCTACCAACGTCAGTTTTCTTGAAGTCAAGAGTAAGGTCTATAGCAGGGGTGGCCAAACTTGCTGACCCTCTGAGCCGCATACGATAATCTTCATAACCTCAAGAGCTGGGCACGCAGCGCCTGTCCGGGCTTGGGGCTTCAGCCCTGTGGGGCTGCCTGCCAGGGCTCGGGGCTGCCCCATGGGGCTGAAGCCCCAAACCTTCCTGCCCCCGCCTCCGCTCCTCCCAGTCTGGTAGGCCGAACTTTAACTCTAAAAGAGCCGCATGTGGCTTTCGAGCCCACATTTGGCCACCCCGGTCTATAGGATCATGTACTGCATTTGTGTGGGACTGGCACTATTCTGAAAGCTGGAAAGGATGGTTGAAAATAAGTCAAAATAGAACCAACAGTACTACAGTGGCTCAGCTGTGCGGTGGTTCCATCAATGACACTGGTAAACTCATTACTCAAGTCATTGGAGACCAATAGCTTTATTAAGTCAAAGCAGAAATACAAACAAATCCTAGAACAATTTCAGTTGTGTTTCTCCTACATGGACACTATTATTTAAAGCTAAATCCGAAGGAGGTCAATGACCTGGCAAGAGCTGTAGTGACAAAGACAGACATAAATGGCCATATTTTATTGCACAGTTCAAGGCTTTAGACAAAATTGATCATGCTGTCTATTGTAGATGGCATTTCAATTTGGGAAGGGAGTTCAGACACATGTTTCAAAAACTATCTTGTGGACTCAAAATAATTTTTATGTGGGAAATGTTGTGATCATATTATATATAAAAGAAAGGAATCACAAGAATTATGTATGCATGCCATAGACAGGAAGGATGGGATTTTGATTAAGGTACTATGCTAAGGCTCAAGAAATCTGGGTTTGGTTGTTGGCTCTGCCACAGACTTCTTGTGGACGTTGGGCAAGTTACTTACACCCTCTGTGAATCAGTTCCCCATCTGTAGAGGACGAATAACATATCATTTCTCCCACTCTTTGTCTGTATTCCCTATTTAGATTGTGGCAGAGACTGTCACTTACTATGTGTTTGTACAGTGTCTAGCACAATAGGGTCCCAAGTCTCTAGGCATTTCTATAATATAAATATTAAATAATAAAATATTTATATTATAATATTCAACTTTGTATTTTAAAAGTTTGTTTTTTTAAATATCACTTGTCTCTGATATACAAGTTTACTGTTACTTTTGGTTACAAATTGTGTAGTCACAGTCCATGCTCAAAAATCATAGTTTTGTTTACCAATCCTACCGTTACCTGCTTCTTTTTTTCATCTATCTGCCGTGTCTTGGCTTCGAGAGTATATGCTCTACAAGACATGGACTGTTATTTACTATATGTTTGTACATTGCCTAGCAAAATGGGGCCTGACCTCATTGGAGTCTATCACAATATAAATGTTAATCATAAATAATTCTCAGTAACATACATGAGAAGTATACTTTTGAGGTTATATACAGACTGATACCACAGAACGGTCAACTCATGGGAAGGTAATTTTTGGACCTTATAATCTCCCAGATGGCCCAGTGCCCATACCCACTAAATAAGTGATGAGACCACGCTCATTTTCTAGTTTCCCTTATCAGCTATTCTCAATCATATATCACTCAGATGCTACGGTAATGTGGACTGTATAAGAACCTATATCGAATAAAATTGAAACTACAAAGTGAAAGTTTCTGTAGCATTGCTCCAACCAATCATGTTAAAGTATCTAACAAGCTGGCCAATGTCATCTGTGATAAGAACTGGTCAAGAGTCTTTTGTCCAGACTCAATGCCAGTTCGCTTTCCATGAGGGTAGTATCTACAATTGCTGTGTTCAGCATGCTAAAAATAATATTGTCTCAGTACATTGACTGGCCCTCAGTATTGGATCATTATCTCTCATTTATTTTTGCTGATCTCAGACCATACTTGAATACATTTTAACATGTAAAAAAGCTAGAGATTGTGTGCTAGTTATTGACCATTTTTGGGACACTGTGAGAATACACTATACATTACTGTAGTCTATTGTTCTTCACTAGATTGAACAAATTTCAAGGTTAATAAAATAGTTGTGACAAATTGTTATTTTTAAAGTGACTCAAGAAAATATCCTGCTATATCCATACATTTGACCTTTTGAGAAGAGAAAGAAAATGTTACTGAAAACCTGCAATCCAAATCTTTTATACATCTGTTTCTTCTATAAATATATGTAAGTGGGTGTCCTATTTTGTAGCTTCTATTCTGAAGATTCTTTCCCCCCTGCAACCACCTTTCGTCACCTCAAATCCTGTTTCACGTAATGAAAGCACCAAAGTCTAGCAACCAGATTGGAATTTTTAATTTATTTATTTACTGCTAGAAGGTTTTGTTGCAACAAATGCGTACTTTGGTTTGGATAGAGACTTGTCTGCGATTTATGTTTCCTCTACAGTGCTATCAAAGTAGTAGTTTTTCTTGGAAAAATTAAAATACCCTGTCAAGGCATGCCCATCAAATCCTCCAAAGTCTACCTAGAGTATCCTGCTTTATGAATAAAACACCTCCTGTAGTAATTCTGATCTATAAAATGTTTTACCTTTCAATATATACAAATGGTGCCCATTTTACCTGATGATTAAACATCAGTCATCCTAGAGATTTTTTTTCCTCATTAGACAATGGAAATGCACTTCAGAAAGAATAAAACTTGGGCCTTTTAAAAAAAGTTATAATTATAGCACTGTACAAGGCACTACCTATCCAACTGTGAAGAAAACCAAAAAGAGAAATTGTCCATTTCTCCCCAGGCTGGCCAAATACTAGGATTAGCCTAACCTGCAGATGAGCTGTTCTAGCAGCTTTTCTGCCTGCCCACACTGATTGTTAAGAACGGAGGATGCTAGCTGACTACAGATGGCTACAGTTGTACCAAAAGAGGAAGGAAAATTGTATGCACTATGGGAAAGAGACTGGCTGCTGGTCATCTCTGGAAGTAGTTGACAGTGCTTCACCTCCCACCTACCCCTGTCCATCATGGTCAAGAACCAATATGCCAAACTGGCAACAGAAGGTGAAGAGTTGACCCCAATAGCTGGGAAGGCAGCTCCTGCCAAGGAATGAAGGCTCACAGCCACTGCACCCAAGAGGAGGTGACGTAGGTTGCTGGTGGGAGATGGAGGCATCCATCTGCCAACCTGACATGATGTCCTGGGATGTGTGCTGCCTGCCTAGAGCCCACATCTGAAAAGTTACAGAGAAGTTGCCAAGTCTCATCTGGGCCTCTGACCATTACCCCATGCTCCTCATCTTCATGGGCACTAATGATACTTTCAAGTATGACCCTGAGCAGATCAGCAGTGACTACAGGCTCTGGGAGCTGAGGTGAAGGAGTCAGGTGCAGGTTGTGTTCTCGTCCTTCCTCCTGGTGGAGGGCAAGGGCCCAGGCAAGGACATGTGCATGCTGGAGATCAATGCCCAGATGTTATCATTGGGAGGGCTTCGGCTTCCTTGACTCTGGGATGCCATTGTGGAAGGAAGACTGCTGGGAGAAATGGAGTCTACCTGACCAAGGAGGGCAAGAGCATCTTCGTGCTCCAACTCACCAACATAGTGAGGAGGCCTTTAACTAGGTTCAACGGGGGCTGGTGACCAAATCCCACAGGTAAGCATAAAAAAAAGTGATCTTAGCCGAAGGCTAGATGGTGGTGGGGCGATGTGAAAAATTACAATAGGATTATAGGAGCAAAGAGAGGAAAATCAGTGGGGCAATCAATACATTTAGGCCTGAAATTGGACAAAGATTTCTTAATATCAGAGGAGTGCATTTCTGGAACAGCCTTCAAAGGGAAGTAGGAAGGGCGAAAACCTAACTTGGTTTAAGACTGAGCTTGAGGAGTTTCTGGAAGGGATGGTGTGATGAGATTGCCTACAGTGGCATGGGGCCCATCTGTGACTGCTATTTTCAGATGTCGCCAACAGCCAGAGGTGGGGCACTGGAGAGGGAGGGCACTGAGTTACTACAGAGAATTCTTTCCCAGGTGTCTGGCTGGTGGGTTTTGCCCACATTCTCAGGGTCTCACTGATTACCATATTTGGGGTCGGGAAGGAATTTTCCCCCAAGTCAGATTGGCAGAGACGCTGGGGTGAGGGTGGGAGTTCTCCTGTAATGTTGGGCACGGGACGCTTGTTGATATGAACTAAAGTAAATTGTGGATTCTCTGTCAATTGAAGTTTTTAAGTAAAGATTTGAGCACTTCAGTAATTCGGCCAGAGATTACCAAGGGACCACGGAGGGGGAAAATTCAAATGAAGTTGGCCTGAAACTGTAACCGGCACATTCCACAGAATGCTAAGGAAACCAGAATGCTTCCAGGGATATTGTGGGGAGCATGAACTCTCCATATCACTAGCCATGCAATAGCCACACCCTAATCCTACCTACATAACTGCTTTGTGGGGGCTGGACTTGATGACTTAGAGATCCCTTCTAGCCCTACATTGCTATGATTCTGTGTAGCACTTCTGGCTGAACACTCTTCAGCACCTGGCATTCACAAGGAGCAAACACCTGAAACCTGGCTGCATCTTTTGCAAGTTGACACGCCCTTTCCTCCCCACCCTTGCAAGCCTACACAGAAAGCAGCCAGAACCTAGAGCACGTTATGTTGTGCTACAACTACAAATATGTAGACACCCCAGGACACAAACCAAATGCCTGTAACATTACAATTTTTCTGTGTATGTTTAAAGCATGCTTAGCTCTGCAAAAGAGCTATTCGTTTTCCCCATTCTGTGCAGCAGTTTCAGATCTGCTGATGAAAATGCATTATATAAGAGCTAGGTATTAATTATCATCAAAGATTTTTGTCTGTGAACTCCTTATGCTGATTCAATTCAGTGTTAATACAGCTTAACTTCTACCCCATATATAAGCCGTTCACATAGGACTTTTGTTGCTGTTTCTGTCAGACAACACTAGCCAGGAAGCCTTTTTGTGAGGTTAGATTTCAGCAAAATAGTGTATGGAATGGAATGTCTTGGGGTTTTCTTACATTCACCCTTCATTACAGAATGTGAAATACCACATCACCACTCCTCATTGGAATCTAGTGCAGGAGGTCACATTCCTGTAACGTGCGCTTTGTTCCAGGGTCTCTTCTAGTTTCTGTACCAGTGCCATGGAATTACTCTCTTTACTGCAGAAATTTGTTTTCAGTGCTAGTTATGCATTTTTAAGAAGCCTATTGAATAGATCTTCTAATGCTCCTTTCATTCCCTCCTTACTGCCAAAGCATCCATTTTCAGGGTATTGCTCTCCTCTATTGCACTCTGAGTCTGCTTTTATTCTACATAGCCTCTGCTCTCTCCTGCTCAGTGAGGGAAGGGTTTGAAATGGAACTGTATAAGCTTTGGCGACAGTAAATCTCCAGCGCTGCCAGAAATTGCAGAGATGGACATCCTTTGGGATTGACACTCTCCTTGGGGAAAACATGTCCTAGGAATCAAACTCTACACAAGGAAGGGAACAAGCTCTCACTCTGAAGGACATCTTCTGGGATTACTAATACGATGCAAGGAAGAGCATACCTTGTCTCAATCATAATTATAGGGTTGCCTCTTGGTGTGTAGAATATTCCTAGCATACGGAGTCTGGAATATTCTACACACCAGAGTTTGTAATATACACAGAGGTTTAGAAAGGTGGATAAATCATGAAAATGAATGTGTCACCTTTCTATACCTCTGTGTATATTACAAACTCTTGTACCCTTTTCTGTATATTCTGAGCTAGACCCTCAGGTGCTCCTAAGGAGGGATGTCACTGGTGACTTTACACCCCCCAGATCCTGAGGCTGCTGGTATTTTAATGAAAAATGGCCTATTTTGCATGCAATGTGATACGTATATTATTTTACATACACTGGATGTACCAATTATATGAAGCATATATTTATTCATAGGAGCATTTTGCTTTTGCTTTTGAAGTGCTGTTAATTAGTGGCAACTCCTACTTTACATGATTAGAATCTTTTTTAGAAATCCAGTCATGAGCATGCAATTAAATTTTGTTTGGACATTAGTATATTTCCTGATGCCATGATCACTGTGTTTATTTGCTATTTATGCACAATTCTACACATGATCATACCCAATCTATCTATAGCAATGGGGTAATACATACAACCCTATTCATAAAAATAGGGGTACACACTTTACTTATTTCTAACATCTACTGGGGGGTCTACAGACTATGTCTAAGGGGTCCACGAAAGGCTGTCGTTACCATAGAACATTGGTTTACAACCTGCCGTCTGTGGACCCCTAGGAGTCCATAGACTGTGTCTAAGGCCTGGTCTACACTACCCGCCTGAATCGGCGGGTAGAAATCGACCTCTCGGGGATCGATTTATCGCGTCCCGTCAGGACGCGACAATCGATCCCCGAATCGACGCTCTTACTCCACCAGCGAAGGTGGGAGTAAGAGCCGTCGACGGGAAGCCGCGGAGGTCGATTTTGCCGCCGTCCTCACAGCGGGGTAAGTCGGCTGCGATACGTCGAATTCAGCTACGCTATTCGCGTAGCTGAATTTGCGTATCTTAAATCGACCCCCCCCCCTGTAGTGTAGATGTAGCCTAAGATTTTCAAAGGGGTCCGCACCCCCATTCAAAATTTTGTAGGGGTCTGCAAATGAAAAAAATTTGAAAACCACTGATCTACTGTATTGAAATTTCAGTAGAAAACTATAACATGGCTTCACATAATACTTCTCCCTTTGGACTAAGTAAATTCTCAGGTGCTATTGTATATTCGGAAAGAGTACTGAATTATTGGAGATACTATGGCATTTTCCAGCCAAGATATCTGGGGGAACCTTTTTATTCCATGACTCTGAAAAGCAGTGTTTGAATTAGCTAGCCTAGAGTACATCTGAACTACTGTTCAATGGAAACTAAAATAAACAATGCCCTTTTTTGCATCAGGATCCTTTCTGGGGTCTGGGATTCATTTAGGAACTGTGTGTGTATAACCACTTTAAAATATTTTATTTTAATGTGATCAGATTCCAATATACTGTTGACTACGGGGGTGAGGGTGTTTGTTTTTTTAAATGGAAGGAAGCCTCCCATACACTGAGATGACAACATGTACACTACTGTGGTCAGTCTTAAAATATTGGCATTTTTGTTGTTGATGTATGGATCAGCTTTCCACAACTTAGAAATGTTTTTGATAGTTCTGTATACTTGGGGAATACTGAAGATATTGAGTTCTTGATAGTTCCCTCTATTTAATAAAAATAATACTTAGTAACACTGTAAATATGGAAGCAATATTATTTAGTTATCTAAAGCAATCAGCACATTTTTAAGGGTGACCTACTTTATGGACCTGATGCAAAGCCCATTAAAGTCAATGGAAGTCTATCTATTCACTTCAATGGGATTTGGATCAGGCTGTACATATGTATGTTCGTTTGTTCCTTCTTAAAAATTATTTTTCAGTAATACTTCAGTTCTTAACAGTACTTCCAAGGTGTTGCAGAGCTTCCAGTCCTACTCAGAACCAAGAAATGGTGAGGTAGATTGAGATGATTTAAAAAACTCATAATTTTGTCCTAATAAAATGTTTCATTCATTTTGGTCTGAGGGATGGGCGAATGTTTGGGGCATCATGTTTCATTTTAGCTAAATATAAAATATATGTTTGATTCATACCCATCCTTCGCCAAGCAGTGCGAGCATCATTGTGACAAGATAACGTCATCTTACCCATAGCATACCCATGGTCCATATCATGCAAGATTTCACAATGGATATCAAATATACACAAGTGTCTCACCATCACTGTGCCATTAACATCCATTCACTTAGAATTCTAGACAGGAAATAGCAAACTTCACCCTTAGAGAGACTCATAAATAGCTAAGCACCCTCTATCAACAGAGGATAAAAGGGAAAAATAACCAATAAAAATACATAATGAAACAACTACAGAACAAACAGAGCAATAGCACTCTCATACTGCCAAGTTATTGCCTAGGCTATTACAAGGATTTTACAGTAATATCATTTGATTTTCCGGCTTCATGGCAATTATTTCAAAGGTCCTTTACTCTTTTCTGCTGGGTATCACTGACTCAAAATAAATTATATTATGAAGTCCAGGGTGGGAAGCCACAAAAAAAGTTGTTCAAGGTCATGGGCAGTAACGTTTGTATAGCACATTTGTCCTTTTCGTTACCATCATTTAATTGCTGGTATCCATCTCATGCTTTATTCTGCTTACAAACAGAAAGATTACAGTACTTTACAGCATTTTTAATCACTATAGATAGGCTCAACTTTTTGATTCTGGATGCAAATCAGAATTTGCACCGTTCGGGTTAAATTGACTTTGGCTGCATTTCACAGCATCTGAAATCGTATTGCAGTTCTCCAGTGCTTTCAGGACATAATTAGATAAATTCATAGATAAAGCTGCTCCTGGCAGTACTTGCTCTTCTGTGAATAGTAAACCAATTCCACAGCACATTGAAATACAAATGTAGTTGCAATACCAAGTTGGCAGTGTGTCTTTGCTGCCGATTGTTGTTTGCCATATGGACCCACTTAAGCCTCTTCCTCTTTTGGCTCTGGAAGAGAAGGCAACCATTGTGGCCAGTTATGAGGTCAGTTTGGAAACCAAATAGCCCAGGTGCAGAGACTTCAGCAGAGACATCTGGATCCAGAGCTGGCTTTTTGGCTAGCTTTATCATTGCCTGTATTTAGACAGGCAGTCTGACTCCTTACTGCACTATTGCCAGTTTCTGCCAAATAAAGCTTTGTGTTTTCTTATTTGCACCATAAGTGTTTTCATAAGAAAAACCTGAGATCTTGCAGTTTAGTACCCAGTTCAGCTCTGTATGGTGTAAATACTAAAAGATCTAGCATGACTTTGTTGGACTTATATTAGATGGTACAGGTAGTAGTTTAGTGGAACTTTGGTTTCTTCTCAAAAAAGCAAGAGAATCTTGAATGTGGAAATTTGTTCTTTTAAAAAAAAATCTTTTGAAGCCAACCAGTAACCATTGGAGAGAAAGTAACAATTCAGAGAAAAGATAAAAAGTTTAATTTGGTTGTACGGACCCATAGTTACATACTCCCACTTTTGATGCATTCTGAACTTAGCCTTCAATACACAGTTCCTAAAATGGCTAGACAGATGCAAATCAACCATGCTCATTTCGCCTGCAACATTAATATTTATATTAACATGAACAAACACCAATAGGATATATAAACTATGCTTGTATTTCCTGAGACAATTCTCTCTGAGATCCAGGATAATCAAACCAGCTTCTTCTCCATTCCCCTTCAAAAGATGTTTACTACAATATAAAATAAAAGCATCCTAGACATTGTTATCATTGCATGATTGTAATGCTATTTCAAGCACAAGTAACAAGCATCCTAAAGTAACTCATGCATTTCATATATAAATATTCTGTTAGTACATTTCCAATATGTCACTCCTAGGACAATAGATCATCAAGTTTAACTTTCAGTTTAGACAGAGCTCAGCTATAGAGTACAGTGCCTACATAAAGTGTCGATGGAGGATCTGATTCATCACTGTATCACTCCAATTTTAGACTGGTGTTACTCTTTTGCAATCATTGCAATGCAACCAATGTATTGGTAAATCAGACTCATAGCTTCTGGCCCAAGTTTTCTAATGCCATTAAAAAAAATTGAGAGCTGATATAAACAATCTTAGTTAGGCAGAATGTTTGGTTATGTCATGAGACAGATTCCTATGGACCCATATTATACTGCTACTCCATTTTGTCACAACTTCCCCAGTTCTAAGATGGATTAAACTAGTTTTTCTTTCACTAGCCTTGGATCATTTCTGCCACACCACATCCTTCCCTTTAATTTGCTTTATTCCTGCCCTGGATTGCCCCCACCTTCCATGGCAAATCCATCCATGGCCATTTTTGCTGAGAATGCCAATTGTCAGTGTGGTTATTTTTTCTGAGAACACTAACTATCAGAGATAACCCTTAATCATGAGAACATATACAACCAAAATAGCTGTTATTGCGTGACAGCTCAGTTAGGACCCGCTTCAAACTTAGTACAGTCAATAGGCCTGCTGACTTGCATGGGCATGGGCTTTGGGTCAGATTCATTTAAATCAATAACAGCTGACCATAATAAAGTCAATGGGAAACTACATCCACTGAGGATCTGGCCCCTAATTTTTAATTTTCACTCTAAAAAAAAGTACCAAATGCCCTAGTTATGGCCAGCTTTTGAGTCTGCAGCAACAGGCCTCAACTCTACCTATTTGCCTTCAACAAATTATTGCTAGAAAAAAATGGTTTTGTACACTGATGTCCCTAAAGCAAATCTGCAAGAACTCTTTTTCTCCCAAGAAAGTAATGAAATCAGGCTGACAGTCTGGAATGCTAGTGAACTGGCAGTTATTTAATAATGTGTCTGTGCAGTATGGGTGTGAAATGACTGACAATAGATTTCAGAAGTATGGGAGTGGTAGCACTTTTTTTTACACATCTATCAAGCATTTAGGACAGTGCTAGAATTTATTTGTAGCTACTATGCACCAGTGGTGAGGGATAAATGCACCTAGGAAATTACTTTAGAATTCTGGACCCAAATGGAGTTTTCTGATTGGCATGTCAGTAATGCCAAGGCAATGAACAGGTCTGTTTTCTTGATTTTTATGTATAGATTCTGTTTTCTAATAGCAATAAGCCATTCTAGCCAGTGTATTTGGAGGCTATTATTGCACTTCTCCAGTGATTAGAGTCACTCATCTTCAAGCTTTATGCCTTAGAATACCACCTAAAGCATGCTGTAGTCATCCAGTCTGGTGTTTCTTGGTTTTTGTTTTTGGGGGGGGGGGGTTGGTTGACTTAATATTCAAGTCTGTGTTTATACTCTATGTATATTAATTAGATTATTTTCTGTTTGCGGGGGTAATAAATCTGTAGCTGAGACTGGATTATTTGCAATTCCAGGATTCTAAGAGAAGAGTAAGATACTTGCTTCCTCCCTGTAGTGTTTTGGAGCACAACAGGCATTTCTATCTGTCTGTTTAGCAATGTAGATATTGATGTAGACACAAACAATGAGACACAGACACCATAATATGGTTAAATGCAGAGGCCACAACTTTAGTTATGTAGTGACAACTGGAATAAACCACCGCAAACTACCAGGCAGGGTTGCTCCAGTGTGGATCTCAACTGGCACTAATGACCACTGATGTACTATAAACCTTAGGGTGAGAGTGATGGCCATGCCTCCTCTACAGCCTCAGACCTGCCAGAAGACCCTGACTGGAAGCCAGAGTCCCAGTCCACTCCCATACTCCATACCAAAGATAGAAGAGATGAGATATGGGGAGCCACAAACTGCCAGCCACAGGGGTATAACCCCTTACCATGCAATCTGGTATAGGGCCCTTAATTAACCCGCCCCCAATGCTGGAACCTGACTCAGTTGTGAAAATTGTAACTTCAACCTCAAAACAGACTTCCTGGGGGGAAAAAACCCACACAGCAGTTTGACAATTTTGTGATATGGGAAAAATCCATTCCAAGCCCCTAGACTAATTCAGCATCACAGGGGATCAGGCACCTAGATTAAGGTAGGAAAAGTGGAACTGAAACAGGAAGCCCCAAATGGATACTCACCAATATCATCCCCCCTCCAGCACCAGAAAGGAGCCAATCATCTGGCCCCCACAACACTCCCAGCACCCAGTGGCAACAGTGATGGGCAGGACAAAGCCTCAGCGCCCAGACCCAGATGTAGCCAGTGAACCCCTCCCTCTCCACCCACCATGCCATGCAGCATGAATTGGGAAGCCTGAAGCAACAACCCCAACATGCCAGAGGCAAAATTTGAGGAAAGAGTGCAGGGGGATACAAAGAACACTGCCTCAGATGCTCTCATCTGAGTTCTGCCTCCTCCTCCCAGGGTGATCTCATTTCCATTGCCATGGTAACTGGTTTGTAAGCAATATTCAGTCTCAAAGATTTGTGGTGTTCACCTTGTTCTTTAATCGTTTTGAACATATGAAGAAATATATTCTTTAAAAAAAATCTAATTGTTTCCAGTTTGCATGCTAGTGGTAGGGTCCCACAATGGGAAAATCTGGCCCATTTGTCCATTGACAACCTCTCTTCTGGTTTTACCACCTGTAGTGTTATTGATGGCTGTGGGTTTCGTAGAGGATCATAGAAAGAAGTGATCTGTGAAGAAGTTGGGATGTAGACCATTGTGGATTGCATACATTAGAGTCAGGGCCTTGAAGAGGATCCAGTATTTCATAGGGAGCCAGTGTAACTCCTGGAACAATTTTTTCCATTGATCTTTGTGCTATCAAGTTATCATTGGGACATTTCTCTCTACATATGCAATCAACATCCTACCTACCTTCCACAAATGTAACCATTGCACCTTTAGCTGGTTTGACTGCCCTTACTCCAATCAAGATGTTTGGATGACAGGGAGCCTGTTCAAAGGTTGGTATGTTAGTTTCATATAATCACTAATACAAAGCACAGTTACACGTATAGCATAAGCTGTGACTATTACTTATTGCATGTAATTGTTTTCATTAAATTTGCATTTGTCAAAGCATTGCAAACTCCAGCACTTTACTTTAAGCATAGATACTATTGGTGAAGAGAACAAAACATCAAGTCATTTAAAGTCTCAATGAGCTCAGCCATATTAAAAATAATATTTTCAAGACATGTTTACCTGCTAGATTAAGTCCGCCATTTGAGGGGGAACTTGGGAAAAATGCCAACAAAATAGCTTGTGGATTTATCTCAATAGACAATACTTATAAAAGTAGCACAGTATATAATCTGACTCTGGTATGAGAGGCATAAGAACAAAAAGACCCCATTGTATTCTTAGTAAGGCCAATGGTCTTTAACCCAAAGCACATAACAAGCTTAAAGGAAATACTGTTAAAACAAAGTTTACAATCTAATTTAAGACCAGGTGCTACAAGGGAGTGTAACAAACAATAGGAGGCAAGATGAGATAGAAAACGAGAGTAACAGTAATAGTTATGTGATTACCACAGATAAATGTTGACTAGTAAAGGCAAGCACTGTCTATTTACATTATAACTTTCTGCTGATGGAATGTCCACCCTAACCATGTATGTTGAGAACTGTGGGCTAGCCACAGTCATAACCACTCCAGTAATACGACAGTCAGTCAACACTCTATATTAGCACAAATGTTAATGGTCCTAGGTTTTGGGATAGAACCACCTTGAATTGTATCCCCTCAATTGACCTCAAATTCCATATGGTTATGCTGTGCGGCTGACAATGAGAATGACATGGAGAATCTTGAAGTGGTGTTAGGCTTATTTGTAGGAAGAGCAGTAGATCTTGGTAGTGCTATTATTTTATAGGTCTTAGACTTAAGAGTATGCAGGATGGTAGAAATGTGACTCACTTTGGCTGGGAGTTACAGGGTCCAAGACTGGGGCTTCATCTTAGTTGCTTCCTTTGGCTGGCCATCCGGGCTCTGTGGTGGCCTGTTTCTTTTAGTGACTAAGTCCTCCAGCCAAGGTACATCCAGTCTCACCCCTTCCAGCTATTAGAATCCCAACATCTGAGTATGAAAACAAACATACCACAACTGGGTCTTCCACCCTTCTTTCCTAATGCTGGGACCGTCAGGGCCTTCCCTGGAGGTCCCTCAAAATGTAAATAAATAAGTTACAGCAACTCCAGAATCTTCTGCCCCAGAAGGCTTTAAGCCTTAGTCTGCTCCAGCTGCTTATTTTATTCTTCACCTCTCCCGTAGGCCTACTAGAGAAAGATCATCATCTTTTGCAGTCATCACCTGTTCTTTGCCCATCTCTAGAGATCAAGACCCTGTCTTGCTACCTGCAGCCTTAGTCAGTTCTCTCTCTTCAACAGCGAGGAGAACCCTCAGATCTAGTCCCTTCTCCAGCTTCCTCTCCTTATAGCTCCACCCTGCCTGACATGCTCCCTTCCCAAGGTGTAGCAGGGTGGAACTAATAGGGCTAAGATACTCCCATAAATCCCTTCCTAGGCCTAACTCCTTTACCAGGCCTCCATGGGGTGGGGGGGGGGGGGAGGTTGTACAGTCAGTCATAGGGAGCTGGACTAGCCCTCTTCCCTTAATAGGGCCAGCCACCCTGTAACAAGGACAAAATATGATTGATGTTCTAAGAGAACAACTGCAGATCTCCAGTGAGCTCATTGTGTCACAGGGCTCATGGAACTTCCACAAACCATATTTCTGTACATTTATTTCGAGTATTTGTTGTGCAATACTTTAATTTAAAGGTAATTTTGTAATTAACTTATGTTTCTACAAAATCCATTTTTCCGATTTAGCACCACCGTGATAATGTTCCTGGATAAACAGTGCTTTTTAAACCCAAATGGAAGTCTACAAATCTCCCTACATTAGCACTACTTTCATTAGTTTCTCTGACATGAGCTGCTAATTAATTGAGCTCTTTGATATTATAAGCTATAGAAGATCAACTACATAAAAATGAGATGTCAAATTTTCACCATACATCATGCATAATGCCACTATTTTCATCGTATCGTTGCAAGACATCAGATATGTTAATATTTATAGAGTGTACACTAAGGAATACTGCTAGAATGAATAAATAATAAAGCTAATATTTTTGCTAAAATAAATCTTCAGATATCTCATTATAAACTGGATATCTTCAATTGTATATAATTTAATACAACAATAAATAACAGGAGAGCACAGTGCTGATGGAATTATATTCCATTATTTAAAATATCTTGATACCAAAATAAGTATATTTTATTTTGTTCTTGAAATGGTAGAGATGGGTTGAACGGATTCGAAAGAGTTGAGGTACCTCCAAAAAAAGTGAAAAGGGGGTTGTGTCTACCTGTCAGCAAGGTATAATTTTAGAGAGATGTATGGGACATATACCGGTAATTCTTCAAAAACACTACAAATTCATTTGAGGAGTAACATAGGCAAGTTCCAGGTGAGAGAAGTCTAGCACAGTTTCCATTGTCTTGGCAGTAAGACACCCCTTTTGTTTGTCTTGGAAAAGCGATCATGTAGGGCCAGTTTGAGTGTCAGCTGGGGTACTTTAAAGGATGTATGCAAGGCAAATGTAGTCACCAAAGAGAAGTGCCACTCTCTAGCTAAGTTTGATCTTGTGTCTGACCAGCAGTTGGTAGAAATGATGGGGTGAGTGTGACAATCAGGGTTCAGAGTCCACAAGGAGAGAACAGATGGTTTAAACCCGGAAAATGAGCAGGTGAACCTACTGATTGCAAACTGTACTCTTGTACTATACATGTATATTGAGTAAGGTTTTTTATGAAAGCTTGTTCTGAACTTGATGATCATTTAGATGAATACATTTATTATTAACTGTGCTATGAATTTATGTATTTTGTATATAGACAACTGTGCTCACAACCTGTAGTACAACTTCAACTATGCCTCACTGCAGGGAGAGGCACCTCCCAAGCCAGGTGTTTACATGAAACCAGTTCCCAGAACCCATTCATTCTCCAGCCCAGGAAAAGATAATGATGGACCATTAGAGTTAGTGGGCCGATGCTGAAACATCCTGGCTAGAATTTCCCCACTCTGAATAAGCAGGGGTCACCATGCCAGCAGAGCTTTAGGCATGAAGTTGTCCATGAACGCTGACTCCCTTCCACCCCCATGGCTAGGGGGTAGGCTGGGAAACCATTCAAAGATAATATGTAACTTGTATTAGAAAACATGGAAGTGTAAAGCCTGAGGTTGTCTTTTTGTTTGTTTTCTGTGTATCTCATAGGTGTTTGCTTTTCCTTCCTATTTTGTCTTTGAATCTTATTAAATAAAACTTTTTGTTTATTTTGATCCCAAGCAGGTCTCTGTTGTGCAAACTGTGAGACCTGTGTGTGTGTGCCAAAGAGAACTGGTATCTTGAGGGCTGGTTTAATGCCTTCGGGGATGATGAACTAGAGCAGAATGGTCCAAGCATCTGGTACTTAAGAACTCAGGGAGGACAGATTTGGGGAGATTCAGGACTGGAAGGTCTGTTGGTGTCACCCTGAAAGGAGTAATTAGGCTGGTGGAAGCCAGGGTGGGATCTTGTGCTTGGCTACTATCGTCAGGGAATTGAACCATAGTTGCTCAGCATAAATGTCCCCCAGATTACGGGGCAGGCAGTGACCGAAACCTGTACTAGTCTGGGTGATCCCCCAAAATGTCAGAGATTTTTGTAAAATCATTGCTTCATAGTTAATTGCTTCTGTGACAATTAAAACAAGTCAAATACAGTATTTGGTGAATGGCCATTTTTAATAAATACATTATTAAAATTGAGTAAACAATTTATTTGCCTCACATCATATTGTATCTAATCTTAGGACCCAATCCTACAAATACTACCAAGCTGCTGTGAGTAGTCCCATTAGAGCCAATGGGATTTCTTGTAGTATTGAGTATTATCTTGTAGTATTGTGTTATGGTCTTGCAAGACTGGGCCCCTAGACTGTGGGGCTAGGATTTTCAAAGGTTACTAAAAGAATTAAGTGCCCATGTCTCATTGAAAGTCAATAGGAATTTGGTACATAACTCCCTTAGGCCTCAAAGTCCCAGTCAAAGTTCCTTGGAGCAGGGACATGTCTTTATCCTCCCTCCAAAGTACACCTACTATGTACTACACAAGTGTCAATTAGCTGATAGTAATATAATTAAGAAAACATGGTTATGGACCATTGTAGCATTCAGTTTCAGACAGTGACAAATTTAAATACAGTTTTAAAATAGTAACACTGTTGGCAGGCACAGTGGCAATAGGAATATCAACATGAGGTTATGATTAGAAATCCAGATCCCACAAAAATACCTTGTGGCACTATCACTTTGTTTTCTTATGGCTCTCTTCCTTTTTCTAGAGAACATGCCTATGAGATTTACATATAATTTTAGTAAATCTCTAAGCCCATTCTGCTATTGAATTTCTCGATATGTGACTTAGTGAACTGGTTTTATGTGTCAAAAGCACATTTAAGAAGATAAGCCTAGACAGCATTTTCAGCCTACAACAGATAAGTTAATGCTGCATTGTTTAGTTCTCTGTGTCTGTATCTAAAGGGCTAGGTGATGATTTGTTTAAACGACAGAGATTTTAAATGCACACTGATCAAACATTATTTAAGAACAGCTTAAAGGGAAATGGTACATAAAATCAATGTTTAATTGATTAATTTACTTTACAAGTCAGGGACTACAGGCTGATATAAACTGGAAGGCATAAACTAAATTATCCACCAGGTTGGTCCCATTACATTTCTGTGTCTGCAGAATTAAAATCCTGATAACCCAAGCGATAATGTTATAACAAAAAGTGTAATTCCAGCTAGCCAGTGGGGTAGCAGCAGAATTTTACTTACTCTTAGTGCCACTAACATCAATAGAGCTATGATGTTTTTCACTGACTGAGGATCTAGCCCAGAGTTCTCAGGCATCTCCAGGACACCCCATTCCCCGTATTTTTCACCATCTATTACCGAGGATTGTTTGTTTTTAAAATATTGTAGCAAAATCTGGTAAAAAAAATCCTTCTCTGTGCCTGGAACCTTAGATCCACAACCCAGATCCAACCTCTGGGCCCATTCGTCAGCTGGTATAAACTGGCATAACTCCACTTAAATGTATGGGTTCACTCCTTAACCCCAGTTGCTTTCTGTTTCTGAAGCAGCATGAAGCAGCCCAAACGCTGCCCTAGATAGGCAATCAAGAATCCCCCTTGTACCATGGGTGTGTCAGGAGGAGAGAGGCAGTGAGGGTAGCAGAGGGCAGAAGAGGAATGGGCAGAGTGTTGTGCACTCTCCTTGATCCTTGGCCACTGTGGGAAATGTAATTAGGAGCAGTCGCGGAGCTGCTATAAGTCATTCATCTCAGCTCCCAGTTGACCCAGGATCAAAGGAGCAGAAAGTTGGTTTGGAGTCAGTTTCTTTTTCTGCTCCTCACCTAGAATCATAGAATCATAGAATATCAGGGTTGGAAGGGACCTCAGGAGGTCATCTAGTCCAACCCCCTGCTCAAAGCAGGACCAATTCCCAACTAAATCATCCCAGCCAGGGCTTTGTCAAGCCTGACCTTAAAAACCTCTAAGGAAGGAGATTCCACCACCTCCCTAGGTAACCCATTCCAGTGCTTCACCACCCTCTTAGTGAAAAAGTTTTTCCTAATATCCAACCTAAACCTCCCCCACTGCAACTTGAGACTATTACACCTGTGCTGATTGAGCCTCTTATTTCTATAATGGGCCAAACAAAAACCCAATATTGGAATACCCCAAACCTGGGGGACTCAGACCTTTCCCAGATTGACAGGTGTATAGATTTGGTGTTGGATTCAGGGAAGAGAAGTCTGAGGTGAAAGATCAGTTCCCAACCCAGATCCAGAACATCTCTAGTTTTTCTGTTTTTTTCCATAATTTCTGTCTGCACATCAGCAACACAGCTGTTCACAGAAGCTCCAAAAGCTTCCACAGCTATTCAGTCATGGAGGTTGCCTGTTATTTCGAAGGGATTTCAGTGTGACTATTCACATGTATAAAGTTGTGTGTCTGCAGGATTGGGGCTTTAGGCATATTAAACATCTACTCCCACACAGGATTTTAGATGCAATACATCTTCTCTTCTGCCCCAACCCCTTATACTGGCTTAAGTGGCCATAGTAGATATGTCTACACTGCAATAAAAAAAACCAGCAGCACCAAGTCTCAAAGCCCGAGTTGGGCTCACAAGGATCAAGCTGCAGGACTATAAAATTGCAGTGTAGACGTTTGGGCTCAAACTGGAGCCTGGGCTCTGAGATTCTCCTGGCTTGTGGGGGTCTCAAAGCCCAGGCTCCAGCCCCAGCCTGAACATCACACTGCAATTTTTATAGCCCCACAGCCCAAGCCCACTCACCCAGGCCAGCTGTGAGACTTTTATTGCAGTGTAGACATACCTAGAGTCAACCAGAAGCCATTACTGAAAAATACATCTTTAATGGCTTAACCATAATAAGTTGTCCCATGGCTAGATGTGTCATATGCATTGCCAATCAGTGGGGAAATCTGTACAAAAAGAAAAAAACAATGATGATGCATATTGGTCTTAATATTTATTCATGCTATTTTTAGAAAACTTGTTAAAGTCTTCAATGGAAAAAAATAGCTTTCTTCCTATATGTATTGATTTTGTTTATATTAAAAAGTGACAATTTTCTGAATGGAGAACTATTTTTTTAAATGAAGGAATTCTTTGTGTTTAGCCAAAGTAAGTATGTAAGCATTAATAACATAAGAACATGGACATTGTTTGGGATTAAATTAAAGCCATTTGCCTCATGCATGCTCATTTCCTTTTTTACTTCTCAATTCCCCTATGATGCCATCTGATCATTTCTTGAATGTCCCCTGTGCTTTTGCCTTAACAATCTTGCCTGGTAGGCCATTCCACACGTTTGTAATTCTCTGCATGAAAAAAATGCTTCCTGACATCTGTTCTGAATTTGTTTCTCTTTAATTTCCATTTATGCTTCCTTATCCTAACATCTGTGTCATTCTGAAAACGGTAACTCAAATTGACGTTATCTGTGCCATTTAAGATTTTATATTCCTCAGCTAAAAGCTCCTCTTAACCATGTAGTGTTTTTCTAGTTCTTATTGATACTTTAGAAAGTTTTTCTAGTTGTAATTCGTATGTTTTAAGGTATGCATCGTCTTTATTCTTGTCTTTTGAATCTTTTCAAGCACGGCACAGCCTTTCTCACAAAATGGTGGTTGGTGCTGTACACAGTGGGTCAGTTTATTCCCTGAGTTACACCTATGCATCTCCAACTGATGTTGCACAGATGAGGAAAAAAGACAGAATTTGGAACAATATGCTTATGGGGGCGGGCATTCAGGGGATTGTACTTTATGCTAATTCATTTCCTGCTGTGGTAGTGCCACAAATCTAGCATTCCAGAAGCATTTTCATTGTTTCTCTCTCTAAATATTAGGGCTGACTAAATAGTATTCAGCAAATATTTTATTTGACAAATTTCACCATGTTCTCTGTTGGGGACTGAACACGCCCCCAGTTTTGCCCATCTCTTAGCACCAAGCGCTGCTCCAGCACACCAAAGAATCTGAGACAGTCTTTTCCATTATTACTTTTTCTACTGCTTTGAAACCCTGTGTCTGGGACCAGTACTCTTACTCAAGTATTGTTACTTACTTGCCCTAGTAAGATAAGTAAAAACCAAGAGATTAACATTCAGCTTTTAGATCCTCCTTCTCCCAAACCAGCACTCAAGCTCACACTTAACTTTAAGCAATGAGTAGTACCATTTAAGTGGTTTGTTGTCCCGATTTTACTCTAAAATGTGAAATTGCCAATACTGGAAAAAACAAACTGAAGAGAGTAAAGCAACGTGGTAGCTGGTCACTGAGGCTGGGGAGTACATTGATCAGACCGGAGAACATAAGATTTCAATTGTTTAACTCTTGCTTCCCTTTAAGTCTTAACTTTTCCATAACTAAAAAGGGATGTGGTTTGTACAGAATTGACTGAACTTGTTAGTTTTTTTAAAATAAAACTGATAGCAATATTTTGTATGTGTACTCTTTACAGATAATAGATTAATGTTTGTTACATCAAAGAGAATTTAAAATGTTCAGAGGCCTGATGGTACTTCAGATTTTTTTCCTACCTCTGAATGGTGGCTTAGCATTATCTTCAATGTCATTGATCTCAGAATTTCTCCTGGACTATGAAACTAGTACTTCCTAGAAAAGCAGCAAACATTGATTGTGATCTCCTTAATTTCCACACAGATTCCCAGCAGCATAGCCTTTTATAAAGAATGTGTCTGAAAAGGATAGCAAAACATGCTAGTTTACGGAGTGTGTGTGGTGTTTGGCAAGTATGCCCACCAAGATGAGTTGGGTATTCCAGTCTTGGTTTGCCTCCAGTTCATATCTTTCTTTCTAGATGCAGATTATACTATTAAACTTATATTTATTATACTTATTAATTATTTAGTATAGCAAAGAGTGGAGGGAAAAGAAGAACAATATTGCTGAAATGCTTACAATGATGGTGGGAGTTGTGCTTCGGGGTAAGACTGATGCTGAGGTTACATCATCATCTACTATGGGTAGCTAATGCACTGTTGCATTACTTAACACATTTCCCAATCTACAACTATGAAACACCACAGTAATGGGAAATACCATAGTGAAGTAAATGTTCATATTTTTGAGGCTGCCTACTGTAGTCATGTGGTAGTAAGAGTGTATGGAATAAGAAACAAAGCAGAGGTGATTAATTAATTTACAATATGCTTTCCTTAAATGAGTCATATGAAGGAACTACTGAAGGACTGAAATACTGGACCATATCCTCAACTGACTTCAGTGGAGCTATGCTGATATACGATCTAGCCCATTGTCTCCAGAATGCATTCAAGTAGAATAGGAGAGTAAATACACAAGAAACCCTAGAAATAAACATGATGGAGGTGGTATGTGTGGGGAGGAGAACAATTTAAAAAATGAGATGTTCAAGGAGTAGTGTGTCATCCAAAATGTGTCATCTAATGTACCACATCAAATGAATTCTAATCTTTATCACTGACAAAGTACTGCACTGAAGACTTTTACAGGAAAGGTCAGGGAGGATGGGAATTCTTACCAGTAGGGGGCACCATTTAAAAAACAAATGTTTACTGCATTTTCTTTTTACTGCAGTATTTCTATTTCCTGCACTTTAAATGGGAATTACAGCCAGTAGCCATGATATATTAATTAAGGCTGGTGGTAAATGTCCATTTTTTAAAAATGGAAGCCACGGAATATGTTCCAAAATAAAAAAGTGGCATCTTTTACTTTATGGCTTGTGAATTGTACAGGTTGGTAGCAAACAAGGGGTATTTTTCCAAATTTGGGGGGATTTGATAGAAAGTCTTCTACTTTTGGTGGTGCTTTTTGTCTTACAAAAAAGGTTTGGCTTAGTGACCCTGATTTTAACTAAGCTTCTTGTGTGACTAGTAGGTAAGTTTCCTTCATGGTTATATCATACTGAAGCCTATTCAGATTTGATAACATTTTTGCTGCTGTATCTTGGCAACATGATTTATTCTGTTAACACTCAGTGTTACAGTCTCAAAATGCTGTACCATCTGGGTTGAATTAATAAGCTACCCAGAGAAATAAATGAGAATGGCCTGCTATAATTAACATGTAGGTAAAGTATATTGAACAGATTATTATAATTAATATGTCAGTTACTGATTTCATGCTAAATAGAACTGCGAACACAAGATATTAAGATTAGTTACCCTCTCAGTATGTGCCTAGTAAAATGCAATGGAAAAAATGAGATCCACAGAGTTCAGCATCAATAAAATTGACCTTAACGTTAAGAACATCAGATATGAAACTCCAAGAAAAACAGAGACAATGTAGGGCACTATAAGATAGCACTGGCAAATTACTGGTTTTATAAATTGAGAATTAATACCAGAAAATCCCAAATATGACTGGGGGGGGGGGAAGCATAAGAATGCTGAATTTACACATTGCTGAAGGTATCAGTCCTTAAGATGGACAGAGAGGACAGATTTGTTTATTATACCTGCCTTGGTAATCTTGGCTGGTACTATGTAAAATGCAAGATAGAGTGGAAAACCAACAAAGGACATATGGATGTGATCAGAATTCATGGAGCATAGGCACCCACACACTGCATCTTCGTGTAGAATGGATATCGTTTTTATGTTGGCAGTTGCTTCATGAGACACAGAATAATACTGGTTAGTTTATATGGAACACGGATGGGAAAAAAAACCTCACTGTTCTTTTAAGTGACTTCCATGACAAATTTGCCTATCAAAATTATTAAGTTCCATTTCTTTAGATGCCTCTGGGAATGGCAAGATTCATCTTTGTTGAGGATCTCTTGGGTATTTTCAACTGAACTGAAGTTAACTGTACCAGCTGGGAGATCTCCAGTGCACAATTCCAGGATCATAGAGTTTTCCTATGATATATTTATGCATCCTTCATTTCAGTTGTGATCCAACAAGAAATATATGGTCTCTGGATAATTGAAGATGAGTATCTTAGGAATGTATGTTACCCATATTATATTATTTTGTCACAAATGAAGTATGGCTGTCCATCGTATACGATGAAGATGTCACGGCATCATGTGTGTTTTCATGGGACTGTATAAACATACTTTCAGAAGAGTTCCCACGCCCTAGTTGCCCACTGAAGGCATTTGGGTCTCCAGATTTTCTTTAAACTGTTATTATTTAGCAAGTTGAATACAATAGTGCATAAAGGCCAACTGAGAATGGGGGGACCCCTGTACTAGGCACTGTACAAACATAAAATTAGACAGCCCCTTCCCCAAAAAGTGTACACCTAACTAGACAAGACAGACACAGGATAGATGAAAGGGGCCAAAGGGATGTTTAAAAAAAAGTTTGAGAAATAGGAGTTTAAACATGCTCAATTAAAATGCCCACCTTAATCAGGGACAGATTGTTACTGGCCCTAATGCAGATGTGTAGGATGAGATCTTGTAAATACCTAGTCTCTGAGTAGTCGTCCTCATCACCTCAAAAGAGCAGGGTCCCAACTTCTCCATATCAGACAGTGCAGCAACCCAGACGCACTAATGGGAGTATTTTGAACTCCCTCAAAGTGCATATTCCCCCTTCACACCAAGGAGCTCTGTCATAACTATAAAGGGAAGGGTGACAGCCATACTGTGTACAGTACTAAAGTCCCTCCTGGTCAGAGACTCTAAAATCCTTTTACCTGTAAAGGGTTAAGAAGCTCGGGTAACCTGGCTGACACCTGACCCAGAGGACCAATAAGGGGACAAGATACTTTCAAATCTTGGGGGGGGGAAAGGCTTTTGTGTGTGTCCTTTGTTTAAGGGGTTGTTCGCTCTTGGGACTGAGAGGGACCAGACATCAATCCAGGTTCTCCCCATCTTTCTAAACAAGTCTCTCTTATTTCAAAATTGTAAGTAAAAGCCAGGCAAGGCGTCTTAGATTTACTTTGTTTTCTCAACTTGTAAATGTACCTTTTACCAGAGTGCTTATCTTGTTTGCTATACTTTGAACCTAAGACAGAGGGGATTCCTCTGAGCTCTTTAAGTTTGATTACCCTGTAAAGTTATTTTCCATACTGATTTTGCAGAGATGATTTTTACCTTTTGCTTTAATTAAAAGCCTTCTTTTTAAGAACCTGATTGATTTCTCCTTGTTTTAAGATCCAAAGGGGGTTTGGATCTGTATTCACCAGGAGTTGGTGAAAGGAAGGAGGGGGGAAGGGTCAATCTCTCCTTGTTTAAGATCCAAGCAGTTTGGATCTGTATTCACCAGGAAATTGGTGAAAGGTTTCTCAAGGCTTCCCAGGGAGGGAATCCATCGAGAATGGTGGCAGCGGGACCAGAGCTAAGCTAGTAGATAAGCTTAGCAGTTTTCATGCAGGCCCCTACATTTGTACCCTAAAGTTCAAAGTAGGGATACAGCCTTGACAAGCTCAGAGACAGAAATCCTCTTGCAATTCCTCTTGCAGCCCTACACGTCTTCCATCAGAGGGCTGTGCATATACTACATGTTGGGACCTGATCGAACTTTCAGGGAATGGGTGGCTTTCCACTGACTTTAAACAGATCCTTTCAGGCGCTTTTGAAAATCCTATCCTTCATGTTTAAGAAAGAAAAAAAAATCAGCATAATGAATTGTCCTTTCATTATGCACAATTACAAGAGTGAAATGATATATAGTAATAAGCAGATTCAAAGATATTATGATGAATAAGCAATTATGAAATTTTAATAAATAATAAAATGGATAATGGCACAGAGAAGGCAAATCAGACATTCCTAACTAGCTCTACTGTCTCCTACAAGAACAAGAGAAAACCAGTTGAAATTTAAAGGCTGCAAATTTTTAAACATTAAAGGTCATTTTGCAAAATACATAATTAACCTGTGGAATTCCCTGTGGGTGGATGTTTTAGACAGTTTGTTAGGAATCACTGAATACAGTGCTTGGTACCTCGTAGAAAGCAGCCAGTACCTTTAATGATTTGGCCATTTTATATGTATATATTACACACACACACACACACACACACACACACACACACACACGACAGTATTCTACAATAATAGGCCAAAGTACCACAACCTACTGTAGTTAGATGGGGTTGTTTGTTATAGAATTAGAAAACAATGTGAACAAAAGTGAAAGTCAAGGTTGCAGCAGGTTATGTCCCATCCACCCAAAGCAGGAACTAAGAAGTTAAGAGAATCTTTCACATTCCCTACAACACTGTCGACAACGTGCTCTATAAGACTTGCATTTCCAACTCCAACAGATACCCCAGCTTCATCAAACTTGCACTATAATGCAAAATCTTATCAATAGCCTCATATGCTTTCATATTAACTATGTCAACAGATCAGCACGTCTGACTATCACACATTCCATGCACTTGGGAAGTTATTTTGCCCCAACACTGCTGGGGTCACTGTTAAGGTTTTGGCAAAATTAGGGGCATTATGAAGTTTATGCCTTCTGCTGAAGCATTGGACATTAGTCAACATCTGACATAATACTGGACAAGATGAACTGTTGATCTGTTCTGTCTATGCAGCAGCCCAGACATACTAATGGGAGTATTTTTTATACACACACACACACACACACACACACACACACCCCTCCCTGCCCCTCAACTTCTGCACTGGAGAACTCCCAGGAAGAATTCCTCTTGGAATTCCCCCTGAGGCAGTGGTTCTTACAACTCATACATTGGCTACTATTCTATATTGCTTAAACACATATGTTAGCAGCAACACCTATGCTAAAAAGTGAGCTGCTCTTTTAATACTTGTATCTGTACATAACAACCAAAGTGACTTCTTTGTCTCCCTTCTCACTCTTCCCCAGCATTGGTGGAGACCTGAAGTAAAGTGGATCAGCATGTTAAAGATTTCTTCGAAAGCCTCACTTTTTATTTTCTTACTAAATTTTCACAAAAGCCTTTTTTCTACGAGTGTGAATGTAAGAGTTGATCCTGATTATCTTATTTTTAGATGATTCTTAAATGCATCAAAAATGAAAGCGAAAACCCCTCTATGTGCATAAATGAAAATGGAACGTATCAGAAAGGAAATCTGTTGGACTCCGAGGAGGATTTTGTTTAGTATCCTGTTGTCAGAGATTAGTACGTGGGTGGTCGTGCCTAGTGATTAGAACAGGAGTTGGCAGCAAGGAACAGAAGCGCAAGGTCATATCCAAAGGCAGAAATCAGGAGTTGAAGCCAAGGGTCAGAGCCAGGCTGCCTGGAGTGAGGCATGGCAGGGTATGGATGGGTCCAAGGCAGAAGCAGGACTGGAAACAAGCAGGCGCAGAAGCTAACACGGCCATGGGCAAATGCTTTGAGGAGTCACTGTGCAGCTGCTGGGCTTAAGAGCTGGTCTGCTGACTTTTCCAACCAGTCAGACAGTGTAGCCAGTCAGGCAGCAGACTCCAGACCAGCTGTGCCTGTTAGGTTGCCCAGAGACTGGCTCTGCTGCAGACCTTGGTTCCTGACACCTGCACCTTAGGGACATTATTGGGTGTGTCCCTATTAACATATTCACATCATAGTCTATTAATACATGCCTGAAGCAGGTTTGGAGAAACAAAACTATGCATGAAAGGAGAAAGGAATATAATATTACAGTTCTTTAAGACTACTGAGAGACGAAAGCCTTCAACTCTTAATTATCTATGGTATCCAGTGCTTGGCAGTCATAGACCCAGCAGGTGAGTCTACTTTGCCATAAAACACAAGGAAAAAGAAGACGAAGAAAAGGGTATTTGGATAAGGTGGATGGCACCATGACAACAAGGCATGATTGGGGCGGGGGAAGTCTTAAAAAAAAAAAATCTATAACAATGGAGGATTTTTTTAAACCAAAGCCTGACAGATATGAGATCCTGCTTTGTCCTCCGCTGCCTCATGTGTCCCTTTCTGAGCCCTATTATCTTCCTCCTGTCTTCCCTCTCTTTCCTTTTCACCTGATCCTGAAATCCATTGACCTGCACAGCACCAGCATGGTGAGATGAGATGGCCCATCCAAATCTGCTTAGCCTGAGAAGGACCAGTGAAGGAGAGGGACCTGACCATACCAACTAGATGATGTCCCTGACCAAATACGTGAGTTGGGTTCCAGAGCAACAGCTATCATGGCCAACCTGCCAGCCATCAGTAACTGACCCACTGCCCTGTATCCTGATAACACCTACAAAAGACATGTTTCCCCCATCTTCACTATCCTATCTTTTCTCTCCCTTCTGTGTCTGTCTATGTTGTTAAAAGCAGGGAAATGACAACCATTCTCAACTCAGAATTGAAGTACAAAAATAATCCTTCCTTCCCTACCAGAAATGACTGTTTGACCAGTATTCAGTCTCCAAAAAGCACTTTGATAGGTTTTGATCGATTGCTTTGCATAATCACTCAATTTCAATGCTTTTTTTTTTTGCCTTCTTTTGATTTTTTTTCTCTTCTGTGTTTTTAAGCAGAGGAGGGTCTCACAGAGCAGGCTGGGGCCCTGGCTGGTGCACTGATGCACCCCCACTGGAGTACCAAGATCTAGTGTCACAGCAACAATATTTCATGCAGTGATGGTAAGAAAATGTTTTCTTTTTCTCCCCCAAAGTCTCTATTCAAGGGCCTCAAAAAGTTGATGGGTGGAATGATCCAGCCCACCAATTAAATTTCATTTCCAAAGCACCAATTTTGGTCCATTTGGTCCATTGTTTACCAGTCATAATCTTAACCCAGTCCATGAGTGGTATCAGTAAATCTTTTCTCTTTAAATTAATTCAGTCTTGCTGTCTCCTTCTCACATCTTTTCTTAACCAGTTTTATACAACAGCTCAGTGTGGCAATGCATGAATTATTACCCACTTCTTTCCAGTTAGGCAACCAATAAAAACCAAAAAAAAATTATTGCAGCAGGCCCCAATTCACAAAACACTTAAACACATGCTTAAGTCCCAATAGGGAAGATTTGCTGAATCAGGACCACAGTGTTATAAAATCATTGCTTTCCCACAGTTCATTGAAAGCATTCCAGTTACTAGATCAGCAGGGAAGTGTTGCTGGAGGTGGAGGTGAAGGAATGTAAGGTGGTCAAGACTAAATAGTGGTTTGTTTTTCAGGAACACATTTTCAAAAGAAACCATTTCTGAAGATCTGTTTGCAAGAAGATCCGTCTGCCGGAGATCCATGCTTTAAATAAGTGTGCAATTTGAAGACCGTATTGGTGCATTCAGTTATCATTATTGTATGTACCAATGGGTAGCTAGAGGCTTAAAAAGACATTTCTGCCTGCAATCCCCTGGACTTGAATGCACAGTTACAGGAACAGTGACTGCAAACACAGATATGTAACTGCATACATGAATTTGCATATATATCTCAGGCCTCATTTCTTTGAAAATTTGGCCCTTAAAATTTACACTCGGTCCCTGTGCTCAGCAGTGCTTCCCGGTGGCTGGACAACTTCAGTATTGAGCATCATTAGCAAACAGCTAAAATGGGAGCAGTTTGATGGCCTGTATCTACATTCTTCAAAAGTTCAATACTTATTGGAAAAAATAGGTTCCTTGCATTTTAAATAGAGAATGAATAGATTAAATAACTTTTATCTTTCCATTATTTCCATAATTCTGACCTAGATGTTTCTTTCTGTACATACCATATGCATCATAGGATATTACTACACGGCTGCCAAATGGAGGACTTTCCCAGTTAGTTTATATTATTTATTTATTCACATTGCACAGCAACTGTGCAGGGTGCTTTACCATGTGTAAAATATGCTAAACAAAGAACATTATCCCTTTACCGAAGGGTTTTGCACTCTGAAAGCACGAACAAGTACCAACTAATGAAAAGCTACATTATGGTTTTCTCTAATAAACTAACCCTAATATTTTGGGTGCCTGACTGTTATTTTCC
The DNA here is from genome assembly GCF_028017835.1 of Emys orbicularis. Lineage (NCBI taxonomy): Eukaryota > Metazoa > Chordata > Testudines > Emydidae > Emys > Emys orbicularis. The sequence goes on from NC_088696.1 coordinate 29,937,731, forward strand.
GAGATTATTAGTCTACCCAAAGGAGAGAATAGAACATACTTTGTTTTGATCAAAAATATGAGTTTCAATAGTCATGATGGCAAGGTAGGTATCTTGGTCAATTTTATATCTGGCATGGGAAGCTTATTTACAGTGTAACTGTCTTCTGAATGTTTAAAGACTGTTGTATTGTCTGCCTGCTGTGTTTTTCCACTGATGTATGGAACAGCACTAAATGGATAATACTTTCAGCATGGGCTGCTAGCCGTGTGATGCTATAAAGTTAAACAAGATGGTTATCTTTATATATTGCTCTATACTTGAACACATTTGTTTAGCTTAGATTTTTACATTGATATTTGGTTGCTGTGATTACACCATGTGTACTTGTTAAAAAGTCGGATTCTGGTGGAATAGGGGTATGCACTTTTATCTAGGTGAGTTTTTTCATTCATTACAGTTTTCCTTAAACTTCTTCTGCTATCACTGCTTATGGCCAAAGGATAAATACAATCATGTATACTGAAATCAATTAAGGAGCTGTTAGCAATATGCCAAGAATGATTTGCTGATGGAAGTTTATTAACAGCCCAGAACAACTTATATTAAGATGGATATAGTCTGTATGTAGGTATACTTGACACATCAGTACAGTACAATAAATTACAAACATTTATGTAGTACTCATCATCTGGTATCTGGGCACCTTGCTAGGCTAAAGCTGAGGAATTCAAAATCTCAGGAAGTAAGACCAAAAAGTCATGTGCCAGATCTTTCAGATTAAAATGTTAAAGGTGACATATTTTCTTCTAATATTTTTCCACTATTGCAATTAGTGGAACCAATTTAACCTCCTTTTGGTTATAAAGAATGTAAGGTGATATCACCTGAAACACCTCCGGTATAAAGGATATATTTTAGAAATATAAGGCGAGATCATACTCCCATTTTAATATTTGGGGGAAAAATTCTAGAGGAGTGAGAATCTAGCGTGTGGGTTGAACAGTCCTTACAGAGGAACTCTATGAGCAGCTATGCAAAAGGAGAAGGTTTGACCTGATATTTGTTACTTTGTTGTTCTTGTCTCATAAAGCCAAATACCAGATAGGGGCAGTGGTGGAACCAGGTTTTGCAGCTGGACGGGCAATTTTCATTGGTGCTGCCAACTTCAATTATACCTATTGGCTTGCTCATTTAGCATGTTTTCATGCCTTTGTATTTCACAAATTAACATGTCTGCAGCACCTTACAGCCCTGCACCGCAATCCTAATCCTGACCCAATCTGGAGGGGAGGCCCGAGGTAGGTGGGGGAGGGGGAGCTGGAGAGTGAGCCTCCCTGCCCTTTCCCAGCAGCTTTCCTGTCCCACAGCTCCCCAGGCTTGCTCTCGAGCCCCATGTGAAAATTCGTGCTGTACAACTACTTTTGTCAATTGAATAATCTGGTGCCACATAAGGTGCTACGTATACATCTAAAGACCACTGGGGAGCAGTCATCCCCCGCCACCTATTTGCTCGGCCACTGAATGGGGGGGGGTGAGTTTCAACTTTTCATCCAGTGTGGACTGTGTCCACAAAGCTTGTTCAGAAAGAACCTGCTCTGAAGAATATACTAAAAATCATCAAGGGACTGTTATAATTATTAAAATGAAAATAATCCAATAATTTAAAAAGCAATGCACCACGTTCTGATTGGAGATATGCCCTGACAATGCCAATGGAGTCAATGAAGACTGTGCATGTGCATTTGTGAGCAGAATTGTCCTTATGTCTTTGGGGGGATTCATACTCTAGGTATTCATTAGTTTAAAAGTTTCTAGAAGTTTCCCTGCTATTTTAAAGGCAAGTCTTTCCCTCTGTTCCTTGTTCTTCATTAGAATGGCTGAGAGCATATATGCAATAGGTATCAATGGACAGTATTTTAAAAGATTTGCAAAGCTTTGAGTGGCTGACACAGTAAAAATAAAAGATCTTTCTTTAATTGTTTTTAGAAACTAAATAAATGAGTAGGTACCATTGTCCTGTTCCTGATCTCAGAGAGATCTACTGGTTTGTAGCTATCATATTTCTAAACAACTGAACTGTGTTTTTTCCCTAATTTATTTAATAATCATCTAATTCTTTTGTTCTTTAGAACAGTGTTGAGAATTAATCAATATATAGTTATTCTAATGGAACAAGATAATTGAAATTATAATAAAAAATACACACCTCACCAACGTATGATCCCAGCACCGTTGAAATAAAGTATAAGAAAAAACTTTATTATTTATTATTCATTTGTATTGTGGTAGTGATTGCACCCCAATCAGGGCTAGGCAATGCACACACGTAAACAAAAAGCTGGTCCAGCCCTGAAGAGCTTGCAAACTAAGTATAAGATGAGAGATAACAGGTGGGGGAAACACAAGGTAACAATAAGACAAATTAATGAACAGCATGATAAGCAGCTGTCACAGTTCATGAGCTGCCAAACCACTGTCGAGTCTATCAACTGAACTATACAGTGGTTAAACTCTACTGGGTTTTACCACATTATTTAGGCCACTGGAGGGCTCCCATATTGTTCCATAAATACCTTGGTAAAGGATCAACCATGTGAATATACAGGTTATAAAAGTGTATCCCTGGTTCCTACCAAGGTCAGCATGGATGGACAATTACATGCAAATCAGACTCCATTTACTGTGCATTTGCTTCATCTTCAATTAAAAGGTAAGAGGAAGAAAAAAAACCTTCCCTACATTTGGTCTATACATTTCTCCATAAATAGGACACCTATTCAAAAGATGTCCTTTGTACGCAATGGTAGGGATTAGGTCTGTACAAAAATACAAAAGGAATAAAGTATCAGTGCTTCGTATTGTCAGGGCAGTACCCCAGATTTCCTGTCAAGTTCAGTCCTGTATAGGCAATAATAACCATTACTGGGCTCCTCAGTTTCCAGTCACTGCTGTGACTCTTAATACAATGAATGTAGCAAAGAAAACATTTAAAATTGCTGATAAAAATCCTTTCTTTTTCTGCCTTTGAAGAAGTGTCGAGAGAGTTTCTGACAGAAGGGAGTAATTTCAATGAAAGGGATAATGGGAAGTATATTGGATGACAAGGAGGATGGAGGGCAGGAACTGCAACAATACGATTTAATTAAATTAAAGAACAAGCTCCAGCAGTGCAGTATATGCTGGGTTTATATTTTTTCTAAGGACAGGCAGGAAAAGTCTAATGTAGACTATTGAAGATAAAAATATAACCATTGGGACATATATTGATCTTCGACTCAAAAGCTGATGTTCTATTGAATATCTCCCATTCTTTCTGACAATGCACGTTCAGTAACACATTGTTGAGGAAACCAGAAAGAGTGCAGTAGATGGTGTGGCTAAAATAGCACCCTCAATCAGTGATCTCACTTTAGATTATGTAAGATGATCGATGCTTGGAGGTATTGCATGGATGACACACTCAACTAAAATGGGAATTTGAAAAAGAAGCAACAAATCTGGAATCAGAACCCATTTCAAGCCAGACATTCTGCTTAAGTCCAATGATGCCAATGTTGTGATATGTCCCTATTTGTTGTTGTTGCTGTTTTTTTAATATCAGATGTATCTGATGGAAAAAGTTGTGCACTGTGATTGCCCTTTCAATTCAAAATGTATGCAGACAAAAGTGAACACACATGCAGTTTATACGTGTCATGACTATTTTTCACAAGAGGGAAAATTTCCCCTGGAAAGCACTCTCGCATCAATCCTTTTTTTTCTCCTGCTAGCACTCCCTGTTTCTAACACCACTGATGAACCCTAGTTGAAACCTCCAAAGTGCCACAGTATGGGTCAGATAGTGGGATTTTGCCCTCAATCTTGTCTGTTTCAGATGTGAATGGTTCATCCTGTATTTGCTGATGATACGGAGGGCACATTCAAGATGTCTGTCAACCTCCTCTTGCCTCCAAGTTTTCCAGTTGCTTTTCCCACTTATCTTGTGAGGGTAGCATGTAGAAGAATTGTTTTGGTTACTTATGAGTTTGGATTGAATTGCATTAAATAACCATGATGATATCAGTATGTAAATTAACTTCAAACAGTTAAGGGATGTTATCTACAGTAGAGATTTGCCCCAGTTACACTCATCAACCGCTGCACTGCAACATATTAGCATAGACAAGCCATAAACCACAATTGGCTCCAGTGCAGTTTACCCCAGTTTTGAAGCAGGACTAAGCTGCATTGGTGCAAACAGGGGTTTGTAGCGGCTTTGCCAGCCTAACCTAGGGATTTGCACTGCGGCAGCTGCACTACTGAGCGGCCACCGATAGCTAGATCCTTAGAAAGACAAGTCATTAGAGCTGAAAATTCTTTGTTGAAGATGGCTTCATGACAATACTTTTCACATTTCATCTCTGGATCAATCATTGCATTACTTGTTCCACATTAGCTAAACACCAGCGCTTAGAAATCCAAATAACGTTTTATGATTGGGCTCAGTCCCAATTTAATTCATCTGACATAGTCAAAACTCTGATAGTCTTGCCTTCGGTAGTGTTATATCAGTTTAAACCAAGTGGGGATCTGGCCCTATAAGAGCAAATAATCAGGGGATAGCACTTATATATTAAAAATTGCTGGCCAAACAAACCAAAGACTAGCATTATAATTATGGCTTTTTAATCCCAATACGCTAAGGCACACATGTACAGTGTGCCTGATGGTGAAAATGAGTATTTTGTAGGACTGCTGATTAATTCATAGATGTATATGTAATTTACTGCCACTGTTTGCCATTCATGCAACCAAAGTAGCAGTATTGACAGAGAGGATTATCATAACGTGATAGTATAGTGTATGCAGAGGTAAAGCAGTGGTTAAGAGGATATTCCATATACAGTACTAATCCTTTTACACACCTTGTTTTTTCACATTTGTTTTCATTGCTTTTCTTTCAAGAAGAGAAAAAACGTTAACAAAACCCTAGATATTGACTCTTGAGGAGTGACGCCACCTGCTCTTATTGGCTGCATGTCCCAGAAATACTTATGGGTATTCTCCAAAGTGTGGCTTAGATGTTTTTTTATTTCTGAGACTACATCAACAGACAATTATGTACCAGCCCTAAATTGCACTAATCAGGGAAACAAAACAAATTTCTATCCTTCATTTTTAAAGTATGAAGAGTATGCTAACGTATTTACAGCTTAGCAGAAGTCATGGGAAGATAATGAAACAATAGAGGTCTAAGTCCTTAACAATGGCATAAAAATAAGTTACTCTGTGGACATTAAAGTGTAATACAGGGGTCGGCAACGTTTGGCATGCGGCTCGCCAGGGTAAGCACCCTAGCGGGCCGGGCCAGTTTATTTACCTGCTGACGCGGCAGGTTCGGCCGATCGCGGCCCCCACTGGCCGCGGTTCGCCGTCCCGGGCCAATACGGGCAGCGGGAAGCAGCGTGGGCGAGGGATGTGCTGGCCGTGGCTTCCCGCTGCCCCCATTGGCCCCGGACGGCAAACCGCGGCCAGTGGGGGCCGCGATCGGCTGAACCTGCTGCGTCAGCAGGTAAATAAACTGGCCCGGCCCGCCAGGGTGCTTACCCTGGCGAGCCGCGTGCCAAACGTTGCCGACCCCTGGTGTAATACCTCAGTAGAGTACAAACCTATCCTTTTTGGTAAAACTATCTCAACAGCAGTATAGCGCCATATTTAAACTAAGGCAATTATTTATGGAGTTATTTAGAAATTCATGTCAGTAAGGTATAAAAAGGAAATGAACTACTGATTATGCTTGTGACTCCCATGATGAAAAGTCAAAAAACCCCATAGATAAAACCTCTGAATGTCTTATCATGCAAAAATTGAGTTGTGGCTCACCTTTGCCTCCCTACAACTCTCCTTATTAGCCATCCACACCAAAATGGTTACTCGAGAGAGGGTGATGATTGGTGAGGTTGTTCATGTCAAAATACATGTCAATAGTAGTTACAGGGTTAAACAGTACATGCTGTTTACTACTTCAGTTGGTCAAATTAACAATTCACTCCACTTCCCAGTGGAAGCTGTTCTGCTTATTTACATAGAATGCCAATTTCTGTTATCTTCCATGTGTTTTTAATAGATTGTTTTGTCACCTCATAGGTCAGTAACACAATGATAGCAGCTGATACAAGGATCACTGCACAGCTTAAGTCCTTTAGAATCATTGTCTACATTTTCTTTAAAAGTGGATTAGATTTGATTTACTTTCCTCTCTAGGTTAGGGCTGTCAGGTGTTCCCCAATCCCTACTGTTATCAAGTCATCATAGCATTCAGGGCCAAAATTTCAGGAGTATCCAATATTTTTGAGCGCCTCGATTTTTGAGTGCCCAGTGTGAGATGCTTAAGGCCTGCCTGGAGTGCTGAGAGCCCACCATTCCTAGTGCATGATGTGGAGGAAATTCACATCAGTAGGTTTACAAAAAGACTAGATCCTCTGACTGTAATCAAGCTCCATGATGCAAATTATTTTTTACCAAAACTCAGTATTCATGAAACCCCAGTCATGTTCCCAGGGATAAGTGCATGTAGCTAATGTAAGTATCTATTAACTTTTGTAATGTGATAAAAGTGTTAAAGGAAACTAAACATATAAAGGGATAAAAATCCATGTTCTCCATTCAGTTCAAAGTAGACCAATTATAGTTAATGGAAACAATTTCATCCTGGAATTTAAAATCAGTGGAATTACATACTAAAGGTGAATTTGGCCCAATTATTTCAAAGGCCTCAGAAAAAATACCTTTAACTTTGCATATAAACAAACTGAGTGCCCCAAGAACTCTTTTTTAAAAGAGATGTATGGAGTTCTGTGCATACAAACAGGCATGCCCATAAATATTATGAGTATATTACTATTTATTTGTATTATTGTAGAACCTAGGAGCCCTGGTCGTGGGCAAAGATCCCATTTTGGAAGCCCTTTGAAAAACTGCTCATACAATAAATTATTAAAATAGATTGAAGTTTACTGAATAATTAATTCAGGTTGTGTTTTACACTGTGACGCTTCCTTTTTTCATGATGGAATTGTCATGAATTCGTTTCTAATTAAGATTCTTTACTCCTAAAACGAGATCAGCTTTGTACAGACTTGCTGGATCGAACTGTGGGAAACCTCTTTGATGGAAGACATACATTAGGTCAAGAAGCATCTTTGAGAGTTCCTGGGAAATTAAACTATTAGAGGAACCCACCTAAAAGCAACACAAAAATAAATGATCTTGGATTCCCATTATGGAAGTTATTGGTTAAAAAGTTGAATTTGGACACTTCAATTTTGTGCAGCTGTGTCTTCTATGCTTACTGTTCTAATAATATAACTGTTAGATGCAGTTGAAGGAACATCAGGACAAGAAATTGTTAACTACATACTTCTTTGCAGGCAGTAATTTATATTTAATAACTGCAGTCACTTTATTGTCGAGACTTTTATTATTTTTCCTACTGGGCTCTTTATCTTCTCTGTCCCTTTAAGTGTAGGTTACTTTTCAATGCAACAAACTGTTGGGACACAACAGTTAAATAATGTGAAATTGCACTGATGCCAGTGAAATAAAAGTGAGTTTTACAAAACCAAGTTCCTTGCCTGAACATAATAACAGTAAATTTCTAGAGTCCTCTAGTGCAATATCCATTAGATTTATTACGTTGCAATTCCCAATCCCACTAGTTCTGCCTGAGGGTGAGTATATTACATTTCATCACAGTTTCATTTTCTCCTACAGATGAGAAATGGGAATGCTATTGCCGTTATGTAGCATGCATGTGTTAAATCTGATCTCTAATAAAATCAAACACATCACAACTCACAGCACTTTAGCACAGCGTCGGCAAAATGAAACACCATCTGTCATCATGTAGAGATTGCCTTATTGTAACACAAAATCAAACTGTTCAGTGTGAACATTGTTATTTAATAAATGGGTATGTGGAAACTGATAATTATGATCTTATTTATTTTAAATTATTAGTTAAAGCTACAAAAAGTGCAGTATAATTTATCAATTAGACATTATAGACATTACACTAACATATAGTGCAAATATCTGTAAGTCACATCAAAATTTTAAATGCATTTAGTAGGAGTGAAATAAATATAAGATAAATACACTTACAAAGACCTGCCAAAATGTGGGATAGGGATAAGGATAGGAATTGAAGATACAGCAATCATTCTCAGTACTGATTAGCCAATTGTAGCTTCCAATAAATAACAGTTGAAGGATATGTTGTTAAAAAAAATAGCTACTAGGATCATGTTAGAAGGTTTTGTGACAGAATTAGCATTGCATTAGGATCTTGCTGTACTGTCTGTTGTTTAATGTTATACTGTGCAGCAGTTAAAGGTTAGCTGTCTTTCCAAATAAAAATCTGATTTCTAGAAGTTTCTAGTCTGGCCCTTTTAATTAATGTCAGGCTGAAATATCAATTGGCATATTTGCTGTTAGCGTGAACCAATTTCATTCTCTTAAACAAAATGGGATTATTCAGTTAAGCTGTTTCTTTGCGTTAACACAATAAAAAAAATTTGGGTTCTAAAGTGGTAATTAAAAAATCTTAATTTGACAGCTAAAATGTAAGTTTCTTGTAATGTAGATGGTGCCTTTTGCTATGATAAACATGAAAATCTCCAGGATATTTACCTTCAAAAAAGCAGCTGTGCATACACAATGTGAAGTTTTCATAGAGTTATTACTCTATCTACACTGATAATAATACAGTCTGACGAAATCTTAACAGTTCCATTGTCCTCATATCATGTCTAATGGACCCATGGGTCTGATAAGATAGCAGTAGAAGTGTCTCAGACACTAAGAGTGACATTGTGTGGTGTCTGAAGGAACTGATACAATGCCAACGAAAACTTTCATATTTATGAATGTAGGAATTTTGACCATTCTATTGACATTGTATCATGAACTGAAGAACCATTAGTAGTCCAGGAGATGTGTCCCGTGCAATGAATACATTCATGAATGTTCTGCTGATATTGGACTCAAAGGTGTTATAGAAATATAAAAATGTCAATGGATTTGTTATTTCTTTGTTCATGTTTGCCTTATTTTTTACTGTGTGTTTTTAAAGGGACATTTAAAAATATAGGGCCTGTTCTGAAAATTGCACTGAGTTCTATTATGCATGAGCAAATTGTGCTACTGGTGTGCCCGTTGGATATTGGAATTCACAAATGAACTATAGAGCACACAATTAGACATTTGTGCATATAACTGCTTGATTGGTGTACACAGTCACATTAATTGCTTTGCAACCATTAGACTCTCAGTTCAATGATGTCTAATGGTGTTTGTTTGGGTTTTTTAAACAAAGGCAAGGTCCAGAATGAATAGAGCTAAAAATATTGACAACATCAGTGACATTAAGAATTTCAGCAGTTATTGTTTTTTCAGTTTGCCCTGTTGTTACTAGATATTTAGGGTGACATAGGTCCCATTTTGGCCGGGACAGTCCGTTTTTAAGTCCCGTCCCGGCCATCCCGACTTTTTTGGCAGTTGGCAAGAGCAAACGGGACAAATGCCCACTTTTGTCAAAAAAGTAGAGTGCAATGCGGAGGAATGTGCAGGGGGCAGGCTGCGATGCCAGCCCCTTGCGGGGGAGGGAGCAGGCAGGGGGCAGGCAGGGTTCCAAGGACCAGCAACCCCAGGCTTGCAGGGGGTGGGGGGAAGCAGGTAGAGTTCCAGCAACCCCAGCCTTGCTGGGGCGGGGAGAGAGGGCAGGTAGGGTCCAGCAACCCCAGCCTTGCTGGGGTGGGGAGAGAGGGCAGGTAGGGTCCAGCAACCCCAGCCTTGCTGGGGCGGGGAGAGAGGGCAGGTAGGGTCCAGCAACCCCAGCCTTGCTGGGGAGGGGAGAGAGGGCAGGTAGGGTCCAGCAACCCCAGCCTTGCTGGGGTGGGGAGAGAGGGCAGGTAGGGTCCAGCAACCCCAGCCTTGCTGGGGTGGGGAGAGAGGGCAGGTAGGGTCCAGCAACCCCAGCCTTGCTGGGGTGGGGAGAGAGGGCAGGTAGGGTCCAGCAACCCCAGCCTCATGTCGGGGGAAGGGGCTCAGGTGAGTGGCTCGGGCCAGCCTCGTGCGGTGTCCCATTTTCACTATGGGAAATATGGTCACCCTATAGATATTGGAATATGTACATATGTCATATATAATTACCTACCAGACAAGACCCCTATAAAACTTAGACACCAAATGGAAAAATAAAAACAACATATTTATGTAGCATGCTTCATCCCAAACAATTCTCAAAGCACTATAAAATCAATAGTCATTTTCCCTACTACTGAAATGCAGCCACTTGCATTGTGATACACAGCAGTTGTTTAACAGCTCATATTAACACTACACAGCAGTCAGCTGGGCAGGCAGCAAAGAAGAATACCCTATTGAGTTGAAAGTGAAAAGAGAAATTACGCAATCAAAATATAATTACCCAGCCCGGAATTGGGCCAGGAAACAATCACCAAGGCATCTTGAATCACCACAATAAGTCTGGAACTTGATTTTATAGCTCCTCCAACCAGGAGATAGCACCTCAATCAGCATGGAACCCTTCAAACCATGCTGGAACATTTGTTCAGTACGGAGTTGAGAGGGAAATTAAGGTTGGTGTTTCATCCCTATTTGTAGCTGTCTTTGCTCTTGTTAGTTGAAATTAGATTCTCAGCATTAATTTAACACAGTGTTTTTGTGTTGATTATATCAGATTAGGAAGTTATACAATTGGATATGAGGCTTTTGAGACTACTGAGAATGTCTGCACACAGGGAACACTGATATACTTTCCATATGTGCTTCATTTATTAAACCTCTTATACAAGGGAGTCCTTAGAGGAGTAACATCTTTCTAGGGAGGCTCTTGAGGATTGGTTGCTAGGAAGTTACATATGCTAGCGTTTTTAATGAGATTTAAAGTATCATGCATTTTATATTATTTTCTGCATTTAGGATGTTCACCACTATTTGGCTTATTTTGTATTTCATTTTGCATTTGTGACATGTAGCCTGTTTGCATAAAAAACATCTTTTATAAAGAATTCCCTGAGAAATTTTAGAGAGAGAGCATTTCACATTTCTGCCTTAAAAGAGAAAGCTCATATAGCCTTTTTCTCTATTGACATGTCTGCTGCAGGCAGTCATTCACAGAGAATTTGTTTCCACCAACTTAAAAAAGAATTAATCGTGGCCTGTACCACTAGTAATTATTAATGCGAGTGTTGTGTGCTTTTTCTAATGTTGTCTCTAATAAGCATTCTCCTAACCTTATGTTTGGAAAAGATGTTTAGTTCTGTAGGTTTTATTCCACTGATAAACCAATTATGGAGGTAGTGTTTAAAGAGAATATTTTATAAGGACCCTTTACTAACTCATTTCACTTTTCAACATTAAATAAAGAGGCAGCCATTTCTCAAAAGAAATTCAGAAACTATTTAGTTTTACCTGCCCATCTTAAAGAGCCAAATCATTATGCAAATGTGCAACACTGAATTGGCTTTACATGTAGCCCCTATCCAATCTGCATAATAAAAAGCACGAGTCAAAGGTCAAAAAAAGGCAGCAAACATATTTCTGTTGAAAGTGGAGACTGATAAAGCAAATTAAGATGGTAGCTTTAGTTTAAGGAACTGTTTTGATCTGCAAATAGTTTGGGAAATTAGGTTTTAAACATTCATTGAAGACAATAGGATGTGCGGTTCACCAACTTCCTTAACATTTATTGTGCTAGTGTGTGATGTACTGAATTTTCAACAGTACATCACACACTAGGTGGGAGGGATAGCTCGGTGGTTTGAGCATTGGCCTGCTAAACCCAGGGTTGTGAGTTCAATCCTTGAGGGGGCCACTTGGGGATCTGGGGCAAAATCAGTACTTGGTCCTGCTAGTGAAGGCAGGGGGCTGGACTCGATGACCTTTCACGGTCCCTTCCAGTTCTAGGAGATGGGATATCTCCATTAAATTAAAACAACTGCTCAGATTACATTTAAGATATAATAGAGAACGCACTAGTTTCTGTGGATGTGCAGCTATTTTACTGTTTTACCTTTAAAACAGAATTTGAGAGCTTTAAAAAGGGACAGTTAATCAGCTGTAATATAATTTGTACAAATATTCAAAATGCAACGATAGGTTAAATTCAGATTACTGCAAAACAGGCAAAACTATTATTCCTCAATGAAATCTTAATACTGTTTTCTTCATATTCTCTCTCCTCCTCCATCACCTATCAAATGCACTGTAATTTATCCTTCTCCTGCATTACCTGCAGTGACTGTAAAGCATTTGTTGGAGGATTGTTAATCTAAGTATCAATCATGTTTAGTTATCCAGCTTTGGAAGCAAAACTGAAGATACATCCCAGTATGGCGGAGCAAAATGCAAAAGCTAAGACTGGATCATATTTTCAAAAGTAGTCTTTATGCAATGTAGAGACTTTCATGGTTCAGGGTGCAATTCAGACCAGTAAGAAGTTGTGTCACCACTTGCCCTGTAACCCTAGGTATCACAATGCTTTGCTGATGTAACTCACAGCCTCAGGCACTCACAGCCAGCGGGTCACACCCTGAGTATCTGTCTTTATAACCCATATAAAATCTCTCTTCCCTGCTAGAAGCTGTCTCTTCCCCCACTTGTTAGCTTTGTTTACCTTATATGTAAATGAAACTTCATTGTCTCTGCCTGATGGGGCTGGACAAACAAACACATTCCTTTGTCTAAGGCACACTGGGTTTATCCATTGCTTGCCAAACAAATATAATTCTAGCATATATTCATAGCTCTTAATACACACCACATGTATATACCACATGAGAATATTAATGATCAGTGAGTTATGAGTTTTCCAATGATATGTTACATAACCCCTTTTAGATAGAGATTATAACCATAGTGAGTTGGGATACACTGAATTGGTCAGGCCAGCTGAAACTCATTACCTGAAACCAGTGAGCCCCTTGTCTTCTGTCACTGGGATACTCTTAGGATCACATGCACCCATAATTTTTTGCATATATTAAGTAGCAGACATCTAAGCCAAAATGTTCAAAACTGTTCACTGATTTGGGGTGATTCAGTTTTTGGTTGCCCAACACTTGAGACACTTGGGGTCAGATTTTTAGAGGTACTTAGAAGATTAAAGATGCAGATAGTGAGATTTTCAAAAACATGTAGGAGACTAAATCCTCATTTCAATGAGTTAGGCACCTAGTGGGATTTTCAAAAGCACCTATCTGCAGCTTTTAAAAATGTAGGGGCCTGATTTTCAGAACTGCAGAGCTTCATTGCTCCCAGTGAAATCAAACTGTTTTCTAGCTATGGTGGAGAGAAAAAAAGAATCAAAAATTAAATTGCGTTAGTATCATTTGCATGGTGTCAAGTATCCGGGGGGTAGCCGTGTTAGTCTGTATCTACAAAAACAACAAGGAGTCTGGTTAGTCTTTAAGGTGCCACCAGACTCCTTGTTGTTTTTATCATTTGCATGTTACCTTCAAGTTACACCTAGAAGGTCCTACAGAAAGCACAATATTGGACTTACAGTCTTATCTCCATGCATATTAAGTTATGCAACTCAGTCTTTGTGAATCAAGTTAAGATTACAGAATTTACAAAAAATACAAATATTGACTTAGAAACCCTCTCTTATTTCATCACTTTCCATGATGAGCCAAGTACATATTTCGGGGGCGGGACCTTCCGCCGCTTCTGTTGGGGGCAACATTTCAGGGGCGGGACCTTCCGCCATGGGAATTTCTGCTATGGTAAAACAAGTGAGATAAGTAGCAACCACCATAATAAAGACCTGGGAGTGAGCCAAGTACATATTGACGTGCTGTTCATTATAACTTTATAGCAATGAGACAAAATCAGAAGTGCATATCTCACTTCCGAATTTCAGGGGAAATTTGGATCCAAATCCCTAGATCTAAAGATTGTGTTTTGTTTTGGTGTCTTTATTCTGTTTGGTTTTTGCTTTGGTTTTTTTTCTGGGTCAGATCGAAAACAAGAAGGGAATTGTTTTCTACTTCCAGCCGAGATGTGCTTGAAATCTCATGAGATTTCCTTCAGTTGGAGCCGCACACTGTTTGCAAGATTTCAGTTCCACTGCATCTGAACTAGAATCCAACTCTAGCCTTGTTTTTTGCTTCCAGAACCAGTTCATGTATAACTAGGACCTTTCACCAAGAAGACCCCTTGGGACTGTAGGCTTGCAACATTGTAAGAACTGGCCATGTGAACCTCAAATACAAACCTTAAATCCTAGATTAAACCTTATCTAGAATGGGACCCAGATCCAATTAGTGGGGCTCATCTCTAGTTTTACTATAAGTAAAGAAACACTGAGACTATAGTATCCACATAACAAAACTGTCATGTACTAAAATCTCCTGCCATTACTTCTCATGGGCAATTTGGTGTCCCAATTTCTTAATATGTGACAGATAGTCACTAGTTATACTACTTTGCCATCACTGTCATTTTGAAAAAACTTAAACGGTTTTAAAACAGTTCCTGCTACTGCCTCTGCTACAGCACAGTGCAAAACAGAGATAAGATGAGAAAAAATAAGACTCTTTTTAGATGAGGGGGAAAAGGAAATTTAATGAAATGATCTGGAAAAAAAATTAGTGCAAAATTTCACCCACCTTTAATAAATATAGGATGCCAGATTGTCCCTTCCCAATTTAAAATCCACAGGAGACAACTTTGGCAAGAAAATGTCGATGATAATTCTGTTGCAGAGATTGTTCCATCAGGAGAGTAGAGTTGGTGTCCACCTTTCCCCCCAGGGTCCTCAAGGCAAGAATACCTGAAGGGCTACATACATCTGGGCATAGGCTCTATTCCCTGGTTCTGGCAGTGCCCCCTTTCTAATGTTTACCTCCATTCCCTGGCGATGCACCTCAGTTGAAACCAGGGCCGGCGCAACCCATTAGGCGACCTATGGGGTCGCACAGGGTGCTAACATTTGGGGGGCTGCGACTGTGGCGGCCGGATCTTCGGCCACCCCGTCGTCGGCGGTATTTTGGGGGCGGGACCTTCTGCCGCCTCTGTCGGGGGCAACATTTCAGGGGCAGGACCTTCCGCCACCTAGGGCGGCAAAAAAGCTGGCGGCACTCCTGGTTGAAACCCTGCTACTAGGGACAAACCCCGGGCTACAGAGCCTCCACCCCACCCCACCCCCAGCACACATTTTTCATTCTATTAAAACTATTGATTGTACACTGGAATTTTATTTATTTTGTAGTTTGAAGAAGTGTGTTGGATTTAAAGTTAGCTGCCATAAAAACACTTGAGAAAGAATTGAGTCTCTGATCCAAGGGCCAGTGAAGTCAACAGGAGTCTTTCCACTAACCTCAACAGAGCCTCTAAGAGAATAAGTGGAGAAAGGTAGAAGTGTGCTAAAATTATGAATAGCATTATTAAAGAGTAAGTGTTAGACTTAGTCCATTGTTCAATCAATGAAAATGAATGGGGAGGGGGAGCAGGGATCTCTCAGATTCACAGATTCCAAGAGTAGAAGGGACCAATGTGAACATCTAGTCTGACCTCCTGCACAATATAGGCCACAGAACTTCCCCAAAATAATTCCTACAGCAGATCTTTTAGAAAAAAAACAATCCTGACTTGGAAGTTGTCAGTGAAGGGAGAATCCATGAGCACCATTGGTAAATTGTTCCAATGGTTAATTACTCTCACTGTTAAAATATTACACCTTATTTCCAGTCTGAATTTATCTAGTTTCAACTGTCATACATTGGATCATGTTATACCTGTCTCTGCTACTTATAGACTTAATATTCTCTATGTTAAGCTAAATGGATGGACTTCCTTCAGTCCGTCACTATAAGTAAGGCTCCGTGTTTGTCACAGAAATCACGGATTCCGGGACTTTCCGTGACCTCCATGACTTCTGCAGCGGCCCGTGCGGCTGGCCCAAGAGCCACCCGAGCAGCTCGGGCAGCCCCTGGGACAGGCGCACTGGCTGCTGCTGGGGCAGTCTCGGGCCCTCCCACCCCCCAGCAGCAGGAGTTTGAGTGTGGGGGGGCTTACAGCTGGGGATTGGGGTGCAGGCAGTGCTTACCTGGGGGGGCTCCCCAGAAGGGCAACAGGAACTCCCCTCCCTCAGCTCCTAGCTCCATGTGCTGCCCAGGGCTACCCCCCCCCCAGAGCCACCCCCCCGAGCTGCCCTCCTCCCAAGTTTTAATCAGGGGTATACAGTAAAAGTCATAGACAGGTCACAGGCTGTGCATTTTTGTTTACTGCCCATGACCTGTCCATGACTTTTACTAAAAATACCTGTGACTAAAACATAGCCTTAACTATAAGGCAGGTTTTCTAATCTTTTAATCATGCTGGTGGCGCTGATCTGAACTCTCTCCAATTTATCAACATCCTTCTTGGAACTGGACATATCATTCCAACAGCAGTCTCACCAGTGCCCAATACAGAGGTAGAATAACCTCTCCACTGCGCAGGATCCCCTCTTTGTGCATCCAAGGACTGTATTAGTGCTTGCAATGACAGCATCGCACTCGGAGCTCATGTTCAGCTGATTATCCACCATGATCCCCAAATCTTTTTCAGAGTCACTGCTTCCCAGCATAGAATGCCCCATCCTGTGTGAATGGCCTACATTCTTTTGTTCCCAGATGTATAGGTTTGCATGTAGCTGTATTAAAAGGCATATTGTTTGCTTACCAAGTGATCCAAATCCAGTAAATCAGAGCCCTGTCCTCTTCATTATTTACCACTTCCCCAATATTTGTGTCATCTGCAAACTTTATCAATGATTTTATGTTTTCTTCCAGGTGATAAATAAGAATGTTAAATAGCATAGGGACAAGAACCAATCCCTGCGGGACCCAACTATAATCACTCCTATTCAATGATGATTCCACGTTTACAGTTACATTTTGAGACCCATCAGTTAGCCAGCATTTAATATGCACCATGTGGATTAGATATCTTTCTAGTTCTTTTAATCAAAATGTCTTTTAAGACAAATGCCTTACAGAAGTCTAGCTATGTTACACCCACACTATTACCTTTATCAACCAAACTTGTAATCTCATCATAAAAAGATATTGAGTTAGTTTGACAGGATCTATTTTCCATTAAACCCATATTGATTGGCATTAATTATATTACCCTTCTTTAATTCTTTATTAATTGTATTCTGTATCAACTGCTTCATTATACAGCCCAGGATCAATGTCACACTGACAGGACTACAATTATCCGGTCATCCCCATTTACCCTTTTTAAATATTAGCACAACATTAGCGTTCAACCAGTCTTCTGGAACTTCCTTTTGCTCCAAGACCTACTGCAACAGTAACGGTACAGCAAATTCTTCAGTGAGCTCTTTTAAAATTCTTGGATGCAAGTTATCTGGACCTGCTGATTTTAAAATGCCTGACTTTAGTGGCTGCTGTTTAACATGAGATACTAGCTGAATGGAAAGAGTGTTATTTAATGTCTGTACATCATCTGGGTTTTTTTTGCCAAATACAGAACAGAAATAGTTGAACACTTCTGCCCTTTCTGCATTATTATTGATAATGCCACCATTTCCATCTAGTAATGGACCAATACTGCTGTCAGGATTCTTGGATAAGTGTCATCATAAGTTTCTCTGTTTATACGAACTTACTAAATAAAAAACTTAAAGAAAAGAGTTGTTGTCTGCACTTATTTATTTTGAAGTCCCTGAAAGGACTTGCAAAGGCTGTTTGTTTTTTTCCAACACTACCTAATAGCATAAAAGCCACACATTTCTTATTTATAAAGAAGATTAGAAAAACAGACAATATGGTCGAGGTGAGAGTGAAAAGAATAGCCCACTAGTGAGAATTGAGCCCACCATTGCAAATAAATGCAATACCTGCAACTCCAAGTGCCTTGCTTGAGGGTTCTTCTTCTATTATTATTATTGTTGGGCTGCTCTAGTGTGCTTAATGCAGACAGTAAAAATGTTAAGATCGTATTCTTAATTGTAAGTCTATAGCATTGTATAATGTTTCTTATTTCTGTGGAAGTAATAGATCTCTTAAAACGTTTGATAATCTGATGAAATGTTTTGTTGAGGATTGTGGCTGAATCAAAATGAGTTCCCTTTAGAACATTGTTTTTGGCCAGCTTCAGGAGGTGGAGGAAATTACTTTTTTTTTTTTTTTTTTTAAGAGATAATAGAGTGATTCAGTGCAAACTGTTATACAGTGAACTATAGGGCAATGCCTCTGTGTGTCTGAAAGTACAGAATCTACAGTGAATGCTACTGAAATGTACACTACAGTAACTGTAAATTTAAAGGATCTGTTTAGTCATGAGTCTAATTCTTCAGAAACTCCTTGGAGAAACTGAAAATCATGACTGTTAGGGCTAAAACACAGCTTAATTCAGTAACTGTATGCAGCAGGAGCTGCTCTTAGAGTTCTCCTTTTTTAAAAGAAGTATTGATATCTAATCACAAAATGGTAACAGAGGTGACAGGTGCATAAGCTATATATGTGTCAAATTTAGAAGGAATCGTATTGAACATATGTGCCCATCCTGGGGATAAGCTTCAGATTGATAGCCTTGAACATTCTCCTGCAACATGAAGATATCAAAAGAGACAATTTTACTTGGTGTTTCTAAGACAATATAGAATGCAATAAAATCTGTAATTTTTCTAGGTCTTATGAGGTTACTTGTACTAAATATATTTCATGCATCAACAATGGAAATAAAAGAAGGGTTTAAAAGGAAGCAATAAGAAGAGGAGCACTGTCACTGGCGTCCTTATACAACTACATTTCTCAAGCACTGTATCATGCAACAAGGAGATATATATGGAATTGTGTAATCAATTTTGCTTTACAAAGAAAATTCTGCAATATTAGCAAGGCAGAAGGGTTTATTCTGTCTGTCTGTCTAGATATCGGACATGGGTCTAGGTGTCACCCTATTATGTGAGCATTAAAAACATTACATGAAGATACATGCTGTCAAAAAGACTGTATTCTCCAACTCCTCCAACTAGGACCAAGTGGTATTTGCTTTAACTTTTCCTTTTTTCTCCTACTACTTTCTACCTCTGCTTTCTTCTCTTCTTGTGGTGGACTGTCCTATCTGCCATGGGCCAGGATATACTGAGATATTTTTGGAACTATTACTGAGGGAAAGCTATTGCAAAAAGGCTGATATTGCAACACAGATTCCCAATATGCATAGACAGTCTGGTGTCAAGAAAGCAGGATTTTCACAAGCATGGGCCAAAGGCTAATAAAGTCTTGAACAACTTGAAATTGCCCCGTTCTATTCATTCCCTCTGAAGCATGTGGTACCGACCACTGTCAGAAGACTGAGCTAGATGATTAGTGGTCTGAACCAATATGGCCATTCTTATGTTCTTTTAGTTCTGGACTCCCATTCTTGATACTACCTCTGTAAAGTCATTTTGAACTTCTACATAATATTCTCTGTCATCCTCAGCTATAGGACATTGCAGTAATACACCACCTCCAGTCTCAATGAGTCAATTCTGTTTCCAGCTGGCAGAGTGCAGCTTCAGGGCCAGATAAAGGTGCACAGTAGCATCTGGCTACCGATACCATTTGTGTATCCAACACCAGCAAAGAATCCAGGACTCTGAAACTGCAAACTTCCCTGACACTCAGGGCAGGAACCCTCTATTGAGGATGATGCAATGGTTTTGGACAGTTCTTTAAACAGTTTTCTTCCTCCCATTATCATCAATTCTTCTTGCCTGGATTTAGTTCCAGACAGTGCCTTTCCAGTTGCTTATTTCACTCAGAACCACTAGGCAATGGTGTTGTCTGGGTTTGGCATGGAGATGATGTAGAATTGGGTATCCTCTGCTTTCCACTGGCTTTGAAGTCCATGGAATCTCATATCTCCCAGAGATGATAAACAAAGTGAGGGACAGAACTGAGTGCTGCAGGACCCCACAAGTGAGGCAGAGATGCAGCATGAATCTCTAGGATCTAAGAATAGAGCCAATTCAGTGCACTCCACTGTCTTCTACCAGGTCTCTCAGATGAATTGGCTATGCATCATGCTCTATAGGGCTGAACACTGCTGATGAGTAACAGAATGGCAGTTTGCCCCTTGTCTGTAGCACACGGGACCAATCCACCAGTACAACCAGTGCTATCTCAGTGCTGTCACCGGATCTGGAGCCTGAAAGGAGAAAGCTTGAAGTGTTGGGCAGAAGTCAGGTGCTTTGCCAGCTTCTGAGTGACTCAGCCTAAGAACTGAAGAGCAGATATTGGGCAGTGGCTGATGAGATCATTAGCCATGAGTGATGGCGGCTTTTTGGTCACTGAGTAGACTTGCAAGTTTTATGGTTGCCTGAAAATTGCCTTCAGAGGAGGTCTTGACTAACTTTACCAGCAAAGTCCAAGCCAAAGGGAGCCAGAGCCAGAGTCATAAGTCACTGGAGGGGAGAGATCATAAAATGCAAACTACCCTTTGAGCTAGCAAACAATCTGAAACGTCCTCTACTTGTCTCTCAAATCTGGTCACAGGCACAGGCACAAATTGAGTTGTACACAAATTGAGCTTGTATGCACAGTTGCAGGTGGAAGCCTGCTAGAGATCATAATATTCACTCAACAGCAAAGTACGAATCACGCCATGTTTATCTGGAAAGCAGAAAGTTGCTTACTTCATAACCAAATACACCCTACCATATTTTAGAAAACTCCTTTACCTTTCAAAGTTTAGCTAGACTTTGTTGCTGTCTTGTTCTTTGTATAGCCATTTAAATATGCTGTTATTTCTTCCCTTCATAGTGTAACATACATGTGGCCATAACTATTTTGCATTCCATCATCACTTAGAACTTCCCAATAATAGTAGGAGTCAGAACTTGGAGCCTCGTATTCCTAAAGGACTTGCATTGTTAGCAGTAAAGGAACTATGACACATGGCCAAACAATTCTGGTTCCATGCAGTGGCATGTATACACCATCCATTAGGTATTTTAGTATTTCATACTTTTCTTTTACTTTTTTATGTTATTGGGGGGGGGAAGGTTATTGCAACATTTGTATTATTGTTTATTTTTTGTTATTTAATGTTAATGAAAATGGCAGTTGAGACAATTGTATTATACTCAATTATTTTATGTACCTAGACATCTGTTCAGTACTTACATTATGTGACCTGCTTACCTCCATAATATTTGAGTGCCTGAAATAACTTATCCTCAGCAACACCTCTGAGACAGGGAAATATTATCCCCATTTAAAACAAATGGGGAACCGAGGCACAGAGAGAATCTGACTTGCTCAAGTCACATAGTCTTTGGTAGAATCAAGAATTGAACCCAGATCTCCTGACCCCCTAACCCAGTGCTAAGATAATACAGTTATAGAGACCGTATGAGAACATAGGTAAATAAATGGATAGTGCCTTAACCACACAACTATCCTACCTGCAGGTGGAATAGTCACTGTTTGACCTTCAGCTCTCACACTCCACTGGCACACACAAATCAAATGTTTGCAATGCAGGAAGAATTTCACTTGCAATTGCAACAGAACCTAATTAAAATAAACTGGACTGGCAGACATAGAATGTTTCTACCTTATAGAAAACGGATAAAAAGCCCCCCCCCTCCCCCCCACACACACAAATTCTGCTTGTGGGTATATTGAAAATTTTTCACGCAGCTTTAGTTGTAATATTTTATGTTGTGTATATAGAGAGGTATAGATAATATTCAGCTTGTAGAACACAATATCTTTCCCACTTATAACAAAATAAGCAGGGTCTTCTGTTGCCTGCATGCACTTTTGCACACTGATTTACAGTTAAACTGCCACTGCAGAAAACTAGAATAATAACTCCTACAGCACAACTTACATTTTTCCAAGCAGGTTCCTGAAAGGTGGTTATTAATTCCCCTCAGAAGATACTTGATGAAAAGCAAACAGGTTATTTTTATATGTTGATAAGATCATGACTTAAGGTGCCTTCTCTCAGTTATCAATAACACATATTCTACTACACATTAACTTCATTCCAAACAAAGAACAGAGTTTAAGGAATAGCAACTACATGTACCTTCTCACTGAAGTTTTCTACTCAGCAAAAACTAACGATTTGCCTCCAGCATCAGAACTCTGGCACTTTTCACAAGCACTACATCAGCTTTAATTGAAAAGAAAAAGTTTTGGCATTTCCAGCAAGGAAAATGGTAAGGTTATGAAATGGTAATAATGATAATGAAAATAGTAAGATTTAATTTGCCCATAGCAGAAAGTAGCTATTTTCACAGCAAAAAACACCTCTTTGTGGTGAAATAATTTTTGAAGAGGTAAAATGAGACTTCAGTGCTTGAAGCAGCAATACGTACAGCTTTGTCCCCTCTATGGCTGCTAATGGGCAGGTGTTTGAGGACTTAGCCAATGACAGTGTGGTGGTTTCAGGAGCTATCCTGCCGCAGGACATCATAGAAAACTCTCCCTCTGTGGGAATTTCCTTCCTGCCATGGAACAATGACCCTTCCCTGTACATTCATAGGATCCATGAAATTAGGAGCCCAAGCATCATGCTCTCTCCACACTTCCCCAAATGCCCCCAACCTGAATGCCCCAGTCACTTGAAAACTGCACACAGACCATTTCTAGAGCATCCTGCTCCCTGCCAGAGCTTTCTCTGAGGGATAGCAAGATCTAGCTCCTAATAATGCTTAGCCTTTAAATCAGACACCTTGTATTTGAAGGTCTCCATGTTCTTTGCAACCACAAATAAATTTATTCTCGCAACTTCCCTGGCAGGTCAATGAATGTTTTTGCAGAAGAGGAAAGAGGCACAGAAACTAAAGGGACTTGGTAAATATCACAGAGGTCTGCTGTACAGTCAGGAACAGAGCCCAGTCTGCTGATTTCCACTTCAATGTTCTAACCACCCCGTTAAGAATGTGGCTAAAAGGGGCACATTGTTTACTGGCTGAAGAATCTCCAAGGATAAGAGAGCGTCCTGGTGGTGGGTGAAGAATGTGTGTCGGTCATTTCAGAACAGGAGCAGCCAGGTGCTATATTAGTGTAAAATATGTCTGTTAATTCTTGATTAAACTTTTGAATGGCTGTTCCACGTTGAGAAATTAGAAAGTGACTCAAGTGTTTTGGCAGACAAACAGCTCTAGGCTCCTCTGAGCATTCAGGACAATAGGAGTATGTCTACACTGCAATGAAACGCCCACACCTGGCAGGCTTGAGGGGCTACAGCTACAGGATGGTAAAACTGCAGCGTAGACATTCAGGCTCGGGTTCAGGCCCGAGACCTGGACCCCATGAAGGCGGAGGGGTCCCAGAGCTCAGGCTCCAGCCTGAGTTTGAATGTCTATTATCACATTCATATATAGGACCATCAGCCCAAAGCACTTCTTTCTATCTCTGTCTCTACAGATTTAATGGTGTGGACCCCAGAGCAGCCCAGCTGGGCTCTGAGGATATATCTACACTGCATCTGGAAACGAGCCTCACCGCCCAGGTTGACAGACTTGTAGCTAGTGCGCTAAAAATAGCTGTGTAGACATTGCTTTGATGTTGCTCCTTGGACCGGAGCTCGGACTCTCAAGCCCACACACACCCCCTTAGACTTGAGAGTCCAAACACCAGCCTAAGGTGCAACATCTAAACAGCTATTTTTAGCATGCTAGTGCAAGTCTAGCACGTTAAAAATAGAGTGGAGCCACGGGGGTGTGAGGGCAGGAGGGGCTAGCTGCTCTGAGAACATACCTAGCATCTCAGATGGGTATGTAATTGGGCAACTAGCCCTACCCACAGCTTGCCCCATTGCAGCTGCACCTCTATTTTCAGTGTGCTAGCTTGATTAGCTTCTGAAGCTGGGAGTTACACCTCCAGCTCCAGTGTAGATGTACCCTTTGAAATCTGAGGGTATGCCTACACTTCGCAATGAGAGGCATAACTCCCAACTCAAGGATCTGTACTCGCCTTAGCTCTGACCAAGCTAGCTCACTAAAAACAGAGCATAGTCATGCCAGCACAAACAGGGGGATGGGCTAGCTGCCCCAAGACACTAGCCATGGACATGGACAGATAACCCCTCCTGCTGCCATGGCTACACCCTATTTTTAAATGAGCTAGCTTGATCAAAGTTAGTGGGAGCCTCTCCTCGAGTTGAGAATTGCAACTTTAGCTTGAAATGTAGACCTGCCCTTACAGGCAGCGGGAACTTCTACAACCTCCTGCTTCTGTCACTCAAATGGACTGTAGAATGTTTGCCAGTCCCCTACCCGGTGGATAAGCATATAGCTGCTTGTGGAGGGACTGGTTCAACCAAATACTTACAAACCTCAGAAAATTTATCTTAGTGGTAAAATCAACAGCAAAGGCCTCAGGGGACTACACGGAGTCTCTAGCTCTCCACACCCACTGGAGTAAAATTCTTCTTAGGATATTGTTGGAGGGTTGGTAATGTTTTGTCACTATATGTCTGCACAGTTTTAAGATCCCTTGTCTTAATTAGATTACAATGGTTTTGTTTTTGTTTTTATAACCACAGGTGGGCTGGACCTGAATTTTACGTCACCTTTGAAAGACGGCAATAGGAAGAGATTCAGCAATAAATACGCTACATTTTCAAAATGATCATTCTAATGTATAATGATTTGCAAAATAGGAATTGCATAGTGATTCTTCTAGCTAAACCCAGAAAGAACAGGCCAACCCATAAGTAAAACATTCATCTAATTTCCAGAAAGATCTCATTGGACTATTTTTTGCTAACAAATTGTGCATAGCAGGTGAATTTTATTCTTTATTGGTTCTGTAAAAAGAAAAATGAGGTCTTCTAAATAAAAGGTTAGAGCTCCAAGAATGCGACAAAAAGTAAGAATTTTAGATTTGCCAACAGGCAGTGAGGGAAATGCTCAAAAGAAAGAGAGAACCCTTATGAACGGCTACATTGAAAGTGGCCTTCCTCTAGCTATTGAAAAAGGGTTTCAGATTTCAGCTAAATGTTCTATATCATCTGGTATTCTTGGAAATCAAGAAAAAACAAGTAAAGAAACTTTTCTAAATCTAATCAGACTAATCAGGTGATTTTTTTTTTTTTTTTTTTTTACAACTTGACAGAGAGAACATTTGGGAGAGAGCTAGAAGAAAAGTGGAAATATTCTGTCAAGGAAAGAGTCTTTTCTTTTCCCCAGTGGTAAGCTGGGCCACACAATCTAGAAGATATGGAGGGTTTTGTCTTTCAAATAAGATTTTAAACAAATTTGTGCTGACATCCCTATTCCCCATGACACAAAGTTAAGGGTGTTTTTTACACGGACAAAGTATTTAATGCTGTGATTTTGGTTAGCCTAAAATTGTCTTTGATTCTCATAAACCACAGTATGACAGCCCCGGAAACTGAAACTGAACTGATGACAGAAGCTCAGAGAGAGGGGATTTCTTCCTTCTGGACTTTTAAGCCTATTAGATCTCTGATCCTATTCTCTGGTACAACTTAAAACATAGACTATAATGTACTCACAACAGATAGGGAAAATTAAATTTAAATGTCTATACAGGACACAGTAAAATTTATTCAGGGGGTTTATAAGCTCATCCAAAAGTTTTCAATAAATGAGGTGCTGAAAGAATTAGGGAGCAAGAAGGGTGAACAGTGAGGTTAGGAGACATTTGCAAACTCTTCAGTTAATTGAACTCAGTATGGTTTTATGCTTCTAGTTGTTTCTGTCTTTAAAATAAAGGGGGGGGAGTTTACCCATGTGCTATGTTCATAAGCAATATTCTCCGTGACAGGCTGTCATATATAGCCATACCCCACCCTCCTTAGGAGCCCTTGACATTGGACCCGGGGACAGAGTCAGGCATTGCCGGATTCCAGAACGGCTAGGAGGGGCTGTTGCAGCCAGCACACAAGTTATGTCAACCCCTCTTAGTCCCAGTGCTGTGATCAGGGAGGAGCATTGACTCCTCTCTTAGTCACTGTGCTGGCTTCAGTAGCAGTACAGAGATGAATTGGGCCCAATCTTTTTGAAGTCCAAGAGCCTGTGTGTT
Source organism: Emys orbicularis (assembly GCF_028017835.1). NCBI lineage: Eukaryota > Metazoa > Chordata > Testudines > Emydidae > Emys > Emys orbicularis. The sequence goes on from NC_088696.1 coordinate 29,963,791, forward strand.
CAGATCCTACTTAAACGGTGAACTGTAATAGTCCAGCACCTATGAATAACTATGTATAGTTGCACTTATCTAGTGAAGATGTATAATTCATTATGATTCTGCATTTAAGGGGATGCAGTAAACATGCTGTTAGTTATCAGAGCTGAGCAAGGGTTCACAGTGGAAACCCAAAACCATGTGGACCTCATTACAAACTTCATGCTCAGATCACATTCATTAAAGTCTCACAAAGCTTTGTGAGCCTTTCAAGGGCATCTGGGCTGATTTATGACTAAGGGAGGAAACGAGGAAAAATTCAGCCGTTTTAACCAAGGTATGTTCTCCCAGGAACCTTGCCTCATTCAGTGCTTTGTATGATCAGAGCTCAGTGAATAAGCCCCCTATTCAATCATTCTTTATATCCACACATTATTTATTTCACACGGTATAAACCCAACACAGAGTATAGAATTATTCATTTCCCCGTGGTCTTTTCTAGGGTACTCATAACCAAAATATCTGAGTGCATCACAAAGTTGAATTCATTTATTTTCCCAAATCCCCTGGAAGATAAGGGAGTACTGTTACCTTCATTTTATAGATGGGGAAACTGAGACAAAATCAAAGTGACTTGCCAGAGGCCACACAGTCATTCAATCTATGGCAAAATCCAGATGAGAACACAAGACCTCCTGACTCCCAATCCTGGGCTTATTCCTCTAGATCAACAGTTCTCAAACTGTGGGTTGGGACCCCAGAGTGGGTCACAACCCCATTCTAATGGGGTTGCCAGGGCCAGCATTAGACTTGCTGGGACCCAGGGCTGAAGCTGAAGCCTGAGCTCCACTCCCACCCGGGGCTGTGGGGCTCGGGATGTGGCCCCCTCTCCTCCCACTCAAGGCGTCAGGGCCCAGTCTCTGCCCCCGTCCTGGGGTCATGTAGTAACTTTGTTGTCAGAAGGGGGTTGTGGTGCAATGAAGTTTGAGAACCCCTGCTCTAGATCACACTGACTTACTGCAAGAGGTGCTGAGAATCAACAGCTCTCATTGACTTCAGCTACAGTTGTGAGTGTTCAGCCGTTCTTCATGACAGGGTCCAGGTATCTCAAGTTGGGCACACAGAAAAGGAGGAACACACAACTGATGCAGTGATGTCTGCAGAATTTGAAACCATAACTGAGAGGCTATGGTTGGGTTCAGAGATCTAATAGCTCCTTTGGGGCTAACTCAGATACTCAGTGATGACAAAGTGAACATTTAAAGTATTAACTATTTCTCTGCTCATCAAGCCTCATGGAAAAGGAGGGTCACATTATGAATATCTGCATGAATATCTGCTGTGAGAGATGGCTGATTCTGGCACCATGAGTGAGTGGATTTGGGAAGAGTGCTGCCACTTTCCCCCATCCCTCAAACAAGAAGAGGCCAAACCTAAGGAGTGTAGCAGAGCCCAGAGCTCATCTGAGGCCACACAAAGGGGATCAAAGCCCAAGAAGCCCAGTGGGGCATACAATCCTTACCAAGAGAAAGCCAAGCCTGAGGAGCCCAACAAAGCCCATGGGTCTGTTTGGACCCCAGTGTGGGAGACTCGACCACAGACAGCATGCATGATTTGATTTGGAACGTTTGCGCAACCTACTGTGAGGAGCATATCATGTGGTGGAGCTTGGAAGAGTACGGTCACATTTTTTCCCCAATGTGAGGCCTATATATAGTAAAGAGGTCTATATGTAGTAAAGAAATACTTAAAACAATCTAGCTAGACTACAAAGTTAGCTGAACTAAAGTGAGATAAAAGTGAGATGGGAAGAATAAAACCATTGAATTTCCACACAGCCAAGTTTGAAAGAAAGCAAGTGATCCTGGGTGAAATCTAATCAAAGGAAGTATTGAAAGAAAAGGACACTAAGGAGAATGGAAAGTGCTCAGAGACAGATAAGTGTATGCCAAAAATATGTATGCCTTCTAGCAATAAATACCCAAGGAATCAAAACAGCCAGTGTGGGTAAACAAGAACACAAAAACTAATAAAGGAAAAGAAGGAGGTATATATGAGATATAAAAACAGCAGGATCACAGAAAATTTTGAAGGAATATAGAATAAATGAAGTGCAAACTATATCTATGGAAAGCGGAAGTGAAAAATAAAAAGCTGATTGTAGAAATGGTTAAGATAAAGAATAGGATATTTTCCAATTACAGGACCTGAATAAAAGAGGTCAATGAAAGAGACAGAAGGGCCTCTGAGGGATAACAAGGATAATTTGACAAAAGAAATACACATTGCTGAAAATATTTAAATGAATTGTTTAAATCAATGCCCACATAGGAGTATGGAAGACAGATGCCAGAAATAGGCATAAATTCCTAAATGATAAAAAAAGAAGTTAAGATAGTAGGAAAACATGACCAAGAATTCCGAAGACTGACTCGGAACAGCCAAACAGGATCAAGCCCAGAATACTCAAAGAAACTTGTTCAGCGGCATGGAGAGAGAAAGGGAGGGAAGAGCAATAGCAATATAACATATTTACATATAACTCTCCTGTGCCTAGATTAGAGCTGGGTGGAAAATGGGAAATGTGTTTCGTGAATTTTGTTCCCTTTTTCAATCAAAAACTTCAAATTTTTGAAATTTTTTTTACCTACTCTCAATACACTGGGGATGGGTGCCTTAGAAATGCACATAAATAATAATAAAAATGCCATGAAAGGAACAAGGATGTTTAAACAGATATCTAGATGGTAGCTTTGAATCCACAGACTAGCATGCTTTAGTGCAGGAGCAGGAAAAGAAGTGGAATACAGAACCGAGGATTACCTGGATTTTAATTAAGGATTTTAATTGAGGATAGTCAATGAAATGTATCCAAGTTTTTTGGATTTTAGAAAGATCACTTAGGCTCTGCTTCCTCTTCCATTATCTTTCTACCCTTCTTTCCCTCTGCACCACACAATTGAAAAGAGCAGTCCAAAGTCATTTGATATTGGGGTGAGCCACATGTGTTGATAGGAAACTGACTTACATGTCACAGACAGAAGCTGTTTTGGGGGAGAGAAGGGATTAGTGAAATCCCATAAGAATTAGTATTCGCCCCTTTTTTCCCCCCTCTTTTTACATCAGCGACCTAGTACATGAAATATGTATAAGGGAAAGAAATTAGCTGATGAAACAAAACTGGAGAATGGGGCCAGTAAAGACAAAAGTAGTATGGCAATAAACTTGTAAATGACAAATAGACTGGAATCATGGGCTGATACTGTTAGTGGTTTCACTGGCATCCGCAATTCATTGTAAAGAAAGATAAGGTTATGAAGTTACAAAATAAATAATTAAAAGCAATGCTCTCCCAGGAACCATATGCCACAAAACATTTAAGAGGAATTGAATATGGTCTTGGTACTGGCTAAAACCCTAATACCATATGCACTAGGATTAATAGTATTTAAATTTTTAAAAGAGAGAGATTCTAGGATACAGTGAACAAAGGTAAGACTAAGAATAAATCATCCTAATACTACATAAGGGACTCTCTAGACCACATTTGGTATGCAGTAACAGTTCTTGTCCCTCTAGCAGAAGAAGAATTTTATAAAAATAGAGAAGATATGAAAAGGGCAATCAGAATTATACAAAAACTCTAGCAATGTTGTTCACTCCACAAAGGTAAGAGCAGCTAGTATTCTTTGACAAAAAGATACCTAGGGGGGAATATCTCTTTGAAGTATACAGGATACTGAGAAAAATACTAAGGAAACAGAGTATATTCCCCTAAGCTAAGAAGGATGGTGAACTAAGGGGAATATAGGAAAAAACTTTATTTACCCTCTGATAAGTTCATTTGCAGAATACATAACCAAGGAGAGTGGTAGGAAGGATTAGCGAGATGTGTATCTGATTAGTTGCTCTCACAAGTGGTGTACAATACTATGGAATGTTATGCTGTAGTACCATCATTCTCAAAGTAATTTCATGTTACATCACATGGGTCACCTGGCATATAATGGTCATCACTATGTTTACACAGAGGAAAAAATATTGTGGGACAGAGTTTCTAACTCATAGGTGAAGACAAACAACAGTAGTGCCAGATATTAATAGCAGAGATATCACAAGAACATAACCCCATTAACAATTCTTAGAATTGCACGACATTGTTTCTGACTTCAAATAACACACCCCGCACAACAAGTCAGCAAAAATCATACATTATCTCACAAGGACTATGCAGTTCGCTTGGGTCACAATTGGTCCCCTCAGCTTGCTGGCCTTCCTTGGTGCCTATGCATATTACAGGTCTGATCCAACTCCCCTTCAAATCAATGGAAAGATTCCCATTAACTTCAAGGGGAAATAGCTGAGGCCCAAATTACTCGCTGATTTTTTCAATATATGTAATACCTTTAGCATTACTAAAAGGCTTGATTATATACTCTAACCAGATGCATAAAACATTATGTGGCTTCCTTAGCAGTGCTACAAACATTTTCTTTTAAAATGATCCACGATTTTCTTATCCTGAATGGTCTTTTCATACAACCTAAGTAACTACTAAAAACAGTTTAATGTTATTAGAATATCATCAAGTTTCATTATGTTTAATATGAGAATCTGACAAGAGATGATTTTAAATACATTTCCACCCAAATTAAAATCATAAGTTGTAAAATTAATCCTGGAAGTGTCAGTTGTAATGTAATGTAATTTCAGTCTTCTTAAAGTGACTCTTTATTAACTGCTACAGATGGGATTCTCAGCATAAAACCAGGAATGTGCTGAAAAGATTTCAAATACTGTACTAATTCCCAACCAGACAAAATGGGATGGATTAATTTGATTTGATAACCACCTGCAAATATTCAGGTTGTGTTCCTGCCATCTGCATTAATTAACTAAACATGACAGGCTCCTGTTAGTTTTGATATTGTCTCACAAGAATTCAGCAGTCGTACCATAGCTTGAAGGGGGGAGAAATCAGAAGGGAAGAGGTGCTGCCTAATTGTACTGTTGATTTTCTCTCTATTGGAACCTTTTCCTAGGAAATTGCAAGTGCCACAAGAAGAAGGATTTGTTGAGTCAACAGGTAACATTCTTTCCTTAACGCTGTTAAACCAACAGCCTAGTATTGTGCTAGAGGTGAACTTACTGCTCGCGGTGCCCCATAAAAAATACCCTCCTGAATCTCATGCATTTCCTGAACCACAAACAGCAGCTGCACAGACTGTATGTATGTGACGTTTAAAAAAAAAATCAACCTGTGGCAGACACCCGGCATGAGAACAAGTCAAACAAACAGTTATAAGCAACTGAAAACAGGGTTTTATAATAGGAAGTGTTGGGCAACCTTAACAAAGGCAGTGCTATTAGCCTGCGTATAGTCTGGCAAATAATGGTTTGCGTTGACAATTGCTAGCTAGCGCCTGCAAAAGCTACATTTGGGTGAGAGGGTTGTGACGTTGCACTCTATATGATTTTATGAAAATATGCTAATGAGTATGAACATAATGTAACTGGAATATGCTTCATGCAAAAGATCTCTTGTAAGGTATCATTACAAAGCTTATAATCTACTGAGTGTGGTTATCCTATTTGTATAAATGTATCACTTTGTATCTGAAACTAGAAATATGAAATATAACTCTGAGGGCCATTAATGGGGTGGTTTAGAACCTTGATGGCTCCCATTAATCAGGACAATTGACTGTGGATGGCTCTGTTTGCAGGCAAGCCTTCCTGTGAGTCAGGAATGAAGGCTTGGGATCTTACAGTGACAGGTGATCATGTCACCTGAACTGGAATCCATCTTTAACCTGGTGTTTTTCCATTGAGAAGGAGGGTGGGAACCCAGAGGGACAAAGGATTCCCACCTTATGCAAAAGATATATAAGTGGGTGGAACAGAACAAAGAAGGAGCCATGATGAGAAATCCCCTAGCTACCACCTGAGCTGGAACAAGGGCTGTTCCAGGGGAAAGGATTGTGCCCAGACTAGGAAGGCATCCAGTCTGTGAAATAAACTTATTGAAACATCGCTGAGGGTGAGATTTTATCTGTATTCAGTTTTATTACTGTATTAGGCTTAGATTTGCACGTTTTATTTTATTTTACTTGGTAATTCACTTTGTTCTGTCTGTTACTACTTGGAAGCACTTAAATCCTACTTTCTGTAATTAATAAAATCACTTTTTACTTATTAATTAGCCCAGAGTATGTATTAATATCTGGGGGGGAGGCAAACAGGTGTGCATATCTCTCTATCAGTGTTATAGAGGGCAAACAATTTATGAGTTTACCCTTTATAAGCTTTATACAGGGTAAAACGGATTTAGTTAGGGTTTGGACCCCATTGGGAGTGTTAAAGACAGGAACACTTCTGTAAGCTGCTTTCAGGTTAAGTCTGCAGCTTTGGGGCACGTGGTTCAGACCCTGGGTCTGTGTTGGAGCAGACTGGCGTGTCTGGCTCAGCGAGACAGGGTGCTGGAGTCCTAAGCTGCCAGGGCAGGAAAGCAGGAGCAGAAGTAGTCTTGGCACATCAGTTGGCAGTTCCCAAGGGGGTTTCTGTGATCCAACCCGTCACAAGGGTTGCCTCTCAAAGTTGTTGCAAAGCAAGGAAGAAAAAGAAGTTCCCTAATCATCTTCTCAGTCTTCCTGCCAAGTTGCATCACTTTCTCTCCCCTTTCAAGTCCTGTCACAAAATGCCCTTCTTTTCCAAAGCCTGCCTGTGCTGATCTCATCAACAGTGACCCTGCACTTTGTCATACCTGGACTGCTGTCCTCTATGTTCTATGTCTCTGAATTAAACAGTGAAAAGTTTGGGACAGGGACCTATTTTTTTTTTATTTTCCACGTAGCATGATGTTAATTTATGAGATATTCATTTATGAAGTTTTTAAGGTTCGCTTATCAGAAACTGATATCAACACTTTCTTTATGAAGCAAAATCCTTCAGTCAATCACAATTGCTGTCAGGAGCCCTGAAGATGTTCTCTGAGTAAGCACTTAACAGTGGCCAACTCAGAAAGAGAACAGGTTTTACCAAAGCTGGACACTCCCAATTTCACATTTACCAAAACAATCAATGGTCTCACTTAAGACCTGGAAATTTCTGTGTCTATTGCACAGACACAGACAAGCGGAGATTGCTTGGAGGGTGCTGCTCAACCCTGGGGATAATGATAAATTCCAACAGTCACCTGTGAAGTTGTATTTAGAAATTGGGAAACCAAAATGTTTTGATCTTGATGATGCTTGTTTATGTTGCAGTGATATTTACTAACTTGCATAATCATAGCTTGTTTAAGAAGTTACTACAGTAAGTTACTACAGTATTGTCTTTGCTATCAACATGTTTTTCCAAGTGGGAGAGAGAAATATTGTACCTCATGAATGGAAGTATGTTGTTAAACCTCAAATCATTACTGCTGACTTCCTAAGGCCTGGTCTACACTACGAGTTTAGGTCGACTTTAGCCGCGTTAAATCGAATTAAGCCTGGACACGTTCACACGACGAAGCCCTTTCTTTCGACTTAAAGGGCCCTTTAAACCGGTTTCTTTACTCCACCTCCGACGAGGGGATTAGCGATAAAATCGGCCTTAGGGGGTCGGAATTGGGTTAGTGTGGACGGAATTCGACGTTATTGGCCTCCGGGAGCTATCCCACAGTGCTTCATTGTGACCGCTCTGGACAGCACTCTCAACTCAGATGCACTGGCCAGGTAGACAGGAAAAGCCCCGCGAATGTTTGAATTTCATTTCCTGTTTGCTGAGCGTGGAGAGCACAGGTGACCACGCAGAGCTCATCAGCACAGGTAACCGTGATGGAGTCCCAGGATCGCAAAAGAGCTCCAGCATGGACAGAACGGGAGGTACGGGATCTGCTCGCCATATGGGGAGATGAATCAGTGCTGGCCGAACTCCGAAGCAGTAAACGAAATGGCAAAATATTAGAAAAGGTCTCCAAGGCCATGAAGGACAGAGGCCATAACAGGGATGCACAGCAGTGCCGCGTGAAAATTAAGGAGCTAAGGCAAGCCTACCACAAAGCCAGAGAAGCAAACGGAAGGTCCGGGGCTGAGCCGCAAACATGCCGCTTCTACGCGGAGCTGCATGCCATTCTAGGGGGTGCAGCCACCACTACCCCAACCGTCTGCTATGAGTCCCTCACTGGAGAAACACACAGGGAAGCGGGTTCGGGGTACGAGGAAGATGAGGATGAAGATAATGTAAATAGCTCACAGCAGCAAGGAAGCGGAGAAACCGGTTTCCCCAACAGCCAGGATATGTTTATCACCCTGGACCTGGAACCAGTAACCCCCGAACTCACCCAAGACCCTGTGGGCACACAGGGGACCTCTGGTGAGTGTACCTTTGTAAATATTACACATGGTTTAAAAGCAAGCGTGTTTAATGATTAATGATTAATTTGCCCTGGCAATCGCGGCCAGTACAGCTACTGGAAAAGTCTGTTAACGTGTATGGGGATGGAGCGGAAATCCTCCAGGGACATCTCCAGAAAGCTCTCCTTCATGTACTCCCAAAGTCTTTGCAAAAGGTTTCTGGGGAGGGCTGCCTTATCCCGTCCGCCATGGTAGGACACTTTACCACGCCAGGCCAGTAGCACATAGTCTGGAATCATTGCATAACAAAGCATGGCAGCGTATGGTCCCGGTGTTTGCTGGCATGCAGACAACATCCATTCCTTATCGCTCTTTGTTATCCTCAGGAGAGTGATATCATTCACGGTCACCTGGTTGAAATGGGGCAATTTTATTAAGGGGACATTCAGAGGTGCCCCTTCCTGCTCTGCTGAACAGAAATATTCCCCGCTGCTAGCCACGCGGTGGGGGGGAGGGGTGAAGTGATCATCCCAGAAAATTGGGTGTGTGGGGGAGGGGAATTAGTTGGGTTTGTGCTGCACGTTAACCCTGAAACCGCAGCCCCTCCTTTTACATTGCAAACCCATTTTAAATGGCCAACCCAACGGGTGCTTGGTATGGTTAATGAGAGCAGTACTGTTTGAAACCATCCCCACATGTTAAGAAGGTTAAAAAAGCCAAAAGACTGTGTCTTACCATGGCTGCCTGCAAGCTGAAATCTGTGGCCTGGCACTGCGTGATTGATCTCTCACACCAAACCGGCAGGCCCTCAATATAAGAGGAAAAATGCGACCTTGTAACGAAAGCACATGTGCTGTGTGATGTGAACAGCAAAATTTAACGTGAAAGAGTGTACCCATTGTTCTCTAAAATGTATCTTTTTTAACCACCTCTCCCTTCTCCTCCACCAGCTGCAAATCTTTCTCCTTCACAGAGGCTAGTGAATATTCAAAAGCGGAAGCGAAGGACGCGTGATGAAATGTTTACAGAACTACAGACTGCCTCCCACGCTGACAGAGCACAGCAGAATGCGTGGAGGCAGTCAATGACTGATTATAGAAAAGCCCAATATGAGCGAGAGGAGAGGTGGCGTGCTGAATCGCGGGCTGAAGAGGAGAGGTGGCGTGCTGAATCGCGGGCTGAAGATGAGAGGTGGCGTCAGCTTGCACACAGAAGGCAAGAGTCGATGCTCCGGCTGCTGGAGCATCAAACTGATATGCTCCAGCGTATGGTTGAGCTGCAGGAAAGGCAGCAGGAGCACAGACCGCCGATACAGCCCCTGTGTCACCAACAGCCCTCCTCCCCAAGTCCCATTGCCTCCTCACTCAGACGCCCAAGAACACGGTGGGGGGGCCTCCGGCCACCCAGTCACTCCACCCCAGATGATTTCCCGAGCAATAAGTGTTAAAGTTTTAAAGTTTTAAACTGCAGTGTGTCCTTTTCCTTCCCTCCTCCCCCACCCATCCCGGGCTACCTTTGCAATTATCCCCCTAGTTGTGTGATGAATTAATAAAGAATGCATGAATGTGAAGTAACAATGACTTTATTGCCTCTGCAAGTGGTGCTCGAAGGGGGGAGGGTAGGGGAGGGTGGGGTGGTTGGTTTACAGGGAAGTAGAGTTAACCGGGTGGGGGGGGAGGGGCGGAGGGTTCATCAAGGAGAAACAAACAGAAGTTTCACACCGTAGCCTGGCCAGTCACAAAACTCGTTTTCAAAGCTTCTCTGATGCGCACCGCGCCCTGCTGTGCTCCTCTAACCGCCCTGGTGTCTGGCTGCACGTAATCAGCGGCCAGGCGATTTGCCTCAACCTCCCACCCCGCCATAAATGTCTCCCCCTTACTCTCACAGGTATTGTGGAGTGCACAGGAAGCAGCAATAACAATGGGGATATTCTTTTCGCTAAGGTCTGAGCGAGTCAGTAAGCTGCGCCAGCGCGCTTTTAAACGCCCAAATGCACATTCCACCACCATTCGGCACTTGCTCAGCCTGTAGTTGAACAGGTCCTGACTCCTGTCCAGGCTGCCTGTGTACGGCTTCATGAGCCATGGCATTAAGGGGTAGGCTGGGTCCCCAAGGATCACGATAGGCATTTCAACATCCCCAACGGTTATTTTCTGGTCCGGGAAGGAAGTCCCTTCCTCCAGCTTTCGAAACAGAACAGAGTGCCTGAAGACGCGAGCATCATGTACCCTTCCTGGCCAGCCCACGTTGATGTTGGTGAAACGTCCCTTGTGATCCACCAGGGCTTGCAGCAGCATTGAGAAGTACCCCTTGCGGTTTATGTACTCGGTGGCTTGGTGCTCCGGTGCCAAGATAGGGATATGGGTTCCGTCTATCGCCCCACCACAGTTTGGGAATCCCATTGCAGCAAAGCCATCCACTATGGCCTGCACGTTTCCCAGAGTCACTACCCTTGATATCACCAGGTCTCTCATTGCCCTGGCAACTTGGATCACAGCAGCCCCCACAGTAGATTTGCCCACTCCAAATTGATTCCCGACTGACCGGTAGCTGTCTGGCGTTGCAAGCTTCCACAGGGCTATCGCCACTCGCTTCTCAACTGTGAGGGCTGCTCTCATCCTGGTATTCTGGCGCTTCAGGGCAGGGGAAAGCAAGTCACAAAGTTCCATGAAAGTGCCCTTACGCATGCGAAAGTTTCGCAGCCACTGGGAATCGTCCCACACCTGCAGCACGATGCGGTCCCACCAGTCTGTGCTTGTTTCCCGGGCCCAGAATCGGCGTTCCACGGCATCAACCTGCCCCAGGAACACCATGATTTCCACATTGCTGGGGCCTGTGCCTTGTGAGAGGTCTAGGTCCATGTCCATTTCCTCATCACTCTCGTCGCCGCGCTGCAATCGCCTCCTCCTCGCCTGGTCCTGGTTTTGCTTTGGCATGTCCTGGCTCTGCATATACTCCAGGACAATGCGCGTGGTGTTCATAGTGCTCATAATTGCCATGGTGATCTGAGCGGGCTCCATGATCCCAGTGCTAGCTATGGCGTCTGGTCTGAAAAAAGGCGCGAAACTAGTATCTGACGGACCAGGGGAGGGAGGGAGGGAGGGGCAAGTGACGACATGGCGTACAGGTACAGGGAATTAAAATCAAGAAAGGTGGCTTTGCATCAGGGAGAAACACAAACAACTGTCACACAGAATGCCCCCCCCCAGAGATTTAACTCAAAAGCCTGGGGTTAGCAGGCCGTTGATTTGACGGAGGGAGGGGGGAAGGAAATGAATACAGAACAAATCTATTTTTTACATCTTAAGACGACAGTGCAGCATGACTGATAGCCCTCGGCATTTTCTGGGTGCTTGGCAGCAAATACTGGGCGCTTGGCAGTTAGCCTTCAGGCCTATTGCACGATCTGCTGCTCAGGGAAGACTCAGCTAACGTGCGATGAGCCAACAGGGCGCGTGGCAGAAAATGGCATACTACGACTGATAACCATCATCATCAAGACAGTTCCATAGGACTGAGCATGTCTGCCCAGGTGCCCATGATTGACAGCCACTGCTGTACGATGAGGACGGTTACCAGTCGTAATAAACCATCTACTGCCAAAAGGCAAGGGGGCTGGTGCAATGCAGCCCCACGGCTGCCAGCCCCACGGCTGCCGGCACCCAGATCGCCAATGAAGGCTACCAGTCATGCTGCACCGTCTACCGCCAAAAGGCAGTTAGCTGCTGCTGCTGTGTAGCAATGCAGTCCCACGTCTGCCGGCACCCAGATGACATATGGTGACGGTGAGCTGAGCTGAGCGGGCTCCATGCTTGCCGTGGTATGTTGTCTGCACAGGTAACCCAGGTAAAAAGGCGCAAATCTATTGTCTGCCGTTGCTCTGACGGAGGGGGAGGGGCCTGACGACATGTACCCAGAACCCCCCGCGACACTGTTTTGCATCATTCGGGCATTGGAATCTCAACCCAGAATTCCAATGGGCGGCGGAGACTGCGGGAACTGTGGGATAGCTACCCATAGTGCAATGCTCCGGAAGTCGACGCTAGCCTCGGTACTGTGGACGCGGTCCGCCGACTAGAGCACTTAGAGCATTTTATGTGGGGACACACACAATCGGCTGTATGCAACCGATTTCTATAAAACCGGCTTCTATTAATTCGATCTAATTTCGTAGTGTAGACATACCCTAAGAGAGCAATTTAAATAGGCAGAATATAGCACCAGGATTGCAGTTGGTGGGGATGGACGATATCTTTCTTATGTATATTTCTTATCCATCTGTCCATGCTTTTCTAGCATAAACATCACCATGAACCCAGGCACTAAATACAATAAGAGAAGGATCAATTACTGTCCAGTCTGATATAGTAGCATTTTACATCCACATTGCACTCACTTTACATAAGTGTAAATGACTTCAGAAAGAGCAAGGCACCAGAAATTCAGGGTTTAAGTACATGGGGGTTTGTCCACATACACACTTTTTAAAATGCAGCCTTCTGTTTCTGGCTGGGAAAAAAATCCTTCTTGATAGCAGATGCCTTATCCTGGTGTTGCTGGTCGGTAAGTGAGCGTAAGAGACTAAGTGGGACATAGTGATACACATCAAACTTGTCAAAAGCTAATTTACCAGCTTTTGATCAGAAGTTAGAGGTGACAACAACGGATGACTTTATGCAAGCTGTTCTAAAATGCATCATGAAATGGTTACTAAAATACAGAAAAGAGGTTTCCAAAAATACAGTGCTTGCCCTTAAAGCCTTTGGGACAGTGTCTCTATTGCAAGAGACTGCCCAGTGTGTACCAGCCGTGAGGCTCCCCCACTAACAGCTGAAATCACCGAGAGCTGAAATCACTGAGAGCCATGTTAAGTGGGGGGCCCTGAAGGCATCTTGGCGAGTGGCCATCAGGGAGGCTGGTGGAGAGGCGTGGCAAGCGGCCAGCAGGGGAGATGGTGAAGAGGTGCAGCCAGCAGGGCGGCTGGCAGAGAGGGCCAGAGCAAAGCCCCACAGAGAGGCATGGCAATCAGCCATTGGGGAGATGAGTGCCTGAGCAGTGGAGTGTGTAGGGTGCCTCCTTACCCCACCCCACCCCGCCTTCCTCTGCAGATAAACCTCTGGTGGAGAGGCACGACCAGCAGGGTGCCTGGCAGAGAGGCGTGGCAATCGGCCGTCAGGGCGACGAGCGAGTGCCCGAGCAGAGCAGCTTGTAAGGTGCCTCCTTAGCCCCCCCGCCTTCCACACAGGGTGGGAGGTGAACACTGCGGATGAACCTCTGAACTCTGGGACTGCACTGGCCAAGGACAGCAACTGTGAGTGGGGTACAGAGAAGGGATGGGCACTTTAAAGGGACTTTTGAGTTGCTGGACTTAAGACCCTGGGGGGAAAGGACACTGCCCAGCTTACTTGGGGGTGGGTCTTTTGCTCATGGTTTTTGTTTATGAACCCTGTTTTCAGTGTTTTCCTAAATTAATGCTGAGTTAATAAAAGGAGGGAAGTAAAAGTTTCACTACACTCAGACTCTGTGCTTGTGAGAGGGAAAGTATTGCCTCTTAGATCTGCCCAGGGGGTGGTGTGTAATTGTCCCAGGTCACTGGGTGGGGGCTCGCGCCGGTTTTGTGTTGTATTGTTGAAAAGGAACCCCTAACTACTGAACCCGGCCCTTGTTGCTGCTGGCTCCACCTAGCAGAAGGGTTACACTGCTATAATTTAATTCTCTAAGGCAAGTGTTCCCAAATATTTTCATAGTGCAAGGGTTCTCAAACTGTGGGTCGGGACCTCAAAGTGGGTCGCAACCCCATTTTAATGGGGTCGCCAGGGCTAGCTTAGACTTGCTGGGGCCCGGGGCTAAAGCCAAAGCCCAAGCCCCACTGCCTGGGACCGAAGCCCAAGCCCTGGGTGGTGGGGCTCAGGTTACAAGCCCTCTGCCTGGGTCTGCAGCCTTTTGGCTTTGGCTTTGGCCCCTGCCCTCCCCACCAGGGGCGATGAGGCTCAGGCTTTGGACCCTCCTGCCTGGGGCAGTGGGGTTTGGATGGGCTCAGTCTTCGGTCCCCCAGCCTGGGGTCGTGTAGCAATTTTTGTTGTCATAGTGCAATCCAGTTAATAAAATGCAGATCCTTAAGTGGACTATCCCCTTCCCAGACTGCCAAACACTTTACAATACATGGTAAAATATTGTAATGTCTTATTTATCGTTTAGCCTATCAAACTGAAAGTAGGTTTTCTTCACTGTCTGATTCATTTCTAAACAGACACTTAGACGATTAAATTCAAATATGATTTCTCATATTTATAAAACAATTTAACCCCATTCTCTTATCTTTATTTTCATCCCTTGTGCTCCTCTTCTACCTACCACCATGTGCTCTGGTATTCGCCCTCTTGGTATCTCACTCACTTCTGCCCTGCTCCCCACCACATGCAGCACCAGACTGCTAAGGGAACTGATTTCTCCATGCACAGCATTGGGCTGGCAAGAGATCTATTCTCCTCTGCCTGACTCCACTGACATGCAAAATCAGACAGATGCCAGGAGAGGAAGGCACCCCACTCCCAACAGCTGCTTCTACTGGCAGCTGTTTTCCTTGTAGCACATCTTGCAGACCACAGCACACACTTGAGAATGACTGGTGTAAGGCAACTGAAACACTGTTTATGGGCAACAAGTATATTCACCAGCCTAGGAACAACTTTTGGAGAATATAAATTATAGTATGATGCAATGCAGTATAGTATAGACTAGCCAACTAAGTATACATCTGTCGCATACTGTAGTTACTCTCTATCCATAAGACATCCCATCCTCTGATGGAAACATGAAGGTCATCTAGAATTTACTAAACATTGCAAGAGGGCAAAGCCAGTTGTATGGTGGCCTCTATCTGAACTGGCTTTGAAGTAAAAATAGAATTCTGTAAATTTGTAGAACTAATACACTTGCCCGAAAGGAAAAACAGCAAGTATTGACACCAATATCTGAAATACGTGAGAAAGAAAAGTAGCCAGTGTCCATGAGGAGGAAGAACAGAAACACATAATCAGAATTCACTATTTTGTACCATTTCCAGAGATAATCCGTACGTCAGAGTTGACTAGTCAACTAGCTATTACTAAGCTGAAGGCAATTTTAGCTCTCTTCAGTATCGCTGATAAGCTAGTGACTCAATATGCCACAGTCTGTGAGTGATGAATTTCAGAGGTTTCAGAATGAATCCTACAGTATATTATACATGTCATAACAATGCCACACTCTCCAGAAGTTAGTAGTCATGGAATATATCACACAGTTTGACAAGCAAATCTCTCAACAAGATCCACTTTTATCTCATATGACCTACAAATGACAATACATATACATGACTCCTATCACAACAAATGGAGCAAGCCGAAAACAACTCAGTGTGAAGACAGACTGAGACAAATCTATCTATATAAAGGAACAACGATGGGCCAACCTCGTGGGAGTAAGACAACAGGCTAAAGATATATATGCTTTTTCTTTTGTGAAGGTTTTTTAAAACCTATCTTAACTCAAACCAGTATAATACCAGCTAGACAGAAAAAAGCAATGGAGATGCCAGGAACTGATTAGAAGAGAGATCAGCTCCAAAATCTTATGTACTGTATATTGTACTAAATAAAGTCTTAATAATGAGAAATGGTCATCATTTCTAATTCTTTCCAGAAGTAACCAAGGCAACAACTAGAGGTAAGACTGATTCTGCACATGAGAAAAAAATCAAAAAGCCCAGAGAGCTAGTTGCAATAAGCCTGCAAAAATTCAGCTGTTTTTCAATAGCTTATACATATTTACTGAAATCTCTTTGGTCTAGAAATCAGACTGAAAAAATGGACCAAGTTCTTAAATGGTACTGGGATTGGAGTAGCAGTCAAGGTACAGTGTGATGTAGCAGTGCTGTGTGCTTTCAGCCTGTCACCCCCACTTAGCAGACAGTATTTACTATCTTTGGTCTTTTGGTTGGTCTGCTTTGTCAGATCAAGTTATAACCCAATGGAGTCATCTAGCCTTGAAGTGACAAAAGCATGAATCACTGGCTAGGAGTCCATCCAGAGGAAGGGGCTCAATCCTCTGGAAACCCAAAAGAAGGCATTTCTGGACAGATGTGAATTATGATTGTCTTGTGACAAGTTCGGAGTCCATTAGGACCCCAAGGTTCACAATCTGCTGGCCCTTCTAGATCTTTGGCCACTTCTGGCTTATGGGATCCAGCTCTGCAACCCTTGCTGACACTGAATAATCCTTGATCAAGTGAGTAACTGCTATAAAATCAATGGGGCTACTCACCTGAGAAAGGATCCCTAAATGAACAGAGGTTACAGAATGATGCCCTTCAACAGTAGCAGCAACATATGGGAGGGCTTCCCCCCCATCAGCATCCGAGTACGTTACAAACTTTCCTTCCAGATGCAGACCCCCACATAGTGATCCATGTTTCAGTTACCTCCCGAATAAATTACCCTAATATGCCTTCTTAAAGCTACCCTTGGAGATTGCTAGAAAACTTCAGCTGGTGCAAATTGCACAGTTACATAGGGCCTGATCCAAAGCCCATTGAAGTCAATGGGAGTACAACCCTTTGTGGTGCTCTATATACCTGCTCTGTAGCGAGTACTTGCCAGCAGTTTGCTTGCAAATGCAATAAAAACTATTGTTTTAAAATGTATAAGGCCCCATATGGTGTGTATCCTTAGTCATGACCCAACCCCACTTATGGCAACAGACTCCTTCCACTGTCTTCAGTGGGAATCTGATTAGGCCCATAGACAGCACCATGTAGCCTCCTGGTTAAGATTAGTTGGGACGCTTTCACCATATTTCAGTGATTAGGCAGATGGGGGGAGACCCGGAGGCAGAATTTTCTATTTACCTCATCGACAGTTCAAAGAAATCTGACCTTCAGAAAGAGATGCAAGGCCTGTTCTCTCAAGATCTTTCTAAGTAACTAGTGTAAGAGAGAGTATATTTGTATGATATGGGGGGAAATTGATTTTTGTCAGCATTATCTATTTTACACTTTGTCTAAAATGATTGCAAATGTTCCCAGAGATGATTAAGTAGTTCATATTGTTTATCAGTAATAAATATACAAATGATTTTATTTACTATAATGCTGTTTAAATGGTATGATGCCTGGTGTATAGTAATGAACAATTAAAATGTGCAGTTCTTTGATTGGTCTCACCATAACTGGCATTCTTCATGACTGGAGACAGACAAAAATGAGCAGGCTGCACCCACTGGACAGAAGAGGACCAGGAGAAATTCCACAAAGCTAGAAGTTTCCATTCCATACCATGTCCTCAGCATGGAAACTCTGGAAGATACTTCTCAAGATCCAGCCAAAAGAATGGAGAGAAGTATGGGACACTCCTGTTGATGGCAACTTGGCCCAAACTATAAGACAAGCAAGCTAGTCCACAAAGAGTTCTCTGACTGTCCAAGGAAGATGGACAATCCTTGTTGAAGATTCAGTACTCAGAAGAATCGAAAGAACATTTGGTAAGAGGAAAACAGACAAGATGGTGTGCTGTGCTCCTGGAGCCACGGCACGAAACGACACTCTAAGATTGAATAGGCTGCTGAAGACAAAAGGCAAAGATCCATTAGGCGGGATATGTCATTGTGATGGTGCATGGCACTGTGTCACAAGATATCTTGCATAGATAGAATTCAGGGAACTCGGAAGCGTACAAAAAAGAAGAATGTCCAAGCGAACTTCTCTGAGCACCTTCCTATTCCACAAGTGAAGGAAAACAGAAAGCAGAAGATTTTGGAAGTGAACCACTGGCTAGGAAAGTAGTGTAGGGCTTTGATTTTGTAGAGCACTGGTTTGCCTTCTATTGCGGGAGAGGGGCTGTATAGTTTGGATGCCCTTCATCTCAGTGGAAGGGGAACCAATCCCTTTGGGACAGGCTGGCTAGAATAGTTAGAAAGGTATTAAACTAATAACAAAAGTGGAGGTGTAAAAAGAGGGGAAATATGAACACTCATTTAGCACAGAATCAAGATGTTGACAACAAAATTAATCAAGGAACTAAAAAACATGAAGATAAGAAATTACTTAAATTTCCTATAAACCAAGGCCAGCAGTTTGTTAACAAACAAGAGGAACTGGAATTGCTCATTTATGAGCATAAATTTGATCTATTGATATTACTGAAACCTGGTGGGATGATTCACACAACTGGAATGTTAAAATCAATGGTTATAACCTATTTAGGGAGGATCGAGGAGCTAAAGGGGAGAGGGAGTTGCACTCTATCTCAAAAAATGGCATTACCTGTTTCTGAGTCACTGACAACTAGGAAGAAAATTATCTTGAATGCTTATGGATCAATGTCCTAACAGATTAAGCTCAAGATGTGGTATTAGTATCTCTATAACATGCAGGGGGGGAAACTATGTGATCTGGGGGACTTGAATTTGAATGACATATGCTGGAGGTCTCATGCTGCCAGTACTAAAACACCCTTGGAATTTTTAAAAAGTATAAATGACAATTTCTTCCTAACTCAAAACATTTTTCAGCCAACATGGGGGAATTCTATATTAGACCTACTCTTGACAGATAAAGAGGATCTGATCACAGAACTAAAAATTAATGTTAGCTTAGGCACAAGTGATTATGACTTGATCATTTTTACAATGTACAAAGAGAATAAAGTCCAAACCAGAAATCACACACACACACACACACACACACACACACACACACACACACCTTAAAAAGGGCCACTTTCACAAAGCTGAAAACCATTATGAGCCAAATAAACAGAGGAAGAATTTAATCGGAAAAATGTAAATAAAAATTGGAAATTGTTTAAGAACACATTCTTAGATTACCAAAAACTAGATAACAATTGAGGAAGAAGGCCATATTGGTTAAAAAAATAGTTTGGTTTAGAGAAGAATTATAAACAAACAAACAAAAACAAATGGAAGAAAGGGAAAGTTGAAAGCAATGAATATACATCAGAACCTAGGAACTGTCGAAAACAGACAAGGGAAGCAAAGGGACACAAGGAGAAATCTACAGCCAGCAAAGTTAAGGACAATAAGATGTTTTTAAACAAAAAGAATCCTGATGATACTATTGGCCCATTACTAGATGAAAGTGGTAAAATTAACAACAATGATTCAGAAAATGCAGAAGTGTTCAATAAATATTTCTGTTCTTTATTTGGGAAGAAGACAATGATGTAGTCTCATCATATGATAAGACTCTTTCCATCCCTCTAGTATCTCAGGAGGAAGTTAAACAGCAGCTACTAAATTGAGACATTTTTAAATCAGCGGGTCCAGATCATTTGTATCCAAATGTTTTAAAAGAGTTGGCTGAGGAGCTCTCTGGACTGTTAATGTTGACACTGAGGAAGTTCCAGAAGACTGGAAGAAAGCTAACATTGTGCCAATATTTAAAAAGGGAAAATTGGATGACCAGGGTAATTATAGACCTATCAGTCTGACATCAATCCCAGGCAAGATAATGGAACAGCTGATGTGGGACTCAATTAATAAACAATCAAAGGAGGGAAATATAATTAATGCCAATCAACCTGGGTTTATAGAAAATAGATTGTGTCAAACTAACTCGACATCTTTTTATGATAAGATTACAAGTTTGGTTGATAAAGGTAATAGCAATGTAATATAGCTAGATTTCTGTAAAGCATTTGACTTGGTACTGCATGACATTTTGATTTAAAAATTAGAAAGATATCAAATTAACATGGCACACATTAAATGGATTAAAAACTGGCTGATAGGTATCAAAATGATTCCACGTTTACAATTACATCATTGAGCAGGTATGTTTATAGTGCAGTCCTACAAGTATCTGTTCTTGGCTCTATGCTATTTAACATTTTTATCAATGACCTGAAAGAAAACATCATCACTGATAAAGTTTACAGATGACACAAAAATTGGGAGAGTGGAAAATAATGAAGGTGATAGGTCACTACTACAGAGCTATCTGGATTGCTTGGTAAACTGGGTGCAAGCAAACAATATGCATTTTAGTATGACTACATGTAAATGTAAACATCAAGGAATACAAGATATAGGCCATACTTACAGGATGGGAACCAGTGACTCTGACAAAGGCTTAGAGGCCACGATGGATAATCAGCTGAGCATGAGCTCTCAGCAAGATGCTATGGCCAAAAGGCGAATGCAATCCTTGGCTGCATAAACAGAGGAAGCTTGAGTATTTGTAGAGACATTATTTTACCTCTGCATTTGGCACTGGCACAGGCCATACTGTAATTCTCTTTACCAGTTCTGGTGTCTGCAATTCAAGATAGATGTTGAAAAATTAGAGTGGGTTAAGAGAAGAGCCACAAGAATGAGTAAAGAATTAGAAAACCTGCCTTATTGTGATAGATTGAGCTCTTTGAGGCTATTTAGCTTAACAAAGAGAATATTAAGGGATTAGTTGTTTACAGTCAAAAGAACATATAAGGGAACAAATATTTATAATGGGCTCTTCAATCTAACGAGAAAGGTATAACATGATGCAATGGCTGGAAATTAAAGCTAGATAAATACAGACTGGAAATAAAGTGTAAATTTTTAACAGTGAGAGTAATTAATTATTGGAACAATTCACCAAGTGTCATGGTGGATTCTGCATCATTGACAATTTTTAAATCAAGATTAGATATTTTTCTAAAAGATATGCTCTAGGACAGTGGTTTCAACTTTTTTTCATTTGCAGACCCCTAAAATTTTTCAAATAGAAGTGCAGACCTCTTTGAAAATCTTAGACCCCTTAGGGGTCCACATACCACAGGTTGAAAACCACTGCTCTAGGAAGTATTTTGGTAACATTCAAAGGTCTGTGTTATATGGAAGGTCAGACTAGATTATCACAACTGTCCCTTCTGGCTTTGGAATCTATGATTTAATAATTTTGTCTGATCTGCAAATTTTGCCACCTCACGGTTTACCCCTTTTTCCAGATCATTTATGAATATGTTGAACAGCCCTGGTCCCAGTACAGACCCCTGGGGGACACCACTATTTACCGCTCTCCATTCTGAAAACTGACCATTTATTCCTATGCTTTGTTTCCTGTCTTTTAACCAGTTACTGATTCACGAGAGGACCTTCCGTCTTATCCCATGACAGTTTATTTTGCTTAAGAGACTTTGGTGAGGGACCTTGGCTTTTTGAAAATCTAAATATACTATATCCACTGGATCCCCCTTGTCCACATGCTTGTTGACTCCCTCAAAGAATTCTAGTAGATTGGTGATTACAAAAGCTGTGCTGACTCTTGCCCAACAAATCATGTTCATCTGTGTGTCTGATAATTCTGTTCTTTACTATAGATTCAACCAGTTTGTCTGGTACTGAAGTTAGGCTTACTGGCCTGTAATTGCCAGGATCGCCTCTGGAGCCTTTTTTTTAAAATGGCATCACATTAGCTATCCTCCAGTCATCTGATACAGATAGGTTACATCCCACAGCTAGTAGTTCTGCAATTTCACATTTGAATTCCTTTAGAACTCTTGGGTGAATACTAGCTGGTCCTGGTGACTTACTACTGTTTAATTTATTAATTTGTTGCAAAACCTCCTCTAATTAGCAATAGATTACACAAAAGTGCATATAAATGGCCATATTGGGTCAGACCAAGGGTCCATCTAGTCCAGTATTCTGTCTTCTAACAGTGGCCAATGATAGGTACTTCAGAGGGAATGAACTGAACAGGTAATCATCAAATCATCCATCCCCTATCGCCCATTTCCAGCTTCTAGCAAACAGAGGCTAGGGACACCATCCCTGCCCATCCTGGCTAATAGCCACTGATGGACCTATCCTCCATGAATGTATCTAGTTCTTTTTTGAACCGTTATAGTCTTGGCCTTCATAACATCCTCTGACAAGGAGTTCCACAGGTTGACTCTGCGTTGTGTGAAAAAATACTTCCTTTTGTTTGTTTTAAACCTGCTGCCTATTAATTTCATTTGGTGACTCCTAGTTCTTGTGTTATGAGAAGGAGTATAAATAACACTTCCTCATTTACTTTTTCCACACCAATCCTGATTTTATAGACCTCTATCATATCCCCCCTTAGTCGTTTCTTTTCCACGCTGAAAACTCCCAGTCTTATTAACCTCCTCCTCATATAGAAGCTGTTCCATACCCCTAATCATTTTTGTTGCCCTTTTCTTTCTCCACACCAATCCTGATTTTATAGACCTCTATCATATCCCCCCTTAGTCGTTTCTTTTCCACGCTGAAAACTCCCAGTCTTATTAACCTCCTCCTCATATAGAAGCTGTTCCATACCCCTAATCATTTTTGTTGCCCTTTTCTAATTCCAATATATGTTTTTTGAGATGGGGCAACCATAGCAATACTCAAGATGTGGCTGTACCATGAATTTTCTGTCTTATTATCTATCCCTTTCCTAATGATTCCCAACATTCTGATAGCTTTTTTGATTGCCGCTGCACAATGAGTGAATGTTTTCAGAAAACTATCCATGACTCCAAGATTTCTCTCTTGCGTGGTAACAGCTAATTTAGACCCCATCATTTGATATGTATTGTTGGGATTGTTTTCCAATGTGCATTATTCTGCATTTATCGATATTGAATTTCATCTGGCCTGCTTCTGATGTACTTAAAAAAAAATTGCTGTTACTTTTTGAGTCTTTGACTAGCTGTTATTCAAATTCTTTTTTGGCCTTCCTAGTTATATTTTCACACTACACTTGCTCCTTTCTATTTTCCTCACTAGAATTTAACTTCCACTTTTTAAAGGATGCCTTTTTGCCTCTAACTGCTTCTTTTACTTTGTTGTTTAGCCACGGTGGCAATTTTTTGGTCCTATTACTACGTTTTTTAATTTGGGATATATATTTAAATTGAGCCTCCATTATGGTGTCTTTAAAAAGTTTCTATGCAGTTACACCACTGCAGCTGTATTGGAGTGGAGATGAGAAGGAGCACTGTCTCCATGCAAATTCACAAGCAAAGGGAACACTTTTCAACAACTGCACAGCCAGTTTGCCAAAATATTAATAAATAAATATGCAGTGCTTAGCAGCCTTATGTGACCACCTTCCAGTTTCTCTCTGCCTGACAGTAGGATCCTATTCCAAACTATCCACACTGCATATTTATCTGTTTAGATGAAGTGGAAACAGAAAATCAAATCATAACAAAGAGGGAGTAAAAAAGTGTCTTGAGTGATAGATTAGGTGTTGTATGCAATTAAATTGTCAATGTGACAAAAGGAATGCAAAATATATATCAGAAGATATCAACATTATAGAGGAAAAGAGAAGATGGTTGCAAATATATTTCTGGGGTGGTGGTGGGGAAGATACCCAGATTGCTCATTTTTTTTGGCCTAATGAATAAATCATCTCTGTTCCCCTTTATGCACCTGCTGCTTTGAAAAGCCCCTTGCACACCAACTGAACAGCAAATGCTGCACAATGCCTCAAATGTTGCTGGAGTCATGCCAGCAAAAATTACCACTCTTCAACCAAGATAAACATCATATTACTTCATTACCCTTTTAAAACATATGCAAATTAAATCCATTATTCTTTTTTCTCACAGAAATGAAGTTCGTTTGGCTGGAATTCAACGGCTCCCTTTGTCATCGTTGACCATGAATGGATGAACTTCATGTAGATGATGCCCATTTCCCATCTTTGAATCAAACATTAATACCATTTGACAGTAATAAATAACATTTATCACAATGGGGATCTAATAATGATTTTCCCACTAAGCTCGCTCATCAGAACCTATCAGCTGACAACTGCATAAATGAGATTAGCATAACAGCTGCCTATGACAAATGTATCTAAATCATTTTAATGCCAGCTAGCTCTTTGATCTCCCTATCACGTTGTTGCAAAAACTAAATCCGTTTCTCCAAGATACATGTTCTTTATTATAGATACCTGTGTATATTCGACAGCATTATGGACTCTTGAGACTTTAGTAATGAAAAGAATTAGGAATATGGATTAGACACCATCCTGTAATGTAAACCTGCAGCACTGCCCTTCAGAATATCATTCCACTGCCTATTTTAAATAATTATTTTGCAGAATTTTGAAACATAAAGTATCTGTTTAATAGCTTCTGTTTGTGTATTTCCCCAGCAGGTAATATATGTTTTAGTGCAAATAATTTTATTAGTTTAACTTTGTGATTATTGCTTGCAGAGTTATCAGATTTATACAAATTTAAACTGACTGCCAGCAATATGAAATATGGCCTTTTATATACACACATTAAAACTCAAAATCATTGTGTGTGGGTGTATGAATGCAAATGTGTTAGAGGGGGAAAAAATCTCATCGGAGATGCAATGTATTCATTTAAAAAACTGTTATTTAAGGGATGTCACTGTGCAGTAAACCCACAACAGGAAATTCAGAATAAAACTGAGCACTCAGATGTGACTCTACCTCCTTAACTCACCCAACTGAGCCTAATGGATGGGGTTTTCAAGAGCACCTATATGGTCTAGGAGCACAACTCCCATTATTAAAAACTTTCAATGGGTGTTGTGCTCCTAAGCCACTTGGAGCCAGAATTTTTAAGATATTTAGGTGGCTAAGAAAGCAAATAGATGCCTAGTGGGATTTTCAAAAGCACCTACCTCTTATCAGTAGTTGCCTGCAACCAAAGGTGCCTAAACACCTTTGAAAATCTGACTAACTCTCAGATCAAGCCATATTGTAATGCACCATCCTTATGCATGCTACAACACCTTGGGGACACTGTGAAATATTAAAGCAGAAGTTTCACCACAGACTTTAAATTTTAATTCTGAATATCCTTGATTAAGTTGATTTATATCAGACATGTAAGTACATACATTTGGAGCCTGATCCAAACCCACTGATATCAGTAAAAATAATGCTTCACTGAGGTTTATATTTAGCTTTCGGTGCACTCATATTTCCAATGGGATCAAGCATGTGCCATAACAGTGAAGTAGATTAAATGTTCAGGCATGCATGTGTATTTCTCTTTGACAGCATGCCTTCATATGCTTATGATCAATACTCCAGTTTTGTAGCTCATCATAAAAAATGGCATATATTTTCTTCAATGTGTGCAGGTAATTCCAAACTGTTGATAGGAATTACATGCACATATGTTGTAGAGCTGGGACTAAGTATGTTTTGTATTTAAATTGAAAATCAATACATACAGGGTCCAATTAACTCCAGGTGAAATCAACAAGCACATTTCCATTGTCTTTAGTGGGAGCTGCACTGGGCCCATTGGAGGGAAGAATATAAGCATTAATCTGATTTCATTAAATTCAGTGGCAACACTCCTACTGACTCCCACGGGTACCAGGATCAAGCCTAATGTCTTTTAACATCCAGTCTACAATATATTATCTTAGCGTTTTACATAACATTGGCAAAAATGTTTATCTATGGGAAATAATGAGACTACAGGATTAGAGCTGTTACAGCATCCTGGTTAAAATGTTCTGTAACAAAAACTTGCCCTCTGATGCTATTGTATTCAGTAGCACTTCATTCTAATATTTTCAATTAGAATTCATGTGATATTTTCTCCAACCAACCTACAGTGTATTTTGCAAGCACTCCTGCATTTTCCATATCTTAGACAAATTTCTGGTCATTTATTTTTCATGTAAGATGAACAGAATGGATGGTCTTTTGTCCAAGCCTTTTGTTTTGTGAAGCAGGTCATTTTTCATGGATGAGAATGAGGTACACACACTCAGTTTTGACAGCATTTCTTATCATTCCCTCCAGTTAACATTGTCATCTTTCATTATTTAATTTTGAAGTACAAGAAAGGCTGATTTATATCCATGATGTATAATTACAGACAGATGCAGGGTCTGGAAAGTAGAAATACTGAATTAGAACTGCACTAAGTGTCCTCATGGTTCCTTCAAAAAATATTCCAAGTACCACCAGGTAAAAAAACAAGCAAACCAACCAAAAATGAATTAAATGAAGCCATGCTTTTGTAAGCACTGTTTAAATGAAACTGAATACAAAACTAATAAGTCCATTGGTTGTGGTTGCAAGGCAATTTAAAATGTTTTCTAGTACAGATGATTAAATGTGTTTATATTAATCAATATGGGCTTTAAATGTGCCCATGGTCAAATGGGCTCCCTTTATAACCTCCACTTCACTTGGAATCACTTTGAGACAAGTCCACTCTGCATTTTGAAGAGGAAGGCACTTTCTGCAGTTCTTTCATATGATAATATACAGTATATATTCAGCCTTCTTTTTTGTTTAAAGTTTAAACAAACGGAAGCCTTATTAAGAAGATATCATAATTACATGCAGCTATTTCACTGGCTCTTATCTGAAGAGAAAGCAAGCAATTAGTTCAGAACATAAATTCATTCAAGACATTTACAGAACAAGAGGGAATAGACCAGCAGGAGATAAAATAGGCCCACTTTAGTATTTCATTTTCAGCTGAGCCTTGTTGAAAGAGAGTAAACTTATTCCAGCAGGTCTAACAGCATCTAAAGCTAACTAAAATATTTTCAGTATTTCTTACAAATATCAAAAGTATACACACAAAAACTTCCCCAACAGTGCCCATTAAGGCAGACAACAGTTAACTATTGTTATAATATATGTGAAATGTTGAGCTCGTGCAAATTGACACAGCTCCACTTACATCAATTGACACCAGCAGAGAAACTGGCCCATTGCTTACTTGAAATCCAAATTTACAATCTTTAAATTATGGACCCTTGAACAATAGTGACAAATCATCATGAATTCCTTTGCTTCATGCTGGATGCAGCCAGCAAATAAAGTATATTGAGAATATTATTCTGTACTTCAGTGCTCAATCCTGCCAGGTGATAAACACTCTGACCTCCACATCAAGGAAAGCACTTTAGCATTTGTATTACTTAAAGCATGTGAAAGTCCTGTTGAAGTGAATCGGACTACTCATGAGATTTAAATTAACCACGTGCTTAAATGCTTTTCTGGATTTCAGTGATTAGCACAATGCAAGACAGACCCTTAAGATAGCCCACTGGCTGGACCAAACAGAAAACTGGCCAAACTGTGATATTTATATTTGTCGAGTCTTGGCACTAAAATGTTTCAATCACTCTTTGTTTCCCTGATTTCTCTCATAAATTGAGATTACCCACCTACAAATACTCCAGACTTCTCTCCCAAGCAAAAACATCTCTCCTTTTTTAATGTCCACACTTTTTAGATTTCTTATGCTATTCTGTTTAAGTCAGAAACTTCCTATGAGAACTTCTTGCGGCTCCCTTGGGATCATCTCAGGGGACTTGCTCAGATGTTCTCTGGGGTCAGAAAGTAAATGCTTCAACAGATAGAAACCTGGAGTATATTTTTGTAAATCCCTGATGTTCTAGTGAATGATCTTAATAATGCTGTTGCCAGATCTTCTAAGAACACCAGTACTGAACTGTTTTAAAATTTCTTGACTTTCTGTATTTCTCTTTTGACGTTTAAAAGCAGAGCTGTGTAAATAATGGATTTTTCAGATGGTTGGCAATTAAAAAAATGTTTTGGGTCAGACCAAAGATGAACATTTTTAAAAGTTGTAGCCAATGGAAAAAATAAAATAAAAAACAGGTTGAACTAACATTTTGTTTAATCAAAAATCACAATTTTTTTATTCAATTTCATCGATTTAGAATTATTTTTAATTTTAAAAAACAAAATTAAAGGAAATTTTGAAACAAATGATTTCAAAACAATCAAAATGTCCTCACCCACAACTATTTCACATTTGGGGACAATATATACCTTCAAGTCAGCGGCACTGCTATGGGTACCCGCATGGCCCCACAGTATGCCAACATTTTTATGGCTGACTTAGAACAACGCTTCCTCAGCTCTCGTCTCCTAACGCCCCTACTCTACTTGCGCTACATTGATGACATCTTCATCATCTGGACCCCTGGAAAAGAAGCCCTTGAGGAATTCCACCATGATTTCAACAATTTCCATCCCACCATCAACCTCAGCCTAGACCAATCCACACAAGCGGTCCATTTCCTGGACACTACTGTGCTAATAAGCGATGGTCACATAAACACCACCCTATACCAGAAACCTAATGACCGCGATACTTACCTACATGCCTCCAGCTTCCATCCAGAACACACCACACGATCCACTGTCTACAGCCAAGTTCTAAGATACAACCGCATTTGCTTCAATCCCTCAGACAGAGACAAACATCTACAAGATCTCTATCAAGCATTCTTAAAACTACAATACCCACCTGCTGAAGTGAAAAAACAGATTGACAGAGCCAGAAGAGTACCCAGAAGTCACCTACTACAGGACACGCCCAACAAAGAAAATAACAGAACACCATTAGCCGTCACCTTCAGCCCCAAACTAAAACCTCTCCGGTGCATCATCAAAGATCTACAACCTATCCTGAAAGATATCCCTCACTCTCACAGATCTTGGGAGACAGACCAGTCCTCGCTTACAGACAGCCCCCCAAGGTAAAGCAAATACTCACCAGCAACCACACACCACACAACAAAAACACTAACCCAGGAACCTATCCTTGCAACAAAGCCCGATGCCAACTCTGTCCACATATCTATTCAAGTGACACCATCATAGGACCTAATCACATCAGCCACGTCATCAAGAGCTCATTCACCTGCACATCTACCAATGTGATATATGCCATCATGTGCCAGCAATGCCCCTCTGCCATATACGTTGGCCAGACTGGACAACTTCTACGCAAAAGAATAAATGGACACAAATCTGACATCAGGAATCCTAACATTCAAAAACCAGTAGGAGAACATTTCAACCTCTCTGGTCACTCAGTAACAGACTTAAAAGTGGCAATTTTGCAACAAAAAAGCTTCAAAAACAGACTCCAACGAGAAACTGCTGAACTTGAATTAATATGCAAACTAGATGCCATTAACTTAGGCTTGAATAGAGACTGGGAATGGCTGAGTCATTACACAGATTGAATCTATTTCCCCATGTTAAGTATCCTTACACCTCTTGTCAACTATCTGAAATGGGCCATCTTGATTATCACTACAAAAGTTTTTTTTCTCCTGCCGATTATAGCCTCTTAATTAATTAGCCTCTTAGAGTTGATATGGCTACTTCCACCTTTTAATGTTCTGTATGTATATATATCTCCTTACTATGTGTTCCATTCTATGCATCTGAAGAAGTGGGCTGTAGCCCACGAAAGCTTATGCTCAAATAAATTTGTTAGTCTCTAAGGTGCCACAAGTACTCCTGTTCTTTTTGCAAATACTGACTAACACGGCTGCTACTCTGAAACTGGTCATTTTGAAAGTGTCACTTCGCCCTTCTATAGTGCTATCCAGCTGTAGAACTACTAGGGTGAGTTCAATACAGAGAAGTAGTCAGACCTTAAATTATTTCCTATTGTACAATTAAACAAAATAGACATGAATTTGCTAAATGTTTTGGTTTGCTGAATGTGCATTTTTCAGCCACAAAACATTTCAGCAGAAAAATTTTGCACAGCTCTATTTATGGCTTTAATTAAGTGATAATTAAGCTCCATGAAGTCCTAACACTCATTCCTCCCCTTTCCTTACAAAGGTCATCACGAAAGAAAGTAGGAACAATATTAGAAATTTGGCATGGGATTTTTTAAATTATGTATTTGGAAGCATAAGCAGTACAAGGCACTTCTCAAACATCTTAGGTGCCATAAAAAATTGTCTTCACATAATGAGATTTGTTGTAGCATAACCTTAAATAGGGAAAGCACACCCTTCTGATAGTTTGTGCCTGAATTTATGGACACTTTCAAATTTATTTATTTATTTAGGTCACAGGATGGTGGAAGGCATGTAAGTGCAATAATACTCAGCCTTTCTATAGTGCTTTCCACTTGCAGATCTCACTAGGGTGAGTTTAATGTGGAGAAGTAGTCAGAGTCTAAGTTTATTTGCTCTTGTACAGTTTTGGCTGGATCCTGAATGTTCCTTTTAATGAATGCAACACTATAATTAATGTAGAGTCACTGTTGTACCTAGCAAATTCATAATTAGTGACAATTTTGCACCTGATGTCATGGGTAGACAGTGTTCCCTTTAATTAGCTTGATAACTTGATTATTCATTGGGAGCTGCAGGAGTTACTGATCATCTTGTATGTTTCCTGAAAAGAACATTGCAGTTACAGCTGGGTGAATACAGCTGAAAAGTATTAGCAAATATTCTTAATAATCAAGGCCCTGATCTATCAAAGCATGAGTAGTTCCACCAACTCCAATGGAATGTTATCACCTGGTGTGGTAATTGGATGGCTCGTATGCTGGAAATAAAACATGATATTAAGTACTTTGTTGGATCAGAGTCAAAACCCATACGTTCAGCTCAATGACATTCACAATGGTTTTTTTACTCATTTGTATCAACATTCATGGGAGTGACAATATGTGATTAAGAATGTATTTGAGAGCCTCATATACTCATTTCTATGATCTTTTTGCATCACAAGTCCTCATGCGCATCTTGAAAGTTCTTTATGGGTTAGAAAGACCAGGAGAGAGATTTTGCTTCCAGAACTTATGGGTGACATATTGGGAAAGTATTTTTGGGGGGGTGCATGGCATTTCCTCTTGCATAGGCTCTTTTTCTAAAAATATTCAGTGAGTCTGGCTTTATATATAATTTTCTAATAGTAAAAGATTTCTGATTGCAAGATATCTGCAATGGACCTCTCAGTCATTCTTCCAGGACCCCAATGAGCAGTGCTTCCAAAGAGATGGATGGAAAGAAGTTCAATTTCCAATACTCTTTAAGGTGTGTGTGTGTGTGCGCGCGTACACTAATGTACAAAAGGAAAGGAAAGCATAGTAACATCTGTACTCTGCAGATCGAAAATTTAGCACAAGTAGCAAGATTCCAATCCCATTGGGGATTTGGAACAGTCCTGAAGTGGCAGGTCTACTCTGGGAAAGGCAAAAGAATAGCCAGCCAACCAGCCCCAAAGCTATTGTGGCAGTGTGACTGATAAAGGCAAAAGCCCTAGAAGATGATTCCATGTAAGAGGGGTGGAAGCTCTGGGTCAGTTGGGAAGGGAGTTCACAGAAAGAGGGGAAGAGCCATGGAGGAATTATTGAGAGGTCCTAAAGGGAGGGGTGTCTTTTGAGGAAAGTAGTTTGAATATTTAGAAGTGTTTTGTCTGTGAAGCAGTGGAAAGGGGAGCATAGAGTTAACCCTGAGCCTGCCACTCAGTGATGCTAGACGATGTTACACTTCATCATGTTTGAACTGTACTTCAAAAGACCTTGATGCTTTGAATGTTGGAAGGTAACTTATAAGTAACTTTCTAGCATAATTCTGCAAGGCAACTGTTTATTAAGGATAACCTGCCATGATTACATTCAGGATAATTAATCATAATAATGAAATGCTTATCAATGATGTTGTCTTATGACCAATAATACCTAGCTACTGGATGGATCTTTTTCTCTACAAAAGTAGAAATGGACAGCAGCATATTGTGTTTCTAAGGGATCATTATACAGCTTGGAACATGGAAGCCACTCAGCTGGTTAAAGCTACTCAGCTTTTGGCTCCTTGCCTCAACACCGCTACATGATCTATGCAATAACTGCTCAGATATGCTAGGCTGGTCATGTCTTATTGCATCGTTAATCTACTTCTAGTTTATATAACTAGGATGTCCTTTCATAGTGGTTTAGCTGCAAAATATTATTTTCTTTATTTGTGCTTTGAAAAGCAGCTCAACACTATGTACTTTTAAACGGGACCAACCTTTGCCAAATGTGATATTTGTTTACCAAGGTTATTGTATCATCTGACAAAAACAGGCTACACATATTTTCCTCCCAGTTTCACTGTCAGCATTATTAGAGTTCAAATATTTTTCTTTTTGTAAATTCCTTTACAAGTCCAGAAAGTCGTCTTTACAGGAACACTCCCGGCAGTATCATTATGTGACATCTTCCATCGATACTGAACATTGTAGATGCTGCGCATAAATATGCTATCTAGATTCATGCTGTGTTAATCTGAACAGCATAATATCATCTACTATTTGTTTTCAAATGCACCTACAAACCGTACATGGCCAAACAAGAAAACAAATAACTTGGATGTTTAGAAATGATATTACCTAAATTATAATAAAATTGTTTAAGTTGTAAAGAAAAAAAACCCACCATAAAGCCCCAAAAGCCAAGGCATACACAGATAAAGATTTTAAACCTCAGCTCCTGGACACAATATGGCATTTGTACAGGAGGCCTGGGAGGAATATGAAGGTGATTCTTGTCTTTGGAGAATCCTCATCCTTACTTATTAATGCTGTGACAGACCCAGACCAGTGGGGTACAGGAGTCTGGTAGAGGGCAAATATACTGGTCACTGGATGAGTAGTTTTCTGTTCCCTGAGTGACCAGAGCAGGGACTGCACTAGAGTAATCAGGAACCTGCTAGAACCAGTTAAGGCAGGCAGGCTAATTAGGACACCTGGAGCCAATTAAGAAGAAGCTGCTAGAATCAATTAAGGCAGGCTAATCAAGGCACCTGGGTTTTAAAAAGGAGCTCACTTCAGTTTGTGGCATGAGTATGAGGAGCTGAGAGTGAGAGGGTGTGCTGCTAGAGGACTGAGGAGCACAAGTGGTCTCAGACACCAGGAGGAAGGTCCTGTGGTGAGAATAAGGAAGGTGTTTGGAGGAGGCCATGGGGAAGTAGTCCAGGGAGTTGTAGCTGTCATGCAGCTGTTACAGGAGGCACTATAGACAGCTGCAGTCCACAGGGCCCTGGGCTGGAACCTGGAGTAGAGGGTGGGCCCGGGTTCCCCCCAAACCTCCCAATTGACCTGGACTGTGGGTTCTCCCAGAGGGGAAGGTCTCTGGGCTGTTCCCCAACCCACATGGTGAATCTCTGAGGCAAGAAAATCTGCCAATAAGTGCAAGACCCACCAAGATAGAGGAGGAACTTTGTCACAATGCGCATAGACCTTGGATGTGCAAACAGTAGAAGCTATACGCACTCAACTGCAAGGTCATGCATAAGGGTCAAATCCTCCCCTGGCTTATTGATGAAATTTAAGTAGTTTTTGTTATACATTTTGGTTTCGCTTTGGTTTGGCCTTTTCCTGAAGCAATTTCCTATAACGTATAACAGCGACATGGTCACTGTTTACTTTAGGGGCCACCTATACACAGCTAATAAGTATTTAACATATTAACAAATACTGTCTACGTTTTATAAACAGTTAATTAAATCATTAAAACAATCCTTGCGAACCTATTTACATCACTAATGTATACCATCTGTTAGAGTTGTGTTAAGATTATAGGCAGTGTGCTGTTAACTTTAACTATTCAGTGCTGTGTGACTGCCTCTTGAAACCCTACCTTCATTTCAGAGACCCACGAGCAAGCATATGTTGATTTCTGGAGCTAAGTGGAGATCAGAAGGGATAGCAGCCTGTGGGCTGCTGCCAAGGAAGTGAGAGAATGAGAGACGGTATTTCTGTACTTCATTTAAACAATTGGAGTAGTCGCAGATATTCATACCAATGCAGAAGGGCTGCATCACTAACAGTATACAACCCCAGCACCTATTCCAAGTCTTCTCAGGGGATAGAATCTCCTACCCCAAAGTAAAGTCACACCACACTCAGTACTAATATAGCTTCCATTTCACTTGTTACAGCTCCTAGATATAGCTCACTGGTCAGCGTGTGTTACATTACACATCACATTAGAGGAGAGGAGTCTGTTACAACTCCTAGCTTGAGTCTCTGGCTTTTTTAGCTCAATTTGTAGACATTCATATTTTCAGCTATGGAAGTCCCTGGTTCAAATCCACACTATCCTCCAAGTTGGAGGCCATCACATAGACATAGGGATTTGGTTTTGATTCTAAGAGTGCTATAGGTGATTGATATGAACTACTCTAAAAGAGACAGTTTGGTCTGTGTTAGACTGACAGACTGTGGTTAATTATAATTATTTTAATGTGTAAACAAATGAAGAAAGCAAAACTTCTGTCGTGATGTAAAAAATGTTAGAAGTTTGCTGGTTTTGATCTACTCCGGAATTCTCAAACTGGCTATTTTTATAGTTCATTAAAAAGGAAATTGGACAAAAAAATTATATAACCGCTAGCCATACCTTTTTAAAAAACCCACAACAGATGTCAGCCAGACACAGATGTTTGTGGTGAAATTACAAGTTCCTTAAAATAAGGGTATTATAGTGAGTGTTAACACACACATCAACAACTATAGTGGCACTAATGGAAAATGTGAATTGAACCACTGTTCAAAATTCTCACTGAATATAGACTCTTGGGATTAGGCATGACTTTCCTTGTAGGATGTAACTGATGGTTTATATCTCTGCCCCTATACTGGGAAAATTGGTAGGAAAAATAGTGTTCATCATTCCAGCTTTTCTTCTTCCTTCCATGATTTGGGTGAACACAAGTGATGGCAATGATTAGCTTTGTAGTCCCAATGTATCAGAACTAAATACAAAACTTGACCCATTATTACCATCTCTGCTATGCAATTAGGAATGTTTTTGTAAAATCAATCTCATGTTCTCTTCAGCAGATGCAAAGAAAGCTACATAGTTATTTCCTTCTCACCTGGGAAGTAACAATGAACGAATCAGGGAAGAAATGGAAAAGAATGGGAGATTTTAATATTCTGGCAAAAGCTATTTAGGACTCACCATCTCTCCTTTTACTCAAGGCACACTCTCAGTTTTGATAGGGCTGTCTTGTACTTTACAGGTCATTGAAACAGTGTGATCTAGTGCAATAGTTCTGAAGTGCATCACCAGTGGTCTACAGAGCCACAAAAGTAGTGCCACTGGTCTATGGAAGGAAAGATTTAAAGAACCCAACAATTGAGAATTTCTTACCAAGTCCTTAGTCTAGCAGTTAGAACAGAGAATTAGCACTTGGGAGCCCTGTTCCTGGTTCTGCCCATGACTCACTATGCCACTTTGGCCAATTCACTTAACTTCTTAGTGCTTTCAGTTTCTCCATCAGTAAAATGGGATTAAAAATACCTTCCTACCTCGCATGCTTATTAATTAATATTTGCAAAACACTTTGAAATCCTCAGATAGAAAACACCATGGATCCAATACCAAGGCTGATTACTCAAGGGCATAAGGGCCGAGTGCAGCAGAAACAATGTATTTACTCCACAGGGAGAAAATTAGCTGTGACCTTGCAGAGGGTACGCAGAACACCCTTGCAAGCTGCAGAATTACCTTCTATAATTGGTCTCAATAGGGGAATGTAGAGTGCTGGGGAGGTGTGTCCATAGATGTGTGCGTGATTAATGGCTCCATTTACAGCATTAACCCACATGTAGGACTTTGGCTGTAGAGGAGGGTGGGGGAAAATCAGGCCACATTTAATGTTCCTCCTCCTATCTGCTTTAGGTGGCTTTAGGCCAGCTACATGGGTTCCCTGCTGTTAACGCAGAGGTTAAGAATGAATATTCAGTATTTTTGTAGTGCTTTGGCAGGCAAGGTCTCTTTATTTGGGCCTTGCACTTCTATAGAGTCCAACCCTAAGATGGGGCAGAAATATCTCTTTCTGACACAAAATGGCAATGTAACATCATGACTGACATCATACTGCAATGACTTTACCTGAGTGGACAGTATAAAAGGTGGCAACCCACATTCTGATAGGGGGAACCCTAAAAGTGGAAATCTCCAGTCATTTTAGAGGTGTATCTAATCTGCTTAATTTGCACCAGAGCTTTCCAGGCTGAGCCCCAGCCCCTCTGGGCCTGGCAGTTCATAGCCCCAGCACCTCTGGGTTTGCCGCCTCAGTCACCCTGAGCCCTGGCAACTCTTTCATTACAAATTAAGCACTGGTTGTACCCTTCCATTCTGTACATTAGATGAAAATCACAACCACCACCAAAAAAGTGTTTATTTGAAGACCTCCTATTTTAAGCTGCAAAGCAATAATGCACAAAACCCAAATTAGGCAAAATTAATCCTTCCATTGGTTTCAATGGAGTTACACCAGGAGTGAATTTGGATCATTGTTTTCAATTCTGGGTTCATCCAACTTGCCCACCCCTCCAGACATTCATGGGCTATGGTTTTTGTAAACCTCATCTTGTGAGTAATGGGGATAATTAACCTTAGAGACCACTTGGGTCATATAAACAATAAAGGCCAAAAGGAAATGAATTGTACTAGCATATGAAAGAACCCAGGAGAGATCTATACTTCATTGCAAATAAGGCCTGACAGCCAGAAGACAATGCACGTGTGTTAGTTCAGCAATGGAAAGCTGCTTCTGGTTGGGTCATTCATACAGTTTTTTGTGGGAAAAAAATATTAGACAAGACATGTCCAGTGGTGTCTTATATGGTTTGCAATGCACATCTGTGGGTCATGAATTTTGATGGGAATCTGAACAAATTAATCATTGGCCATTTCAGTCTATAGGCTTTGCTAAGGTAAAGGAAACATTTACCTCTGTGGTGGCTTGCCCAACCAGTCAGACCCATTGAAAGCTAGCCAAGAGTGGCTCAGAGGTGCAAGGGCACCAATGGCACTAAATTGTTTAACAATTTAAATGGGATTGGAGAGAGCAAATATTCACAGTCTTTACAGGGGATGGCAGGCAAGAGAATCACTGATAAATCCAGGGAAGAGAGATGGGTTTTTTTATCCCATTCCAGGGTTTTATCTTACCAATGACTAAAAGAAATCATGAGAGACAGCTACCTCAAACACTGCTTCAGAGAGGAAAAAATGCAACACAATGTTGTGTGTGTCATGATGGGACGCGGCCATACCTTTCACGTAGGCTTTTCGCCTAGCAATGTTTTGTTCTTTTTCAATCAAGTTGTTTGTCTAATTATCCTGACATGTTCCCTGTAGCAGCTTCAACTGGTGTCACCAGTAGAATCTGTCCTGCACTTATCACATTCAAAAGCCCCTGCAAAGAACTGAAATCTTTACTCGGTTTCTACTCAGTCCTTACTCAGTAAAGCACTAATTGATTTCAATGGGAATTTTGCTTCGGTAAGAACTGAATATAAACCACTACTATGATCCGCTATCTATTCCAACTCTATCCCCTCTTAAACTTGTCTACTGAATAGAAATCTATTATTATTTAACATACATATTACAGAAACGCCAGTAGGCCCAAGTCAGGGATCAGATCAATGTTGTGTTAGGCCCTGTAGAAACACATGAAAACACAGTGCCTACCCTGAAGAGCAGATAGTCAAAGAAGCTAAAACTAATATTCCTAACCTTGACTGTAATTATGTGAAGGACTGAACTGGAAGATCCAGGAAGTCTCTTCTAATCCCAACAATCTGTGAAGCTTTTCCTTGTATTTGTAAATCCAAAGGCCCTGTATCAAAAGTTTCTTGAAGTCCAAATCAGTTATGTCTCCTGCTTCCTGGTCTAATTGATACCTCTTCAAAGATATTAATCAAGATGATGAAGCATGATCTTCCTTTTGTGATTCTGTGATGCCGGTTTCTAACCAATCAGTACCTGTTTAAGTGTTTATGGACCTTAAGTTAGGATAGAAAAAGACATGAAGAGAGTGACAAAGAGAGCTCTGTTTAAAAATTAATGAATCCATCCTCACCTTGCTCATTCATGCTAGTTAATGGTTTGAAGCTGGTTTATTAGTCCTCATAAAATCACATTTATCATTTTGGGAACCCATCCCCCTTTACACATTTAGATTAAAGATGCTCAGGTACAAAGCTACTCATTGTCTACCCACCGAGCTATAATTTCATACATAGAAAACAGTACCTTCAAAAGATAAATACTTCCCAGAATGAAATTATTGAGCACACCTACACATCCATAATGCTATGTGCAGGTCAGAGGGTTCTTTACATGCCCATATACAGTCAGCTTCTTGAGAACAATAATGTCTTCGGGAGCTTTGCTTAAGTATGGACTGAGTAAGGAGAGCCAGAATTGGCACAATGACAATTTTACAAATTAAGTTTGGTTTATGGTCCAGGTAATTAATAACATATAAGCAAACAGCAGCAAATCAATCTGCAATGGGATAGAGGTTTTGAAATTAAAAAAAGTTCTTAAACTTAATATTAAAGAAAAGCTATTTGTGGTCTTTTAAAGGTTAAGAGGCTAGAGAAGCAAAGGTATAAACAATACCACTTAGCCCCATATCCTTAATCATTAGTGGTTAAAATGGTACACAGGGTATCTTAACTTGAATGACATCTTGCTCAGCAGGTCTTTTTTGTAAACATATTTTGTGGCTTTACAAATCCAGATTTTCCTTGAGGGCTTAAGGTAATATATATGCAATATACAAACCCCATTCCTTTTTCAGTATTGCATTAGACCAGATAAGGAACAATGGTGAATGACAGTAGTGGTTGATTTATTATAGAGAAGTGCCACGAGGGACCAAGACCATCACATTCATTTCACTTCATCTGTGATCTCGTGCCGAGAAATTTGTCGGGAAAAGAGCGTTTGATCTCTGTGAAAGCATTTGTGAGGCTGAGACATGTAAAATTTATTAAATTCAGTTTAAGACTGGTTAAAACTGATTTTAAAATGCAATGAAATTTTTGTCAGAGAATATCTTGTACAAAGGCAGTTATAACTGGCTTGGAATAAAAATGAGTGGGCAAGAGAGACACTTTCAAAGAACGTCCTACAATTTTCTAACTTTGTTTTAGCTGTAAATAACTCACTGAAAACTTGAAACTGAAGACTGTTTCCTAACCAATACTTTCTCTCCATCACCCAGACATAGGCCAACATTTTCCAAATACAGGTGCCTCAAATGAATCCTCTAAATCCACATAGTTAAAGTAAGTTGCTAAGCACCTATGACTTCCAGTGAAGTCAATGGGAGCTCAGCACCATTGGCAGTGTTCAATTTGGCTTTGTCATGAGACCCCAGCAAGTGGCATTGTGTAGTTATGCTGCCCTTCAAACACACTAAAAGACAGATTGAGACCCTGCTGTCCTCCCCCAGGCTGCTATCTCTAATCCGGGTAGCGGGTTCAAGGAGTAAGGAAGTGTCTTAATGCCCCCTCACTCTCTTGCACAGCTGCAAGGTTAGGTCACAATCTGGCTGCTTGTATTTTGTGCCTTAAATATGGACTTAGATGCCCAGGTTGGAGTTTCATAGAATTTAAGGCCAGAAGGGACAAATAGATCATCTAGTCTGACCTCCTGTCTATCACAGGCCATTAAATTTTACCCAGTTATCTCTAGACTGAGCCTTAATAATTTGGGTTAGACAAAAGCATTCAGTTCTCAGGAGACTAAGCTATTGTGCACCACAGGCAGAAGAGACTGAGATTCCACCAATACCTGTAGCCCCAGCAATGGCAGGGAATTGATTAGGTGAGACATTCCCAGATGATTCTAGGAGGTCAAACAACTCCCGATGTTGAAGAGGAAGGCTAAAAATATCCAAAGTCTCTGACAATCTGACCTGGGGAAAAATTCCTTTCCAATCCCAAATGCGATAATCCGTTTGACCCTGAGCATGCGAGTAAGACATACAACCAGGCATCTAGAAAGGATTGTCTGTATCACCTTAGAGTCATTGTCCACCCCTCTAGAGTCGTGTCTCCAGCGGTAGCCAATCACTCATTCTTCAGAGGAAGGATTGAAAACAAATCAAAACCCAAAATACATCTACATACACAATTGTGAAATAAGAGGGGGAAACTCCTTCCTGACCACAGCAGGTGACCAGTTGAAGTCCTGAAGCATAAGATTCGCTTATAGTCACTGTCTTATTGCAGAGCTACAAGTGTTATGAGCATGCTCAGGGCAATGCAGAACTTCCTGTCCTCTTCATGGTCCAGGAAGGGTGGGAAGGAATGGACAGGATTCAGAGATTCACAGATCCATAGACTTCAAGGCCAAAAGAGCCACAACCATCCAGTCCAACCCCCTACATACACAGGTTGTAGAATTTCTCCCAGGAGCGGGATTAAAGCATACACTTTAGAAACAACTAATCTCATTTTAAAGACTCCAAGTGACAGTAAGTCTAGCTCCTAGTAAGCTATTCCAATGTTTAATTACTCTCACTGATAGGAAATTGCATTTTATTTCAAGGTTGAATTTGTCTAACATCAGCTTCCAGTCACTGGATCTTGTTATGTCTTTGTCAGAGAGACTGACAAGGCCCCTCACTATTATATTTTTTTTCATGTGTAAGTACCTATACACAGGGATCAGATCAACTCAACCATCTCTTTTTATGACTGAATAGTCTGAGCTCTTTAAGCCTCACATCGTGAGGCTTTTCCAGCCCCTGGATCACTTGTGGCCCTCCTACGTACTTTCGCCAATATTGCCGTCTCTCTGCTGAAGTGTGGGCACCATAACTGGAGACACACTTCTAGTAGCAGTCTTACCAATGCTACAGAGGCAAGATAGCTTCTCTGCTTCTGATTGATACCCCTTTTTTATATATCCAAGGATTGCATTACCCCTTTTTGCCACAGCATTAGACTGAGAGCTCATGGTGAGATGGTTATCTACAATGACGCCTAAGTCCTTCTCTGAGTCCAGGACAGTCTCTCCCATCCTGCGTTCTTTGTTCTCAGAAGTATTACCTTGCATTTGGCTGTATTGAAACACACTTTGCTGGATTGTGACCATTTAACTAGGAGATTGAGATCACTCTGCAGTAGTAACCTGTCCTCCTCATTATTTACTACCCTATCAATCTTTGTGTCTTCTGGAAACTTTACCAGCAAAGACTTCACATCATTGTCTAGATCAGGGGTCGGCAACGTTTGGCACGCGGCTCGCCAGGGAAAGCACCCTAGCGGGCCGGGCCAGTTTATTTACCTGCTGACGCGGCAGGTTCGGCCGATCGTGGCCCCCACTCGCCGCGGTTCGCCGTCCCGGGCCAATGGGGGCGGCGAGAAGCGGCGCGGGCGAGGGATGTGCTGGCCGCGGCTTCCCGCCGCCCCCATTGGCCCGGGACGGCGAACCGCGGCCAGTGGGGGCCGGGATCGGCCGAACCTGCCGCATCAGCAGGAAAATAAACTAGCCCAGCCCGCCGGGGTGCTTACTCTGGCGAGCCGCGTGCCAAACGTTGCCGACCCCTGGTCTAGATCATTGATAAAGAAATATTGAAATAGTATTAGACCAAGAACTGGGCCCTGCGAATCTCCACTAGAAACGACCCTGCTTATTGATTTCACCCCAGTAGTAGCTATATTTTGAGATCTATCAGTGAGTCTGTTTTTAATCCATCTCATATGTGCCCTGTTAGTTTCATATAATGCAAGTTTTTAATCAAAATGTCATGTGGTACAAGTCAAATGCCTTAGAGAAATCCACATATTCTATATCAACACAGTTGCCTATATCAACAAGATCTGTAATCCCATAAAAAAAACGGTTTGTTTGACAAGACCTGTCTTCCATGAAACTATGTTAACTGGAATTAATTATGTTTTTAGCCTCTAATTCTTAGGTGATAGAGTCCTGAATTAATCATTCCATTATTTTTCCTGGGATCAGTGTCAGACTAACTAGTCCACAGCTCTAGGGGTCATCCCTTTTACCCTTTGTAAATATTGGAACTATATTAGCAGACCTCAAATCCTTTGGGGTCAATTTTTCAAGATTTGTTAAAAAGTAACACTAGTGGTTCAGATAGCGCCTCAGCACTTCAACACTAGTGGACACCCTGGGGCTGTTGAAAACATTTAAGTTCAGTAGATATGGACTCAGATCCTCCTTTGTTACAGATGGTAAAATTTCTATTCCATCCAAAACATGATATGGGATGGATATAGCCTCATGCTTTGCTACAAATACAGAACAGAAATATCTATAGAACATTTCTGCCTTTTCTGAATCACTATTTTACTTATCTGCTTTTAGCAACAGACCTATAGCTGACCTAGGGTTTATTATGTTCCTAATAGGTTTAAAAATGCCTTGGTTGTCTTTAACCCCATTGACCATTGAGATGTCTTTGATTCCCTTAGCTTCCCTTCTATTCCCTACGTTTTTTAATTTGTACCTTATATTCAACTTCTCTCAGCCATCCCTTCAACATCAATGGGAATTGCACTCATGTATTCAAGAACATAACTCAGCCCATAATTTATATACACTAGGTTATTTAAAAAACCCACAGTATTGTTTTGAATCTAGTGGGACCACCACAAAATGTATTTTCTTTAACTTGGTAGCCACGGTATACCAACACTGATGACATTTAGAAGCCTTAACAGTCTTAATGCACACCAAAGTTAGAAGCTCAAATTAAACCCAAAGGTCTTCCACTCAGAAGACTTTGCTCACCATCCTTCTTCTGGAATGCCTAAAACTGATCTAGTGTTCATCTGGAATGGCATGTTTACTCACACAGATGGTACCTTTCTGGAGATCTTAAAATACCCGTAAGTGACACACTGCATCCATATTGTTCCTTGAGGTCTTCCTAAGCACAGCAGTATGTTTTCTCATATTGTACTTATATGTTTAACTGAAGCTCCTGCATGTTGTTCTGTGGTAATGGCCTGGGCACATATTCACAAATTTTGGTGATCACGATAGTGGCCTCTCTGTGTACATTTAGTTTCTGCATACAAATCGTATGCATGTGCATTTTTCTGAGTACTAGATCTTGCTTGCACAAACTCTATCTGCATATGCAGATTAAACCACTTATTCCTGTAAATGACAGTGGCAGAAAATAGTGAGCACACACAACTGCATATGCAAAATTACTCATTCAAAACCAGAGGTAATCCATGTAAATCTATGCAAAAAAAATACAGTTTAAAATATATATTTTAAGCCACTGTTCTTTTTCAAATGAGAATCAACAACACTGCTACTAGAATTGCTTTACTCAGTCCAAAGAG
This sequence comes from Emys orbicularis, assembly GCF_028017835.1. Taxonomy (NCBI): domain Eukaryota; kingdom Metazoa; phylum Chordata; order Testudines; family Emydidae; genus Emys; species Emys orbicularis. Next base: position 30,007,045 of record NC_088696.1, read on the forward strand.
GTACAGGACCAGAGACACATGGGGCATATGTTGCCTCTCACTCAAATTGAGTAAGACTGTTCACAGAGTGCAGTGACATCTAGGAATTGATTTTTGTGGTTGTTATGCAATGCTTTTTATTAAAAGTAATATACTAGATCATGGGTTACTCTTAGTTCTATTTCTGAAGCAACAGAATGGCTGGCATACTGCAGATACCTTCCTTCATTTAACTAAGGACGGGTATACCATGTACATCAGTATTATTTCAACTATACTGTTTTGATTCTTCTTTCCCTTTAATCATTATGAGATGGACCCTACAGACCTTACTTAGTTTTGCTCAGGAAGTAAAGTCAATCCACTGAAGTCAATGTGATGTTTCATTGAGGAAATTCTGCAGGGTTGCCCTGTGTTTCTAAATAAGCATTTGTAGTTTAGAAACAATCTGATTATTCTTCTGGCTTTAGGTAATTAAGTAGATAACTGACAAATATTAAAACTACTATCAATTGAGTGTACTCTTGGAATATTCACGGAAAATGCTATACTTCCATAATTTGTGAAATTACAACGGGATTTAGGGACAATATTACATCCAAGATTTACTTTGAAAGTTAGCTCTGTATCTAGTTACCTTATGGACAACTCCCCATTCTCTCCCATGTACACACAAAATCATTGTAGTGACTGAGCACTATGCAATATTACTATTATTTCCTAGCTTTCATACAAACATTAATGATTAATCCTAACCCCACCTCTGTAAATTAGGGAAGTATTATGCCCATTTTATCCTCAGTCTAGCATCTAAATTACAAGACAGTCCTTCCCCCTCTTATCACCAAATAACCTGGTCCTCTACATTCTCCTGCACACCTTCTGGTACGCTATATCTCTTACACATACATGTGGTTATTGTTTCACAGAGAAGGAATCATATGCTGGAGGCAAATTATACACATTTTCAGATAATGATTGCACCTATTAATGCTAATTTGTACTTTAGAATTTTTTTCCCCTAAGAACAGGATTTGAGACCTTCATTAATATACCACAGATCATAAGGATCTGATGAAACAAGAGACGGTGCTTACAGTACATCAATCTAATAACCAGTCTTGATGGCAGGTTGTGCTTGCATGCTGGCTCAGCATTAGAATTTCAAGTGCCATACAGAAAAGAAATTTGCATTCTTAAGTATTCTGTTTAAATGTGTGACTATAATGAGCACACCGCCACACTGAATACAAAAGAAAACACTGGAAAATGAAGCTTTTGCTCTTCAAGCTTTTAATAAATCTATTTAAAAGTGGTTTCTGCTGACTCAAAGATTGCTGTTCTAGATTAAAATGCACAGTTTCAATGCGCACCATGAGGAGTCACCAACTTTCCTTCTTGAATTCTGTAGAGATCACAGAATTTAAGCCCACCTAGTCCTTGAGCTGGGATATAAAAGGTTTCAAAGAATTTAAAAAATACCTCCTCAGGATCTGCAGAAAATGCAGTCTTTGCTGCTATAATATAGCCATGACTATGGCCTCATGAGAATTGTTTCTACCCATTTTCAGTCATGTAAACATGTGTCAATTGTTCAGACCTGTGGGAGAAAAACAAGCTGTTTCTCCCACTTCAACTGCTGTTGAGAGAGATGCTGCTTGCCTTCAGAGTTTTGCTGTTGCTGCTTTCAGCAAGCTTGTGCTCCATTGTTAGAGCCTGTCTTTTCATAGGCCTCTAGGGAATGAAAGGATGGTGCAGATGGTAAACAAACCTGCTTTATGGTCTTTGAGCTTATATTGAGAAATTCAGATTCACTTCTGACTCTGGAATGCCACTGAATAAAAAGATTAGCCACATTTATTACCAAGTTGATCCTCAGCTTTACATTATCTCCCACCACTGCTTTGTCTGGTAGACGTTTTTTTCTCAGATCTCACAGAGTTCACTGATAAGCTTTAAAAATCCATCGACCTATAGTGAATTACATCAAGATATCTGATTGTGTTTATAATGATAGGTCCAGGTCCTCAGTTAGAGTAAACCAACACAGCTCCATTCACTTCAGTGGAGCTACACCCGTTTACACCAGCTGAGGCTCTGTCCCACATATGCACTATTCATATCAACAATTCGTCAACTGAACAACTCCTGTTCAGAATCTACATGTCATTCTAAACCATGCAGATGATTGTCTTGGTTCAGTGTATCCTACAGCTAGTTTTTAGTCTGAGAACAGTATCTTTCAAGGCAGTGTACTCCAGCTGAGGAACTGTCTCAGTTCACATTTTAGATAAGATTTTTTTCCAAGTCAGTGCGAGAAGACGACATACCTTTGGAGTTTGGATTCTACTGGGAACAGCAACAATCTCTCTGCAGGTCAGAATAAGAACTCCTCCAAAGACACTGTTACTCAGATTCCTCCAGTTTGTTGGGGGTGGGGGAGGGAGAAGGGGGGCAGGGAGGAGGTGTCAACAAAACATGGATTCTGTGAAGAAATGAGAGATGGATGAATAGTGCAAAAATCACTAATATTAGTTTAAATTATTATACAAGTTCACTTAGACTGTGTTCACATTCCCTTAGGGTTTACCCTCCCTTTATATGCTAGTATGCATGTTTACTTGCATGAGTGCTAGTTAAATAACCAGTTTTAAGTGAATTTTGCAATATACTCAGAAAACAAAATTTCAAATGTGTAGTAGCGAGTATTCTAAGCAAGAAACTGATTCAAAGAGTGTGCGGAAACAAGCTAACCATGTGACCTCATATCAAGACAAAACATTTAATATTCCGAATATCCAGTACTCACAGTTAACAGCACACAAACAGACCAAAAATTATTCACTGAAGGTCAAACCTACCCCATTCAGAGGCCAGCACAAGGCATATGCACCACTTCATACTGGCTTAAGGGTCAGATAGCAAAACCTTTAGCTACAGTGAATAGTTCCACTGAAGACAACAGAACTACTTATGGAGTAAGATACTAAATATGAGTAAGGATATCAAAATCTGGCTTCAAGTGGGTCTCAAGGACCTTGTAATGGCCTTATGAATCGGGATGGGTTTTACCCTCGAGTAATTTGGCAAATAATTTTGAATAATGAATAAATTTGAGAAGTGTCCAAAACAGAAAGTAAAGCACAATGCAAATTCATTATTAATTATCAAACTCCACAAGAAATGGAGGAGCTGGACAACATTTGATGCTACACAAATCAATAATGGTACTAACTAGTCCAATATATAAACTGCAGAACATATAATGTACTATATGATATTTTACTTCTACAGTTAAAGTCTTGGCATGCCTAACAGTAACATGGCTCTTTCTAAAAAGAGTTCTTTTCTTTTTGCTCGTTAGAGCAAGTGCTGATATTGTCTTCGTGAGTCATCTGCTTTTTGCTGTTTTGGGCACAAGTTTGTCTTTATGATTCAGGTTAAGGATCCAGTGAGTTAATGCTGAGGGTTTAGCACAACAAACAAGCACTGAAAATGGCATAAAAAGGTTTCTAGCTGATCGCTTCAGGTGTCAGTAATTTCATGACCATGATCTATTCTCTAGGGAATTTTAAAGACATGTTATGGTTTCAGTTTATTATTATTTGGGTTTTTTTAGATATTTTTGTTTCTAATTAAAAAATCAGCAGACTTACTTTGGATGTATATACAGAAATTTCAAACAGCAATAACAAACCACATCCAGATTTTTCAGGCTTCTCCATAATATAAATACTTTTTCCTGCCCCAGAGAACTGTTATCCAGTTCATAAGTGAATGGCGCAAAAGTGACACTTTGTGGCAAGACAGAGGCATTTAATTTTCTTAATCCTATTAATTCCTGTGTGTTTCTATCATTCTTGTACTACCCATTTCTCAAGAAAGTAAAAAAGGTAATAAATTTGTTCATTCCTATTTGCACTAGACTAATACCATGGAAAATTGACAAGTGGAGTTGAAAAGTGGGGAATAAGTAAATACCTACCACCTTAAAGTGTCTCATGGGATTATTTTAAACAAAAATCTATTAATAAATCATGATATGAAGAAAAATCAGCAGTATAATAATACACAACAATCAGATTCTAATATAAGGGAATTCCAATAACTTCAATGGGCTAAGGATCAGGCCCATATTTAGTACCTGAACATACTCCCATTGAAGTCTAGACTGACTGCTCTCCAAAAAAGTTAGTGTTGGGCCCAGTCTTGAGAGATGCTGAACACTTGTAAATTCTTCTGAACAGGGACCACATTTTTGTTACAGGTGTACAGCACCTAGCACAATGGAGCCTCGATCCACAACTGGGGTCCCTGGGCACTTTGGCACAAACTACAATAATTTCCCACACTGAGGAAGAGGATGCTCATCCACTCTCAGCATCAGACACCTATTCAAAGATTCCTACAGGATGAACCTTGTTGATGAATATACCAGAAAACAAATCTGTGGCTTGAGAGGGCCAGACCCTGCAAGGTCTCATACTTCAGAGGCAGCTAGTGGCCTTCGGTGCTTTGTCAGTTCAATCAGGACCTCCCATGATCAGACTAAATAAAATGAAACTGAACAAAATAAGACTTACATCACTCATCTACTACACCTCTACCCCGATATAACACGAATTCGGATATAACGCAGTAAAACAGCGCTCCGGGGGGCGGGGCTGCGCACTCTGGTGGATCAAAGCAAGTTCGATAAAACGCGGTTTCACCTATAATGCAGTAAGAGGTTTTGGCTCCAGAGGACAGCGTTATATCAGGATAGGGGTGTATTTTATTCTGGGAAACTGTTGTGCAATTACTACTCTGTGCAATGTGCTGAGTGAACTCGAGAAAGAGGGTCAGGGACCTAGGCTAGTTGACATGAGGGAGGGGGGTGCTGAGGAATATAAACTGGGGACAGGCCACTACTAGACAAATACAAGCTTCTCTGCCAGTAACACTCGCCTCTTGCATGCTCAGTAAAGATCTTTTCTACAACTCTGCCTGCATGACTTATGACTAATGAAACACTGGGCACATACAGTATTAGAACCTTTCACTCATAACATCAGTATGTTCCGAGTATCTTAATTTCAAACAATTCACATAGGATGCTACCAAATCTCCTTTCCCAAACATTATATATAATGAACTATAATCTTCGCTTTTTAAAAGTTGTAACTTAAAGTCTAGTATGTTTAGTATATCATTTAATGGGTGTTTTTTCCTTATTATTTAATATTCTGTGAATTATTTAATAGTTCAGAATGACTATTAATTTAGACGTACTGATTACAGGTGCAACTGTGAGACAAATGCTCAGACACGTACTCTTTATTCATGCAAATAGTTCAACTGAAGCCAAGTTCTCATATCCAACATAGGATTCAAGTGGTGCAAAAGGTTTTTGCTGGTCCTCTGCACAGGGATGAATTACACTCATAGCGAGAGAAGAATCAGGTCCGCCATACATTTGCTTTTTTTTAAAAAGGGTGTTTTAAAGTGCCATACAGGATATATTCAGATAGTAATAAATCAGTCAGAAAACTTACACAGTAGATTCAATCTTGCTCTCACAAAGATCAATGAAAGTCTTGCCACTAATTCTAGTGGGAGAATGGGAGCAGAATCAGGTCCACTTTGCTGCAACCATGCCCCTATAAAGCTGAACAGAATGTACAATGTGCATTAAAGAAACTGGTAAATTAACCACCGCAGAAAAAAAGTGCATGTAAATAAAGTTAAGGGCAACAAAGACTGTCAGCATCATTGAAAAGACAGCATATTGCAAAAGTTACTGTACCATGCTAACGTATCTGAGATACCCTGGCTATTTCCCATTCTGAGTATAGTGTGTACCTCAGAGCAGGCTGGTACCTCTTGGTAAATTATGACATTTTAAATGTGACCACTGTGCACCCAGAAAATCAAAGAAATCATTGATTAATATAATCCTGTCCCCTTTCACTCAGACTGTTGTGTTTAGATGGTGAATGTTTAGTACATTTGAGCCTGTAAAAGTGGATCTTAGTATAATGAGGGAGTGGGTTGGGAGGCATCAATGGATTTACACTAGGCCAGAATCTGACCCATTTACTTCAATGGGATAACTCATGTGAGTATATCAAACAAGATTTGGCCCAAAGAAGAAAACATAGGCGTTAAACATGGACAGATCTTACATTTCATGTGGCCAATAGGTACATACAAAGAAATATTAAGCCCCACATGTGCTGGATTCACTCGTTGTTAATATAATGTGAACAATGAAATACATCTGCATCACCCTTTGTAATTTGTTTTAAACGTCATAGTAGCATTTCTATCATTTGAAAGATAACCGAATTAGCTATTTTGGAGTTACACTAAGGGGAATTTGGCCTAAATGCACTACTGATATGAGTAAAACAAGCAGGATTGGGTTCTGTGTTTATGCACAGCTTCTAAATATTGTTAGTTATACCTTTGTTGATGGCATATAGTTATCCCTCCCCTTTTATGTCATATGTGTTGTTATACTACATACTATTATGCTGCAATACTTAGGCACCATGAGACAAGGTAAGGAAATTACACTAGGGAAGTCAGAATTGTCTTTTTTGTGGGTTTGTTGCCATCATGTTTTCTTTTGACTTGGAGATATTCCTTGAGTATGATTTGTCATTTTATAATCCCAATAAAACATTTCACTTAGTACAATTGCTGCACCATAGTCTGATAACACATATCTCGAAATTGTTCTGCTTTGCATCATGGCTGACATAAGAAAGCCCAAGGTATCTGCTATTTTACAATACCACATGCCTTCTTTTGGCTTGTTGTTTACTCATTACTCCGGTTACCACACCATGGCAGATTCAGGCATTGCCGCTTTCCTCACCAGCTGAGTTTCTTTAAAGCAACATTTCCAAACACAAACCAAAGCTGAAGATACTCATTGTGTAAAAATTCAAACCTTATAGCACCTAAAAAGTTACATGTTCAGCTTGCCTAGGGTGACCATATTTCCCAAAGGGAAAACAGGACACCATGTGGGGCTAGCCTGAGCTCCCTTCTACCCCCCAGAACTGGCCCCAGTCTCTCGCCTGAGGCACCCTCCCCAAACGCGGGACTGGTGTTGCTGCTCATCTGAGCCCGGCCTACCCCTTGCCCTAGTCCTGCCTCCCCCGCCCCCGGCCCGCATAGCCATTTGCTCCCATCCGCACATTCCTCCACACCCCACTTTTTTGACATAAGTGAGCATTTGCCTCATTTGCTCTTGCCAACTTGATCAGTTGGCAAGAGCAAATGGGACAAATGTCCACTTTTGCCAAAAAAGGTGGGATGGATGGGACAGGGCTTAAAAACAGGACTGTCCTGGCCAAAACGGGACGTATGGTCACCCCAAGCTTGCCTGACCCATCAACCCAGCAACAGGGGCTGATTGTTCACCTACTGACCAAGTCAGAGTAAAGCAACTGTACAAAGGAGGTAAAGAATGTATCTTTAACAGTCATTTGAAAGGTGACAATGCAAACTGTGAACATTTAGAACACAATCAACTCAACTAAAATACAAGTCAGCCTGATAGCTCTTATTGTTCTCTATAGTTTTTTTTATTTTCAGCAAAATAAAACTTAAAGGAATATTATAAATGTAAATGTAAAAACTTATAAGGAATATTAATTTCATGCAGCACATATCTAAGGCCAGGCACAATAAGACACATTCATAAGACACAGAACAGGACAGCTCATCTTTACAAGTTATTGAAAGGACACTCCCAAGCAACCTGTACCAAAATGATGATATACATAAGCTAATGTACAGACTCTCAAGCCAGGACGGAAAAACAGTCACAATTACAAGTTTCTTCACATCCTTTTTTTCCAAGGCTTGCTTTATTCCCAAACACTCAAAACCAGAGCAAATCAACTCAACTACTTGGCATCAACCATTCAAGACCTTTCCAGATCCAGCCAGCTGGTAGCAAAGGGGATACTCCCTTCCTCTAAGGTAGCCTCTTTTGTATCACCTTTCCCTTTCTGCTCAGATTGGCCATGTGATAGACAGGAACCTATATACCGAATATGAAAAATGCTCACTCATATGGTTCAATGGTGAATTGGCCTCACAACTAGAGCTGCCCAGGAATTTTTCAACAAAATGATATTGTGGTCAGAAAACGCTTATTTGTTGAAACCAAAACTTGGTGTGTGTGAGGCTCGGTTTCAACAAAACTTTTGTTGGGAAGTGTTTTCAGGTCAAAACCAGAGAGAAAACACAATCCCTGCAGCTAACAGCCTAGTGGATAGGGCACTCCCCTGGGCTGTAGGATCCTGGTTCAAGTCCCTGCTTTATCTGATGTAGAGCTATATTCTGGGGTTGTTCTCTCTCGTTTTTCATTAACAATTTTAAAAGGTCTTGGTTTCATCCTGGTGCAGAATGGTGAAAATGGCCTAACGTTCACCTCAAATGGATATATGCTGTATTATCATAATCAAACATGTATTTTGCAGTAGGGCCCAGAAACTTTAATCAGGACCGGAGCCCCAGCATGCTGAGCTCTCTGTAAAAAATTGCAAGAAACAATCCCTCACCAAGGAGCTTCCAATGTAACACATTGTTCTACTAATATTTGGGCAAAATAATTTGGCCTCATTCAGGCTTACTGTGGATCCACTGTCAGAAAGGAAGAGGCAGATCTGTTTTCATTCCCGTATGGGACTTGGGACTTCTGAGGCTAAAGGCTTGGCAGCAGACCAATTATCCCGGTCTTTTCTGCAGAGCAGAAGGTTCTTGTTCTTTACCATGTCCGGTAGTATAAGTCTCCTGCCAACATTAGTGTTTTCCTCATCCTTCACCAGTTCACTTGGCGAACAGATACAGGTACCATAGTTAGGCTATTAACTGCCTTGTCTAGTTTCATGGGTTACCAAACTAGGGGCTACAAACAAGCCCAGGGAGCCCCAAGTAGGCCAGGGGAGGGGAGTGTGAATATCACCCTCCCTTTCTTAATAGTTAGATGAAAGAATGGCCCAGGAACTTTTTTCTGTTGTAACATGGGGTCCCTGTTCTGAAAAGGTTGAGAACTCTGGTATGGCTGGTAGAGTAGATTAGGCATAAAACAAGCATTATTCATCCCATTTTTGGAACTTGGAACAGGTGCATGGTGACCATATTTCCAGAATAAAGTGAGACTTCTGGGGATCACAAAACAGTCCAAAAATGTCAACAGTACACTTAAAGTTTCTTTAAATATTTTACATTAGGATATATTATTTAAAATTCTCTGAATTTTTATCAGGTTATGTCACTTTACATAATCTTATTACAAGTATAGTAGTGACATCACTGAAAAGCCTTTTAAAGTGCAATTTTCTCATATCACTGAGCAACACCATGAATTAGTTTTTGCTCATCTTACCCTTTTCAACTAATGTTGATTTCACAGCGTGAGACCAGTGACATCAATCTTACTGCCTGCATTAACAAAACAAAGTCTAAATAGTGTTTCATTAGCCAGCTGTTTCTTCTAGATTATTCTATTCATCTGTTCTTCTTCTCTATGGTACTTTGAAATTTGTCACGTGATTGCTTTGAAAACTCATGCCCTGGTAAAATCTTCAGGCCAAGAAATGTATCTTACTCTGTGCTTTTATTGTGCCGAGGACCAGGGGGACCAGGTCTGATTGAAGTTTGTGGGCGCTACTGCATTACAAATGTAATGATCGTGTGACCAAGGCAAGCAGTCCTTGTTCCTCCAGCAATGAACTGAACTGAGGGTTGGACGTGTGCGGGAAGGTGACAAAAATGATGCACTGGTTTTCTTGGTGAGGGAAGCTGCAAATTTACCTATTCTAGTACAATTCAAAACAATTCAAGCACAGCAGCTTGTTCTGGCTTGCCTGACAAAACTTCCTCCAAGCATGTGGGTGGGGGCAGATACCAAAACATGAGGTGGAATGGGAAAAGGAAAAAAGCAGGTATCACATTGGCCACAGAATACTTTACATGTAAGGGCACTGCCCACCAGCAAATAATGTTAAGGGCAAGTTTAGAACCAAATTTGGCCCTCAGTTACCTCTCTGTTCACCTCCTGACTTCACCAGGTTTCATGGGTGTAAAAGGTGGCATAATATTGCCCGAAGACCACAAACCATTAGATTTATTAGTAGGCCATAGCTCCCACCATTTATATTACATATAATAATAAGAGGGATTTTATAGTAAAAGTACTGTTTAAAATGCTTTCATTGCATTAGGAAGATGAAGATATTCCTCTAACAAATTTCGTGGTTCTTTTGCTGGTTCAGTTCCTTTATCGATGTGCCCCTGGAGACTATTCTTTTGTGCACAATAGCTAGCTGTCCAGTAAAGCTGATCACGTCTCTCATAATACACAGTGTTCTATTTATGATGCGTTTTTTCCCCCTTAGTTAACCTTTGAAGTCCTCTCACAGAGACAGAATCTTTTGCTCAATGGTGTCCTGGCCAAGATGTCCAGCATTAACTTCTTTCATTTAGTCTGAGCAATGGGATACTCTTTTATAAGTACAATGGTAAGATTTTCATTGTGCTGTCACTGGCTTTTGTTTTATATTAATCTCCATGTCTTCGATTACGTCTTTAATTTAGAGAGCTAGTACTTTCTGAAAAGCACAATGGCTGGCTGCTCAGTGGACTGTCTCCCGTCAGTCCTTGATTGCCTTGTGCCTTTTATTCATCACAGCTTCAATTTAGTCTTTGTACAATGTGACCAAAGCCCAAAGGTGAACAAAAGGAGGAACATGAGACTGTTTTTGGTTAACACTTAAAAAAAATTAAAAATATGACTTTGTTCGTAGAGGTGTGTTTACATTTTAAAAGATGTTACCCAGCAAAAATCATAACATTTGGAAGGGTGGTAGAGAAGAAGAGACATGTAGCCAACTAAGTTCTTTTGAAAACGGGGATTTCTTTTTTCTCATGCTGCTGGAGCTGCTGTTACTTTGTAACCATTCATCTTTCAGTCTTTTCCTTTTAAAATTTTGCTTTGCCTTTGTTAGCTGTGCAGACGGAAGTTCACTGGATGTTTTTAACTCTTCCAGTATAGTTTAAAAACATAGAGCCAGATTGTGGCTACCAGTTATATATGCAGAAGAGACGAGCAGAGGAGTCTGTCCCTCCACCCCAGGGCAACCCTGGGGAAAGACCAGCCACAGTCCCAGCCTTCGTACTCACTGTGCACAAGCATCAGGAGAATATAGCACCAGCGATACCAGAAACACAAAAGAGTGCGGGGTTATGTCCCCATTCACTTTCTTCATTGGTCAGCACTGCATCTTATTAACTGTAAGTAGTTAATGTGTTCGCTTCTGCACATGCTGAAATCACTGGTTGTGAGTTAAAAAGTCAGTGGCTAAAATACTTGGGGAAGTTCAGACAATATTAGGAGAGGATAGATATGCAATACATCTTTGGGAAAGTAATTTTCCATAGATTTGCAGCAAGGTCCCAAAGTATAAATCATTCCAAAATCAACATTTGCTTATCAACACAGTTACTAGCAGTGGTGCAAGGGGAAGTCATGGTAATCTAAGGTATAGAAACTGGACAAATATTACCAAAAATATTCTCCAGTGCGCCTTCAAATAAAAATAGAAAGAGAATCTGGGGTTACAGTATTTGCAATTGAAACCCTTCTTATTTGTCTTCTGTGATCATTCCTATGAGCAAATTGTGAAGGGAATAAAGGTTCCCATGGCACCTGTACACAGGCTACCTGAACTTGAAGTTCAGCTGTGCAGGTTTAAGCAGGGATTCTTACTCTTCCAGAGCCAGTGTGGAGGGAAGAAGGCAGGATGGGTGGGGAGGAGGGGAAGAAGATAGTAGTAATTTACTGAAGATAAAGACAGCAGTGAATTACTACCATCCGAAGCAGGGAGGAATTGTCACTTAATCACAATGGCTGCTTGGGTTACTTGGTGTGGCAGAATTTATGTTCTTTTCCATGCTCTGGGTAGTGCCTAATGTCAAAATCTAGCTCTGAGTAGTATAACTAACCAACACCCTCTTACCTCAGATAGACGTGAGCATGAATTCAGGTGAACAGCGGTACATAGATGTTAGTTAATGCTGGTGTCCTTAATAACACTACAAACTCTAGAGGCAAGAGTTGTGGGTGCTCCAATTAGTAGAGGCACAGAGGCATGTGACAGTGGGTTCACCCAGGAATTACACTCACACGCAGGGGAACATAAAATAAACATACTCTGGAGAGCGAGTAAGTGGGTAATTTCAATACAGTTACAATAAACAGAGTTAAACAACAATGAAACAAGCCACACGCTGAAATACATTCAAAAGTGTTCGTCAAATTATTTCAAACAAAAAATTAGTAACAATCAAAGTCTATTTGCAGAGAATACGCAAACATACAAAAGAGCTAAATTCATGGAATAAGTCATCTGCTATCAATAGTTTGCCCTGCTTTGGAGGAACTATTGGCTGACTTTTGAAAACCAGCCACTGTGTAACTTCTTGGATGTCCTTGAATTGTTGCTGCAAATTCTATTAGTAGTTGAAGGCTGTGCAATATGCTAGAGAAATTATCTTTCCATTGGATTTGCACAAAGATCGTAGATTTTTACATACAGCTTCAAAACAACAATCTGGGCATCCTTAATACAATTCTATTCATTTAGATTAAATTAATTTAAAGAAGAATGCTCGTATTTTGACATATTGAAAGGGTGCAACTCTATTTTATATTATTTTAAGAGAACTTTAATCTAGACACTATGTTTTTTTTCCAGAGACGAGATGTTGTTCTTTGGGTACAACACCAAAGGCAAAGAAAAGTGGGGGAGGGTACAAAACATCTCTTCTGCACCCTTATGAGACCATTAGCCTTCTAATGGCTCCTCCATGTGCAAATACAAATTGGTTTTGTAAGTCATCCAGGACACTCGGTTGTGACTTGGTTGCTGCAAACATGGTTGAGCTGCCCATGCCACAGCTTCAAACAAACAAAAACATGGTTTGTGCAAACATCACACACCAAAACATAATTCAAAACAAAAATAACTCGACAACTTTACAAACATATTAATACAGAAACTATCCACGAGACATTTAGCCACATTACTCAGTCCAAGGAAACAAAGATTAATGTTTTCCCTGTCATTATGAAAGTCACATTAGTAATTCTTACTAATAATTCAGTCACACTACTTGCTCAAACTTTTGGAAATATATCAAAATCTGATATTGTTCAAGACTTTATATGAGGGCCCAGGTTGATTGTATCAGACCTGAGCACAATAGTGTTTAAAAATATATATATATCTTTTTGCCCAAAAAGGTCTTCCTTTCCATTGAAAGCATTAAAACAATGGAGAATCAAATGAAATGTAGGAACCTTAGGATAAACAGGATTCAAGAAGGGACAGTTAATTTGAAGACAACCATTGGAATTTGGATTTAATTGGACTATTTCTTGTGAGACTTATGTTTATGGCACACAAGAAGATAAATAAAAAGACTTTATTTCCAGTCTGAATTTATCTAGCTTCAATTTCCAGCCATTGGATCATGTTATACCTTTCTCTGCTAGATTAAAGAACCCATTATAAATATTTGTTCCCCACGTAGGTACTTAATATAGACTGTAATCAGGTCATCCCTCAATACTTCCTTTATTAAGCTAAATAGCAGGAGAAGTTATCTCTGTATATGGCACTGTGCAACCCGTACTGTAATTCTGTGTCCGGTTGTGGTGTCCACAATTGGAGAAGGATGTTGAAAAATTGAACAAGGTTCAGAGAAGAGCCACAAGAATGATTGAACGATTAGGAAACATGCCTTATAGACTCAAGAAGCTAAATCAATTTAGCTTAACAAAACGGAAGTTATTGCAGTGGTGGGCAACCGGCAGCCCATCAGGGTAATCCTCTGGCGGGCCGTGAGACAGTTTATTTACATTGACCGTCCGCAGGCACAGCCACCCGCTGCTCCCAGTGGCCACGGTTCACCGTTCCCGGCCAATGAGAGTTGTGGGAAGTGGCGCAGGCCACAGGGACATGCTGGCCACCACTTTCCGCAGCCCCCACCACTGCTTTGATATTAGCAAAGGCTCCAGCACCATCTAGCTAACACTCATCAACACAGATACTCAATAAGTATAAGACGTGTCAAGAGCAAAAGTGTTGTAAAGCACCCATGTGTGGCTTTGAACCTGTCAGAATTAATTTATGGTGGGTAAAATGAAGAGTAGTATCACAGTAATGCTGCATGTGTTCTCAAATAGATCTTAAAATATCAAAGAGTAAAGAGAACCAATGAAGAAACCAGACAGAAAAATATTTAATACAGTTACTGGCTGTGCCAACTGATGTAATTGTTAGAGAATATAACAAATGGGCATGTTCCCCAAGTTAACTGGTGAAAATGAATATCTGTGATTAAACTTGCTTAGCAAGTGACAGCGAAAAGGAAATTATTATTATTATACACAAATCATCCTTAAACACTAGAACTTAATAAATGGGCAAAAAATAAACAATGGGTAAAACTGTTTGCTAAATCAGAATGCATGCAGTGTTTCTATTGGGCTACAGTGGAGATCTTATGGAAGACTTAATTATGTTTTTGAAATGCTACCATTTCATTATTGCCCAGTGGTGGTATTATAAGAAAACAGCCATTATTGTGTGTAAAGGGATAGTGTGTATATATATGTTTTTATATATCCCCAAATAAAATCCTTCCACTTCGAATATATCGCCAACCACAGCTCACCCACCTAAGTCTTCTACATCACACCCAAACACAACCATAACTCTTCCATGTAAAAAGAAAATATTTTAAACTTTACCAGTACATATGTAGCTATAATTTATATAATCCAGCTGTGACGGGAGTTAAGCCTGTGTATTATAGTGTGAACTGGTTACATGTTGACTGGTTACAGGTTGGCTGTGCAAGGGGGTGAGGGGGTCTAGGGGAGCATATTTGTATGGTGTGATGTCTGATTGTTAAGGCGTGTGAATTAAGGTTGGCTTACATGATGATTTCCTTGATTTTTTTTAATTGATTGTGTTGGGGAATATGATCTTGAGCAGCCTTAATAAACAAAATCATTTTGGGGGAGGGGAATATATACTGCTGCTGTCATTATCTGAATAGAATAAAAACTTCAGATTTTGCTGATTCTGAGGGCTTATTAATATCAGTTGGACACAACCAGAGCAGGGAGGCCTTTGGAACCCTTCAGGGGTGGCGCCTAGATTGACAGGAGGATGAAAGGGAAAGTTCTGTGCAGTTGAATAGCAGGAGATTAGTCCAGGATGCTGAGGTGCTCTCATACAGGGTCTTGCTCTTGGGCAGGCCTGGTGGTCAAGTTTTTCAGGGCCCTGAGTGATGTTATTCATGAAGAACAATCTCCCAGTCTTTCCTTCCCTTTTCGTCACAAATCTCCTTTCCTCTGCTTGTTCTTCTAGTGCCTGGGTCCAGTGTGCATTGAAGTCAATGGGAGTTTTTCCATTTATTTCCAAGGTGAAGTGTATAGGAATTGGGCAATCGCCCTTAAAATAGTTTGAGAGTTCTCTAGTGGTGCTCACTGTGTTCCGTGTTTTAGAAGCTGACTGAAACCAGTCAGAGCTAGGCCTGGTGTGCTTGTGAATATTTAGTAAATCCCGTTATTTGGGTCCCCACTGTGACTATGGGGTTTCGTAGTATTGTAGGACATTGAATCACGCTCTTGACCCTATACCCATAGTCAGTAGGGTTGTTTGGCATCTCTCCTCTCATCTTGACTCTCAAATGACAGCAGACTTCCAACTATCTTAGTAGCTGAGCATGCAGCTAGAACCCAATGTTCCCAGGCAATGGGGTACACAGAGAAAGGGGCAGAAGTTTCAAAACTCCCAAATTACCCCAATTTCATAGATTCCTAGATTATAAATCCAGAAGGGACCATTATGATCATCTAGTCTGACCTTCTGTGTAACACAGGCCATAGAAATTACCTGAATTCATTCCTCTTTGAACATGAGCATGTCTTTTAGAAAAATAAACTTAATTTAAAAGTTGCCAGTGGTGGAGAATCCACCACAACCCTTGAAAAGTTGTCCCAATAATTAATTACTCTCACCATTAAAAAATTTCCAGTCTGAATTTGTCTAGCTTCAACTTCCAGCCATTGGATCATGTTATACCTTTCTCTGCTAGGGGGAAAGAGCCCAATATCAATATTTGTAGGTATTTATCAAGTCACCCCATAACTCAGTGGTAGGCAACCTGCGGCCCATCAGGGTAATCCGCTGACCGTGCGCAGGCACGGCCGCCCGCAGCTCCCAGTGGCTGCGATTCACTGTTCCCGGCCAATGGGAGCTGCAGGAAGCAGCGACCAGCATGTCCCTGCATCCCGCACTGCTTCCCGCAGCTCTCATTGGCCAGGAACGGCGAACCACGGCCACTGGGAGCTGCAGGTGGCCGTGACTGTGGATGGTCAATGCAAACAAACTGTCTTGCGGCCTGCCAGTGGATTACCCTGACGGGCTGCGTACGGCCTGCTGGCTGCAGATTGCCCACCACTGTGCTACTGTATCAATGTGATTGTTTGCAGTGCAGCTCCTATTGTTGATTAAAACTTATTTATTCCAATTGCCCAAGCCTAATTAGTGAATGAAACAGACTGGCATGGCTGTTATGCTGACCCACTGTTAGCAAGTGTTAGAACCCTGCATAAGGCTGGTAACTAAGGGCTTGTCTACATGGCAAATTATGTGCAGCAATTGGCGAACAGATCTACAGCACACCAATGTGCTGTGCACTCAGTGGTAGTGTGGACCCTGCTATTGCACACTGAAAGCTCCATAGTGTGCTTTGGTATACAGGAGCAGCGCCAGGGTTTTTGGCGCCCTAGGCGGGGGTCCTTCCGCACTCCCGGTCGGCGGCAGGGGGGTCCTTCCGCGCTCCCGGTCTTTGGGGCACTTCGGCGGCGGGTCCCGTAGCGAGTGAAGGACCCGCCGCAGAATTGCCGCCCAAGACCTGGCGCGCGGAAGGACCCCCCACCGCCGAATTGCCGCCCCCCCAAAATCCTTGCGCCTTAGGCGACCGGCTAGGTCGCCTAAATGGAAGCGCCGGCCCTGTTGGTATACTGCAGTTTGAAACAGTAGGAGATCAAAGCACATTATGAACGTTTAGTGCACAGCAGCAGTGTCCATCTCGCAACTTAGTGCGCAGCTCATCTAGAGCACCATAGATTTACACCACGACTTGCCTTTCACTAAGTGGGTGCATAGACACGCCCACATTGTAGTAAGTGCATTACCCCAGCCTAGATAGAAAGGAGGTGGAAGTGGCTGTCCAGCTTGAGAGCACTAGGGTAGAAGAGGTCCTGTTGGGGAACCCTACAGATAAGGGTTTAGATTAAGTTGATGTTGCGTTATTGTTCATGGGCTACCAATTAAGCCAAAGAGAGGATTTTGGACACTAACTCAGGGACAGCGTGCTTCAAGTATTTGCCGAGAATCATGTGCCATATTCACTAAGTTCTAATGTAAATGTAAATAATTATTGATTATTAGGAAAAGCACACTACCAAAAATATTTACCTGATAAGAGAATTGCTGGCATAGGGAGGAAGGGGGGAGGGGGAGAAAGAGGCAGTTGAGCACAATAATAATGTTGGGCTGACCTGTATTTTTAAAAAGGTACTCCCCTGTTTTGAGGGCAGTGCAGTCTCCCTACCCCAGCAGGACCTCCTGAAGACACTGTGCTTCGGATAGCTCACAAGCATGTACGAAAATACACTGACCTGCTACTCCATGACCAGTCAGCCTCTCCCTCTTTGCAGGTCAATGAAGGAGCTGCCAACAATCTAGCCCTTGCTCTTGCAATGTTTATACAATCGCTAATAAGAATTTTAGAGAAAAAAATTGTATAAATTATAAAGCAAAACTATGTAAATACATTAAAAATGAACCTAACGTATTTACTAGTATTTTGTACATTATTATTTGAACCATTAATAAGGACAATATCAGAAAAGGCTATCTCTGTACTACACCCATGTAGAAACTGGTAGCAATTATTTTAAGTCCAACTTGTCTTTAATTTTAATCTTGTGTGTGCAGAAAGAGCAAAGGTACCTTACAAAGGTACATTTTAATAACATAAGAAATGTTTCATGATTGATCATTATACATATCATATTCCAGTATGAGATCATACATAATGCCAGCATGAGAGAACCTATAACAGCAATATGAGGGCATTGCTCAGGGGTTTAGTGTATAGAAGGCATAAATCTAACAAAAAAATCAGGGACAAAAAGGCCACAATTAGGAGCACCTTTTGAAATGAAAGAATAAAAACTCTGAAAGTGGTATGTTAAAGTACCTCTGAATGTGTTTTAAACTTTTATATCATTGCTCAGGTCCCAGTTTTTAATGAGACACACCACAGATGAAAAAAGGGACAGAAATCATTTTGAATGAACAATCAGGGGAGTGCTTGAAAAATCAGGAACACTTGAGAGGCTTTATGGAAAAAGCATTTTTATGGAAAAACTCAACTGTGCCACAAAGGTTCAAAACAGGCTTTCACGTGCAATTTAACTGTTGAAATGACAGTAATTTTTGTCTCTATCGTACATAAAATTCCTGAGCAAATAAAATAACGTTCTTGAGCTAAAACTGCAGTTTAACCAAAATACGTATAGAGATGACCCAGAAATAGTATCTATTGTACATTTGCCTTCAAAATTTATTTAGTGGTCACCATTAAAAAGAGCAGCTTTGCCCTTTGCTACTGTAGGTGAGGTACTGCATGAATTCACTATAATTTGAGATAACTGTAGTATCTGTTTCGTTTCAGTTCAGCATTAATCTGTGTCTGCTTGAGCTGCTGCAATGATTCATAGGAGTGATGGGCTGAGATCCTTGGCTAGTCTACATCTCCCATGATGCACTGTGGTGGTTCAGCCAAAGAGGAGACCATGGTGCATCATGAGATGTAGTCCATTCAAGGAGCCTGCCCTGTAGGGAAGAATGGGGCCATGAGGCACCCAAACTGCAACTCCATTGAGACACCATGTCAGCTCAGGAGAAGACAGTTCAATATTGATCCAAGCTGAAAACAAATATTTCAATTTAGTTCAACGAACCAAAATATTCTGTTTTGACCCAGGAATGTCAAAATGTTTCATGTCTCAACTGAAATCTTTTTAAACATTCCATACAAAAAAAAATTGAAATATTTCTTTTCTTTTTTTGTCCTGTTTAAGGATGAAAGTAAATTTTGAAATATTAGATTTTCCAGTAGTACAGAAATTCTGATTTTTGACCAGCTCTGAATTTTGTTTTACTGTCCCTATTTTATAATATGTGAATTACGCAATCCCCAGAAATATGTAATGCTCCTTGGACTCTAGCCACGCTTCCCCTGATTTTAGTGGGAATACAATCAGACCCACAGTCAAGCAACACGAACAGAGGTGACCCAATATTCACTGCCTTTTTTTGCGCTAGAAGTTGCAGCTCTTCACTACGTGTTACAATGACAACCTTTCAGTTTCCCAAAAACCATGTCACAAATCTTTGTTTAGTCTATGACATACTGCTTAGAACTCTGTATCGGGCCAGACAATATACTATGTCACCACTGAAACCTAGAACACAACAGTGTATCATATCATCAGACTAAAAGGCAGATTTCATGTCATTAAATTGCAACAGCCCTCACATTTGTTTATAAGCAGTTTCCATTTTGTTGTGTTTACACATACAATATGTTCTGAACCCCATAAGTAAACTATGGGATATTAACAAGAAATTATAATTAAAACATCAAGCTCAAATTAAAACACTATAGATCAGTATAATCCACTCATAGGATTCTGGCTCCAAAATCATCCAGGGAGTGTCACAAAACCCCCATGATATCCCTGAATGCTGGATTTTCCATTTGGATCCCAGATTCATCTGAACAATGTGTGAAACCTCATGTAGCAAAGGTTTTCCCTATTTCTAGTTTAGATGAGGAGGCCCAAGAGAGTGAAAGCTTTTATGTTGATAGATGTACATTTGCACACACCTTTCTTCTCCTCCCACTCTACCTTACCCGGGAGCAGGTATGTGTCTTGTAGCGCAATGCTACTCTGCCTCCCCAACATGATCTGCCTGGTTTGTAGCTCTGAACAGTGGAGTTTTAAAGCCACACTCATTGTTTTATCTGAAAAATGTGTTTGAGGGGAGTGTAGGCCATTGTGCTATTTTATATGCACTTTTTGGTACGTTTTCAACCAAATTGTCCCTCTTGCCACATTGTTTCTTCCAGAAGAGAAGCACATTGACTCCATTACGTAAAACAGACATCCAATAAATACAGAAGAGATCACAGAAGAGAGTAGCTCTTCCAGAAAGATGCAAGATCATATCAATTCCCTAATGAAATCGTCATCAGGAGAAAAACAAAACCCAGTATCACATTTCATTGTAATATTTATGACAGTTTCTATCATGGTAAAAAAAACCTTTTCAATATTTCAGTGAATAAGAATTTAAGCAGTGATGTGGCAGGATTTTAAGGTACACTTTAACCTGTCTGGCCATTCTTTGACAGACCTGCGGGTGGCTATCTTAAAACAGAAAAACTTCAAAAACAGACTCCAACAAGAGACTGCTGAGCTGGAATTGATATGCAAACTAGACACAATCAACTCAGGGCTAAATAGGGATTGGGAATGGCTGAGCCATTACAAACATTGAATCTATCTCCCCTTGTAAGTATTCTCACACTTGCTTCTTATCAAACTGTCTGTACTGGGCTATCTTGATTATCACTTCAAAAGTTTTTTTTCTCTTACTTAATTGGCCTCTCAGACTTGGTAAGACAACTCCCACCTGTTCATGCTCTCTGTATGTGTGTATATATATCTCCTCAATATATGTTTCACTCTATATGCATCCGAAGAAGTGGGTTGTAGCCCACGAAAGCTTATGCTCTAATAAATTTGTTAGTCTCTAAGGTGCCACAAGTACTCCTGTTATTTTTGCGGATACAGACTAACACGGCTGCTACTCTGAAACCTGTCATTATGCAAGGCACTGCATTTAGCCGTATGGAGTGGAAATCCATCAACTTCATGAAAAAACTCGTACAGATACAGACAGACATCATCTTCCTTTCCAAATGCAAGCAGATGGACATCATACCAAAAGGACTAAAGGTAAAAAATCCATTACAATCTACATATCACACAGACTATGCTGAGAGACTGTGTCACACACTCTCAAAGAAACTGCGAAACCACCTGATCAGCATCCTATACAACAAACAGGGAAAGATTAAGAATGAGCTCTCAAAACTGGATACTCTCATAAGAAACCAACCTTCCGCACAAACTTCCTCATGGATAGACTTTACAAAAACTAGACAAGCCATTTACAAGACAAACTTTTCCTCTCTACAAAGGAAAAAGGACACTAAACTATCTAAACTGCTACATGCCACAAGGAGCCACAACAGTAGTTCCCTTAACCCACCCAGCAATATTGTTAACCTTTCCAGCTATACTCTTAGCCCAGCAGAAGAGTCTGTCCTATCTCGGGGCCTCTCCTTTTGTCCCTCCAGACCCACGAACATGATACAGTTCTGCGGTGACCTAGAATCCTACTTTCGACGTCTCCGACTCAAAGAATATTTCCAACATACCTCTGAACAGCATACTAACCCACAGAATCCCCCCTACCAGCACTACAAACAAAAGGATTCTGCATGGACTCCTCCGGATGGTCGAAACAACAGACTGGATTTCTACATAGATTGCTTCCGTCAACGTGCAAAGGCTGAAATTGTGGATAAGCAACATCACTTGCCCCATAACCTCAGCCATGCTGAACACAACGCCATCTACAGCCTCAGAAACAACCCTGACATCATTATCAAAAAGGCTGACAAAGGAGGTGCTGTCGTCATCATGAATAAATTGGAATATGACCAAGAGGCTGCTAGACAGCTCTCTAACACCACATTCTACAGGCCATTATCCTCTGATCCCACTGAGGATTACCTAAAGAAACTACACCATCTGCTAAAAAAACTCCCTGACAAAGCACAGGAACAAATCTGTACAGACACATGCCTAGAACCCCGACCAGGGACATTCTATTTGCTACCCAAGATCCATAAACCTGGAAATCCTGGACGCCCCATCATCTCAGGCATTGGCACCCTAACATCAGGCTTGTCTGGTTATGTGGACTCTCTCCTCAGACCCTACGCTACCAGCACTCCTAGCTATCTTCGAGATACTACTGACTTCCTGAGGAAACTAGAATCCATCGGTGATCTTCCAGAAAACACCATCCTGGCCACTATGGACGTAGAAGCCCTCTACACCAATATTCCACACACAGATGGACTACAAGCTATCAGGAACAGTAGCCCCGATAATGTCACAGCTAACCTGGTGGCTGAACTCTGTGACTTTGTCCTCACCCACAACTATTTCACATTTGGGGACAATATATACCTTCAAGTCAATGGCACTGCTATGGGTACCCACATGGCCCCACAGTATGCCAACATTTTTATGGCTGACTTAGAACAACGCTTCCTTAGCTCTCATCCCCTAACGCCCCTACTCTACTTGCGCTACATTGATGACAGCTTCATCATCTGGACCCATGGAAAAGAAGCCCTTGAGGAATTCCACCATGATTTCAATAATTTCCATCCCACCATCAACCTCAGCCTAGATCAATCCACACAAGCGGTCCATTTCCTGGACACTACTGTGCTAATAAGCGATGGTCACGTAAATACCACCCTGTACCGGAAACCTACTGACCGCTACACTTACCTACATGCCTCCAGCTTCCATCCAGGACACACCACACTATCCATTGTCTACAACCAAGCTCTAAGATATAACCGCATTTGCTCCAATCCCTCAGATAGAGACAAGCACCTACAAGATCTCTATCAAGCATTCTTAAAACTACAATACCCACCTGCTGAAGTGAAAAAACAGATTGACAGAGCCAGACGAGTACCCAGAAGTCACCTCCTACAAGACAGGGCCAACAAAGAAAATAACAGAACACCACTAGCTGTCACCTTCAGCCCCCAACTAAAACCTCTCCAGCGCATCATCAGAGTTCTACAACCTATCCTGAAAGATGATCCTTTACTCTCACAGATCTTGGGAGACAGACCTGTCCTCGCTTACAGACAACCCCCCAACCTAAAGCAAATACTCACCAGCAACCACACATCACTGAACAAAAACACTGACCCAGGAACCTATCCTTGTAACAAAGCCCGATGCCAACTCTGTCCACATATCTATTCAAGAGACACCATCATAGGGCCTAATCACATCAGCCATACCATCAGGGGCTCGTTCACCTGCACATCTACCAATGTGATATATGCCATCATGTGCCAGCAATGCCCCTCTGCCATGTACATTGGCCAAACCGGACAGTCTCTACGCAAAAGAATTAATGGACACAAATCTGACATCAGGAATCATAATACTCAAAAACCAGTGGGAGAACACTTTAACCTGTCTGGCCATTCTTTGACAGACCTGCGGGTGGCTATCTTAAAACAGAAAAACTTCAAAAACAGACTCCAACGAGAGACTGCTGAGCTGGAATTGATATGCAAACTAGACACAATCAACTCAGGGCTAAATAGGGATTGGGAATGGCTGAGCCATTACAAACATTGAATCTATCTCCCCTTGTAAGTATTCTCACACTTGCTTCTTATCAAACTATCTGTACTGGGCTATCTTGATTATCACTTCAAAAGTTTTTTTTCCTCTTACTTAATTGGCCTCTCAGACTTGGTAAGACAACTCCCACCTGTTCATGCTCTCTGTATGTGTGTATATATATCTCCTCAATATATGTTTCACTCTATATGCATCCGAAGAAGTGGGTTGTAGCCCACGAAAGCTTATGCTCTAATAAATTTGTTAGTCTCTAAGGTGCCACAAGTACTCCTGTTATTTTTGCGAATAATAAACCTATTCATGTAGGGGCAGATTTTCAAGTGCCCTGCATCCACCAGCTCCCATTGTGACGCATATGGTCACTTACCCATACTGCTAAGCTCTTTTAAAAATCTGGCCTCAATTGTGGTACTGAACCCTTCTGAAAATTTCTACTATAGACCTTCATATTCCATCCTTGACCTTTGCATAGCTCTGTTGGCATTAATATAACCTTGGGGATTCAAGGTTGAAAATCCCGTTAGGAATTTATGCTACAAATTCCAATGGCAATGACCAGTTTGTTTCCTGCTACCATTTAGGTCTTAAAGAATATGAAATATGAATGAGCATAAATACAAATAAAAAGATTTAAACTAGGTTAAAGGAACATTGTCGAACATGACAATGCATGTATTAAAGTTCTTCCCTTATCTTGCACTACTGCCAAAACATTGTTGGCCCTAAGAAATTACACCAGTAACATTTCAGAAAATAAGCCTGAGATATATATATATTGATTTTTCTCCTATACATTGATCTGTGTACATTACGTGTGGTGGATTGGTGGGTCGCAGTCATGTTCCAACCCTCTCTTGTCACCCTATTGCCAGAAAACCTGAGGCAGATGTGACATTGACAACTGCAGAAAGCAATGGCTCCTCTGCTTCTGGCATTTCAAATCCACTTTAACTTGTCACACAGAGATCTAATGTGGTTTCTTTGCCAAATCAATATCTCTGGAACACTTGCTCCTCTCTGAGGTCTAAAAATGAATGCATAACCCTATACATTCTTTTAGAGGGATAATTCCTTCCATGTTGCCTTTTTAGCAAAAGAAGCCACCCCAGCATTATTCAAAAGCAGATGAGAAAAATAAATCACTAGTAAACATTCTCATGTTTTTATCCTGTTGAAAATTGATTGATTTCCTACCTGTGCTCTTTAAACAGTCTACATTTATCAGTATTTAAATGAGACATTATTTTGGTTTCCAACATAGTACAACAAAGAAATGTAACACAAAGTAACTTAACAAAACACATTAAGAGACTGCAAGGCGTATGTGCTGTGGCTGTGATGCTCAATCTGCATTTACTGCTCTATGATTATTTTTGCAGATGCCTCTAAGCTAGCAGTTCCCACTTTTTCACTGTCTACATGAACTGTTTAGTTCAATTAATCTCTAGGTAGGTTTGATCAGTTATTAGACCTTGAAAAACATAAGACTCACTCACTGACAAAGCTACACTGAAAGTAGACAAGTGAAAGTTAGAAAAAAAAAAGATGTAATGCACTACACATCTACTTGCAGCTATTCAATGTCTTACATGAATAGGCCCTTCTGGTGCGCACTGAAGGTTCCTTAGTATTCTTTAATGCTGTACTGTTTCAAACAGCACTATGTGAAAGCACACCAGCAGGGTCCTCTATATAGATCAATTTATGGATAGCACATTAGCGTTCTTTAGAAATCACATCTCCACCAGGTGCACTATGTAGGCAAGCTCTTATGTAAGCTGTTCCCAGGAGTATCACCTCTGGAAAGCAGTTCTTCCTGGAATGATTTTACAGTGTCAGATTATTCTTTTTGGTGCTTTAATGTTATAAATAGAAGTGCTGTCCTACCTTCTGAATGTTGTACATCCAAAATGACATTACATTCAAGGGACAGGGTATCAAGGTCATCCTTCAACATTTGTGCCGCACAAGTGGCACAATCCTACACTCACAGGCTGGCATGCACAGTCATACACACATCTGGATAAACAGGATTCTGCTGACTCAGGGGGAAAAGTAGCTAGAATGTAGTGCTGTAAATTAAGACACTGGTAATCCAGAGTTCTAGGAATAGGAATGTTCCTAAAACCGAAGAGCTTGAAAGCTTTGCCTAGCTTTTGTAATGAAATGGTGGAGACAAATGGACAGAAGCAGAACTCTGAAATATACACACCTGCAATGGATAGAGGAGTATGTCTAATATGTTTGGATGTAGCGGAGGCAAGCATATTATATAGGGACTAAAGATGAGACATTCTGGGTATGTCTACACTGCAATGTAAGCCCAGGGTTAGTGGAATGCAAGTCAGCAAAGCTTGGGTTTGAGAACCCAGGATTTGAGCATCTATACTGGTTGCTGAATTTTTGAACTCGGGCCTTAGCCTGGGACTTCATCATCCACACTGCAGTACGCAGGTCTGAGTCCAACCAACCATACCCCAAACTTCCTAGCTTCCTCCCACAATGTGGCTGCTCTAGCCCTTTGTTTGTAGTGTAGTGTAGAAAGACGCGAGTGTCCACCCAGCACATTATGGGAAGCTTGAGCAACCTGTCAGCACATCCTGCCAAGCAGTCATTTCGGTACCTGAGCTCCCAGGAACCGGAGCCAGCAGCATGGAAGAGTCAGCATTTGAAGAACTTCTCTCACTTGCGCTTTCACTCTTAAGGAAATGGGCAGAACTGCCATGAGACACTGGTGGACACTCTGGCATCATTTTCTGACCACCAAAGGCACCTGACAGAGCTAAGGATGGAGGCGGAGGACACATACATGGCAGACTGGAACTGGATGATGCTCAGAACACTCAGTATGGACTCTGATGCCATCAATGTAGACAGGTCCTTCTGGTCAAGGGCCACAAGCACAGACTGGTGGAACCATGTCATTATGCAGACACAGGATGACTAGCAGGGGGTCCAGAACTTTATGAAGAAAGCTCCAGTTTTGAAGTCCTCCATTTCTGAAGCTTTGTGAGCAGCTTCCCCTGACACTTCAGCTTCAAGGCACATGCAAAGGCAGCCATGCCAGTCCAGGAGTGGGTTGCTATAACAGTCTAGAACAGGGGTGGCCAACCTGTGGCTCCGGAGCCACATGCAGATCTTCAGAAGTTAATATGTGGCTCCTTGTATAGGCACCAACTCTGGGGCTGGAGCTACAGGTGCCAACTTTCCAATGTGCCGGGGGGTGCTCACTGCTCAACCCATGGCTTTGCCACAGGCCCTGCCCCCACTCCACCCCTTCCCACACCCTCCCCTGAACCTGCCGAACCTCACTCCTCCACCTCCCCCCAAGAGCCTCCTTCATGCCACAAAACAGCTGATCGGGAGGTGTGAGGAGGGAGGGGAAGGCGCTGATCCGTGGGGCTGCCAGTAGGTGGGAGGCACTGGGAGCTGGGGTGGAGCTGATGGGGGGCTGCTGACGTATTACTGTGGATCTTTGGCAATGTACATTGGTAAACTCTGGCTCCTTCTCAGGCTCCGGTTGGCCACCCCTGATCTAGAAGCTGGCTACTCCAGACTGCTACAGGTCCACTGCCAACCAGTTTGGTGTGGAAAGTCAACTGTCGGTAAAGTGGAAGCAATCAGGCATGTGGTTTACCCCAAGATGGCAAACATAAAAGATATTCCTGAAGTAATTGCTGGCTGTGAGAGAATGGGGTTTTCCAAACTGCTCTGGGGCCATAGATATGACTCATGTGCCAATAGTTTGCCCTCCTCAAGGAGCACTTGAGTACACAAACTGAAAAGGGTACTAACTCACTTCATTGTTATGCAGACCCCTGTGGGCCAGAGGCCAATTTATGTATATCAATGTGGGCTGCACTGGAAAAGTCCATGATAACAGTTTTTTTGCTGAGTGGGAGTCTACATTCAAGGACAAGCTGGGACACTATTCCCACCAAATGGCATTGTCATAATGGAGTGACTGTTTCCACTGTGATTCTTGGGGACCCCGCATACCGCCTTTTGCCTTGGCTTATGAAACCATGTCCTCATCTCAGATGTACTGGCAAAAGAAGGGTTAATTACACTCTCAGGTAGGTGTAGAATGCTGGCAGATTGCAGTCCCACCGGCACTGGCTACAGACCTATTTGGATTCCCATGTCACCAATGCTGTCCATATCACTGTGGCTTGCTGTGCTCTTCACACTCACTGTGAACCCAAAGGTGAGCCGTTTCCCCCTGAATGGCCTGTGACAGCGATGGACTGCTGAACTGGTACGCTCAGCCAGAAAGCCGTTACCACAGCCGGAGCTGGATGCAGCTGGGCAACAGAAGTCAGGGATGATCTGTGCTCCAGCTCCCACATCTAGGGTGACCAGACAGCAAATGTGAAAAATCAGGACAGGGGGTGGAGGGTAATAGGAGCCTATATAAGAAAAAGACCCAAAAATCAGGACTGTTCCTATAAAATCGGGACATCTGGTCACTCTACCCACATCATGGACTTGCATGGGCCAATGGAAGAGGGAGAATAGACCTTTGTGAGTGTGCTTGGCAATGCAATGCTTTCAGTACCTTAGATAAGGGAGAGGGGGCTTGTTTGCCATACAGTGTATTTATGACTGATGTGAGCACTTATGAAATGGGGAGGGGAGTGGCAGAACTATGGCTTTAGAGAGAGGAATTGACAAATAAATAGTGTTTGCATACAACTTCCAAGTGTTCTCATGGATTTATTATTTGAAATACACATGATATGATGTGATGGTAATACAATTTTTAATAAAGGAAAAACTATCTTTTTGAACTTTTATTAGAAAAGCACCATAATAAATTATTGCCACTCAGGCCACCTGCCATTAGAACACCAAAACACCAGTAACAGCAAAATCTTAAACAAAACCATCAACAAACCACATGAAAAAGTGCAAACAGTGAAACTATTTCCAAGACGGAAAATCCCTACCATGGTATGGCTATTGGGCCCCCATTCTCCTTTCCCTTCTTTACACATTTGCCATGCACTGGACGCCGAGGCAGGTGGGTGGAGGCATCCATGACAGAGGGGTTCACTATGTGGAAATGCATAGGGTGCACTTGGCCTGTCCATCTGTTGATAGGGCCCAACTGCATGCGTATCCAGCCATGGAATTGTGTCCAAACAGCCCCTGGTCTGCAGCACATTATACTATGAAGGGGACTCAGGCAGTGGTGCAGGTGCAGCAGGAGCCTGCCATCTTGTGGCCATAAGCGAAAGCTGCTGCTCCAACAGTTCTACTTCCTCGCTTAACTGCCATTCCTCTTCCAGAAACTGCATAGTACGGGTCTGCTGCTGCAGTGAAATCCTCTCCTCAAGCTATGCAGCCAGCCAGAACCATTCTGCTTGCCTCCCATCTGCCTTTCCCTTGCTGCAAGTCCCTCTCTCTTTGGTATTGGACCTCCTTGTTGGCCCAATCCAGAATGTCAACTATAAATTTATCACAGAAACACTTCCTCTTGAACCAGTCCATCAAGGTATGTGGGCGAGCTGTTGAGGTATACAGGCTGTAGAGGTCAATGGGCCTGGAAGCGGACAAGACACGGAAGGTTGTCGTCTCAAGCGTCTCAGTACACGAGCACAGAAAAATTCCTTTTGGACTTTCAAGGACATAAAATGTCACGTTGTAAAACTGTACTTCGTATATTGTTAGAGGGACGCTTCAGACCACAGGAGCTCCCTGGACATAGCCAGGTTAATTACAGCGAAGGATGTGCACAGAGACTGGTAAGTCAAAAAATCACATCTGCTTTTTTCTAAAAATTGCAGACCAGTTGGGCTTTGGACTTGGGTGTTGGTGTGGCGTTCTAAGTAAGCCTCTATCATTTCAGGCATTCCACATTTTGGAGGACGTAACAGTTCTCAGGGTTCCTGAGTGGCAAAGAGAGGTTTTATTCCAAGCTGCCGGGGGGAAAGCCAGCTGTGTATGCCACCGAAGTATTCAAACATAGGGTGAGTGAACAGCACATCTACAAGTGGAGTAGGCTTGTCGGCTATTGATATGGCGCTGAAAAATACACCCTTCCCCAAAATGTGACTGCATCTCTGGAGTTCCTTCTCCAGGAAAAGTTTGCAGCCGTCAGCACTTAGGATTGGATTAACATTCATGAAGAAATCAACAGGATGCTGTGTTAGCATCCAAGTGGGTTGGTGCCTCCCTGCAGCTTCCGATAAAGCCTGTTATGGCTGCATGCAAACACATAGAACTCCATCGGCATCCACCTTCCTCCCCTCACCCCCGGCACACTTCTGGACTGCATTCAACCCCCCAGATGTATTTCGGGCAAATGATTTTGTCACCCATAGACCACATTTTAACTGAAATGGATTGCATTTCAAATCCTCTCTCCCTTACAGTTCACTGTTTGCAGGCAGCTTGTTACACCGTAGGGCTGGTACTAGGGTGACCAGAGGGCAAGTGTGAAAAATCGGGATGGGGGTGGGGGGTAATAGGTGCCTATATAAGAAAAAGCCCCCAACCTCGGGACTCTCCCTATAAAATCAGGACATCTGGTCACCCTAGCTGGTACAGAGTGCAATGCTTATAGGGAAGGCAATATAAGGTTTTTATTTTTAACGAACAGCCTATCTGAACAAAAATTCACTTTTAGAGGCTTGTTTCACCGCTTATACTTCGCAGTCTCCATTTTGAATTCCACAGAGGGGGAGGGGGACGTCAAGATACTGTCATGCAGGGCCGGCTCCAGGCACCAACTTACCAAGCAGGTGCTTGGGGCGGCCACTTCGGAGAGGGGCGGCACGTCCAGCTGTGCGGCGGCAATTCGGCGGACGGTCCCTCACTCCCGCTTGGAGCGAAGGACCTCCCGCCGAATTGCCACCGCAGATCGCCATCGCGGCTTTTTTTTTTTTTTTTTTGGGCTGCCAAAACCCTGGAGCTGGCCCTGCTGTCATGCAATCCACCATTAGCAGATACATGCTGGTACCTAGGGCTAGTAATAACTTGCGCATTGGTTCATAAAATGAAAATCACTCTCACGGCTATATTAACAAACACAAAAATGGAGCCAGAAACTTCTTCTGTCTCTTCTACTTCTGCTGCTGGTTCCATGGTGCGCCACTCCTCGGGGTGAGGGGCAACAAAAAGCTACTCCCAGTACGGTCCCATGATATGCTGCAGCTGGTTCTGTAGCAAAGCCTTCTCAGGGACGGGTTTCATCACTAGAGTCACTTCAATGCACTCATCCTGCACCTGCTCATGGCTCCCATCCATTCACATGCTAGATTCTGGGGTCAGCGGGGACCCATCCTGGCTCACCAGGTCATCACGCACCAGTGTTTGCTCCATGATAGGCGCAGTACCAGCTCCCAGTTAAAGATCTTGTAAAATGGACATGATGACAGTGAGTTCCCCGAGATGTGGTTCTGGTCCCTGGCTTTGCAGTAGTCAGGCTTGAGCCGCTTAATCCGCTCCCTGCATTGGTCACCAGTCTGGTAAATTTCCAACACTACCAGCTTCTTTGCTATTTGCTGGGAGGCATAGTCTTTCCTGGTACTCTCACTGAAATCAAACGTTTTGCTGGCCTCACACACCACAGATTCACCAAAAATCTGGCTGTGCTTCTGCAACCAACAAGCAGACTTCTGGTCAGTGGTCACTGCAAATGCAGGAAAAGGTTCACTGTGTTTGCAGCTCAGTGGTCAGAGTAAAATGGAAGGGTTAAATGACGAGGTGTACTTGAACAAAAGGAGTTGCTTCCGTTCCTGGGAGTCAATCGGTGACTCATGGGATAGAGAGGACAAAGAACACTGGTCCATGGGACTTCTTGGCATTGGCATACTTCCAGGGGCTGAGTCTGGCGTGGATGCATCCACATTGCAAAAGAATAGGGCTTAAACCCTGCATCCCAGCTAGATTTGGGCTCCAACCTTCCACCCCCATAGGGTACGACAACCTGGGTGTTAGTCTCAGAGTTTTGTGGGTAGATGGAAGAGGGGTTAGGGCATCAGAGTCTGGGCTTACATTCCTGTGTAGACATACCTTCTGTTCTAAGGGTGGAGCATGAGACATACATTCAGTAACTCCCAAATTG
The DNA here is from genome assembly GCF_028017835.1 of Emys orbicularis. NCBI lineage: Eukaryota > Metazoa > Chordata > Testudines > Emydidae > Emys > Emys orbicularis. Next base: position 30,038,790 of record NC_088696.1, read on the forward strand.
TAGTCCAGTCTCGCCCACTGATGTGCTATGTGATCATGGGAAAGTCACTTATCTCCCCATTACCACCATTTATAGAATGGTGATATTATCTACCAGTGTGTAGCATTATTTGTAAAGAATTTTGAACATGTATTTGCACACTGCACAAATTCAGGTATTTGACATATTTTAATAAATTCAAGACATTCCAATTTTAAACAGAGCTTTGAAGCAGTATTTCTGTGCTCATACAGCTGGCTACTAAAGACATAGTTGGAAGGGAAAAAAATCCCCAAGAGTTAGATTTTAAATGCCTATTTAGCGCTACAAGATACACATCTTTAAAAAATCCCTTGAGGATCTGTTATATTAAAATTCTAGTCACAGTTTGCATTAAGCCAGTTTATTGTTTTCTACTTAAACTTGGGAACTCTTTGTAAATTTAAATATGGTTTCTTTACAGAAGCTTCAATTTTTATTACAAATGTAGATCTTAACAAAATGCTGCACTGTAATGTTTGAAGATTTTACCCCCTTTCCATAAGGAACAATAGAAAGAGCTAGAAAAAAAAGTAGTGATGTAGTTATTAGACAACCTGCAATCTCAAAGTTCTGGAATTTATTTGCCGGTAGATGTGCTGTTCTTTATATGTTCTAATACAAATCACATGATAGTATGATCTTGATTAGGCCCTATGACATTTTCTTCCAATGGTGTATGGAAGGCATGTCAGATCCTACCAAAGTTACTTGGATAGTCTGTTGTATGTCCATAAAATCAGTTTTTGAGGGGATGAGGTTGTTGCGAAGTTATGGGAAGCAGGTATAGCTTTAAATAAACTGTTTGTTCTTTTGAGAAGCAAAGAGAAAAGTGGAGAATTTACACAAAAAATACTGGTAGGTTGGATTTAGCTACTTTACAGCTCAAAGAATGATCCAGACAGCGGTACTGGAAAGATTTATGAGGCTCTTTGTTCTAAGAGTAGCACAGATTCTTATGGCACAAACAGCTGTTTATGAAAATACTACTGGGCAAGCTCTCCAAGGCAGGAAACGCCTTTCTGCACCAGTCAGAAGCTATACCGTTTCACATAAAACTCCAGATCCCAAATAGCTACTATACATAGTTAATAGACCTTCTTTATGACTTTCAAGCATGGTTCTGTCCTGTCTTTGTTCTTTTTTCCTCTATATTTCACAGGTCTCTTATTGCCTTGAAACATAAGGACGTATAGTCCGTCCCATGTGAAGGATGGATTTTAACATGAAATTAGTATGCTGTACTCCTGAAAAAAAATGATGAATTGAATTTTCTTTATAAGCTGTACCTTCATTTATGAGTGTATTAATTCATATATTATTACGTGAAAATAAACCATAGCTGAGGGGATGCGACAACACAGAATAATAAGTCTACAAACAAAGAATAAAGAGAAGAGCGCATCTGCCAAAGGAAGTGTGCTGCCAGTTCCTCACCAAGAAACAAACTAGTAAGTTATGCTCTAAACCAGTGGTTCTCAACCTGTTTACCATTGTGGGCCACATATGCAGCTCTCTGTGTGTTATGTGGGCCACATCCACACAATATATATACTACCTGTATGGCCCTGTGGATGGCACATGAGCCACAACAGTGTGCTGATTGGGCCGCAAGCAGCCCAGGGCCAGGCAGTGGGAAGCAGGAAATCACAATATCCCAGTGAGTTCTATACGAAATCTCATGCATCCCACAATCTTCTCCAAGGACTGAACTTCATTTTCCAGGTGTTGGCATTTTTATTACATGTCAAGAAAGATGACGAAATGAAAATAATCGCCAGTCTATCTGTATGAATAATGCCTCTACATTCTGCGTCTACTAGTGCTCACAGAGGGTGAAATTCACCCCTGCACAGAGGGACAACACACGGCCTATGCACTACATGAGCCAACAGCACAGGACTAACATAGGACTGAAATTGCGTAGAGAGGCCTTGGGCTGGCCCACATCAGAGGGGTGAATTTCACTAAAGAGCCGAATCCTAGTGCCATTCTAGTTCATTAATTCAAAACAAAGAGGAGTTTTAGAGGTCATTCAACTGAAAGTTGCATTATAAAGAATACTGATTAAACTGAATCAGTTAAATTCCTTGGACTAACTTAAAGCACACCGACATGGGACAGTTTTCTTAAAAAAAAAATCAAACCACCACTACCACACATGGTTGTGACCCAAATGAGGTTGCAGGCTCAACTGACTTCACTGTATTGCATTTCCACGAACAGTTAACGAATGTATTCCAAAGAGAGCCCTAGAAGTACACAGCATCAATGAGCCATCACGGTGAGTTGTATCAGTCACTATTCACCACTCTCTTGAAATAGCAAACATGATATAACTAAGACTTTCTGATGTTAGATATTACCATGGCGTGTCACCTAAATAAACAAACAAATAAAATTAAGGGCAAAATCCTGGCCCTACTGGCTTCAAATGGGACCAGGATTTCACCCTAAAGCTTAAAAAGCCAGTGATGGACTGCCAGGTATGTGAGATTTAGGTGCAGTGTCTTTGCTCAAGAAAGCACAGGACTGTACCACTAGGGACAAAGGATGAACATATAGGGGCAAGATTGTGGCATGGAAGAAACTTTCCCAAATTTTGTCTGACTCAAGTATATGCACTCATCTCCCATGGGCACATGGGCATGCTTTACTTTTAAAAAAGTAATTTATCCTAAATCACATTGGAATCACAGTACTGGCTTTTTAACTTAAAGACTAAGTGCAATTTTATCTTTGGAAAACTTTTGAGAATTGTGTTTAAAGCACATCATGAAATAGGGCCTTATTATGAAACCCTTCGTGTTCTAGTTCCTGAGATATAGCGCATTGTGCCGACCAAAATGTTTAGAATTACAGCACACAATTGTATTCTGTTTGTAGTACAAATACACTGGCACATTCTATTTTTATTTTAATTATTTTTTTATTCAGGGGAAAAGAATGGTCAGATTTATTACCAAGGTGGACTCCAATGGCAATATTATTATAGTTGTAACAGATGAATAAACTAATATATTTCTTCAAGCCATAAAAGGAACTAGCTACAGTTAGAGAAAATGGATCTGGAAAGTTGAAGCAGAAAAGTTCAGATGGGAGTAAGGACCCTCATTCCACAGCTATTCCAAGAAAAATAAAAGGTCGAGTCCAGACAGAATCCAGCTGAGTATTTCTCAATATCTAATCAGTTTCAAAATCTGCCAATATTCTCAAAGAGTAAAAATTCAGCTGCGGTCCATGGGGAGCTCTGAGATGTACATTTTACTAACTATATACTCACCATCTTTTGTTGTTAAAAATGAATATTTGTGCCTTCGATATCTCTAATTAATACATTAGTGCAGCCTTATCTTGCGAACTCAAAAGACTGAGTTTTTTCAAAACTATGGCTGATATTTTAGTGCTTGATCCGGACTGATCTGCTAGTTTGAGATTTCTTTAGGGGGGTGTGCAGAAACAAGAGAAAAGTTTTACAAAACATTGCTTATCAGTGTTATACCAGACTCATGTAAGATTAGCACATCCAAATGGTGACTTCACATCACGGGGGGGGGGGGGGGGGGGAGGGGAGGAAGAATCAACTAACAGCACTTGATACATTTATGACTTCTTTTCACTGAATAATTTCTGCCCACTTCACAAACATTAATTGAGCTCAGAACTCTTGTGTGAGGCAGATAAGGAATAATTTCACCATCAATGAAATGGAGCCACTTCTGGAATTGAATATGGCAACTGTTTAACAGCACACATCAGTTTTTAGGACACAACGTAAGAAGATACCGTTATCCTTTTCAAATTGCAGCAGGTAATTACAGAACTTAATTACCAGAGTGGGAAACTCTCCAGATAACCAATGTTAACACCTTTCATCTTACAAAAAATGCCACATGCTCCATAATGTTTACAAGTCTGACCCACCAGCACTACGACGTCTAACGCTGCGCAAATGCACAGATTTATTATCGGTCGACAGAGAAGAGAACTACCTCATATGCCGATGCCAATATCTGTAGAATCTAGGTTTTTCTTAACAGTCTTCTATCCAAATACTTACTCAGTGCCAATTAGCTTGCGTTTGATAATGGGTAAAACAGCACAGGGTAAAATGGCTGAGTTGGAATGCAGTTCTGTTAGAGACATGTGGTCAAGTAAAACCTTAGAATGAGCAGACAAAACTCCTTTAACTTCATGGTATTGTGCCTACCTATGCTTGAGCTGAATTCAGCCCATAGAATTCACAGCATAATTCGGAAGTAACTGCTGGTTGTCTGAGACACAATACAAGAACTGAAGCACTAAACGGATAGTGACACTGACCATATGTAGACAGAGCATGCTTTTCTCATTGCTCATAATTGCTCATCATCTGTCAAAGACCTCCTGTTTTATAACTATAACAATGAAAATATATGTAGAATGGCACCAAAATTCCACCCAATGCAGACAGAAGCCCCTGGAAGGAGGTTCTCAAAAACAAAGAGCTCCAGAATCAGTTTTCTTTTTCCAGCTCTCATTATTTTAGTTTCTCAATTTATTCTTCATAACATGATTACAAGATTACCGATAAGATTAAGTGATAAATGTCCAACTCAGTTATATTTTTAGATAACTTTATGTGGGTAACAAATTGCCTTGAGTATTGCTTGGATTCTTCTGGATCAGTACTTAATTTTGGAATAGAGTAATGGCATGCACATCCCAATTCCCCTAAGGAAAGTGTATACTCTTAACTTAGGGTTTATCTATATGAACACATAGTTCGTGACAAGCTTGGGTGTAAATCCACCTCGTACTAGCCTGCCGTGCACTAAAAGTTCCCTAGCGCACTTTGATGTACTCCTGTTTCAGAGTGGAGTATATCAAAGCCGATTAGGGAACTTTTAGTGCACAGCAGCAGGGCCCACACAGACACTTAGTGTGTGGCTGGCTACTGAGTGTAGATTTACACACCAGCTTGCCACAAACTAAGTGTTCGTACAGACAAGGCCTTATTCCCCTTTGTCCTCAAAATATAGCTATGAGAGGTAAAGGTGTGGTGCAACCTCCTATCCCCAAATCCACACACTGCTCTGAATCGGAAATTCTGTGACTGACCTCTGTTTAAAAGCTAATATTCCCAGGCATGTTAGTTTTCATAACGATGAACCAAGACTCTGGAGAAAATCCTTTGTTTGAACAGAAACCTATCCTATTATGTATGAGACACATTCAAACGTATCAATCCAAACTCAAATTCAAACCCTTTGTTCTTGAAGTTCCAGCTGGGGGAATCCCTGGCCTTGCAAAGCTACTCAACCCGCACTTTAAAAATATGTAATTTAAACCATGTTTCCTTCCAGAATCATGAAAGAAAGCCATTCATATTTACTGATTCTTAAACCCTTTAAGTATAAAAGGAGACATGGTTCCCTGGTGCTTCCTTTAGACCAGTGCCATGGCTCTGCGCAATACATCATCCAAGTGATAACATGCTGATGATGTGTTACACTAACACATCCTTACATGGGAAATGCTCTAATGATCTGTCAGGGTGCTGAATCACTACAGAGCTGTCATTCTGATGATGTGTTACTTAGAGATATGGCTCTGATCTAAAGCAAGCATCAAGGGACCCAACAATGGGAGAATTATATTTTTATATTTCAGGGATTTTGGGTATTGAAAATAACTTTTCATGAAGGAGAAAAATTAAGGTTTGCACTAGTGAATGACTGGCCTCCCATTGAGTTTTTTAAGTAGGCCTCCTCAGATATTCAGCCGGTAGGCAAATTAAGGAAACGTACCCTCTGAATAACATATAGCAGGATATTCAAACTTGAGTACTACAGAAGGAATTCAAAGCTAAACATTCATATATTCAAAATGGTCTAATTGTGTACAATGCTATGCACAAAAACCCCTATATTAAAAGAACATTAAGGTTGCAAAGTCAAGACTAAACATGCCCAGGTTTTTTTAACCTTTCCTAATAGGTCAGGTTTTCTAAACCTTTTATCATTTTTGTTGCTCTTCTCTAGACGGTCTCCAATTTGTTCATATCTTCCCTAAAGTGTGGCAGCCAAAACTGAACTCAGTACTCCAGCTGACGCCTCACCAGAGCAGAGCAGGGCAATTACCGCCCATGTCTTACATACAATACTCCTGTTAATACACCGCAAAATGAAATTAGCCTTTTTCACAACTGCATCACATTGTTGATTCATATTCAATTTGTGGTCCACTATAACTCGGTGCCTTTTCAGCAGTACTACTGCCTAGCCAGTTATTGACTTTTCCTTCCTGTCTGAACAATTTTGCACTTCTCAGTTTCTTTCCCAGTATCAAAATTAGGCAGACCCATCCGTACTTCCCTGGGTCCTCTTTATTCCCCTTGTTAAAGATAGGCAGTAGCGTAGCTAGCAGGGTTCAGGGGAAGCGGTCGCTTCCCCGACCACATTCCCCAAAAGTGGCGCCTGTGGAACGGGGCCGCAGGCTGGCTCCCGGCGCTCCAGGCGGCCGGTGGAACAGGGCCACCGGCTGGCTCCCGCCGCTCCGGGCGGCCGGTGGAACGGGGCCGCGGGCTCCCGGCGCTCCGGCCGGTGCAGCGGGGCCGCGGGCTCCCAGCGCTCCGGCTGGGACTCCGGCCCTGAGAGCGTGGCCGGGGGTCTCGGTGCCCTGGACAGCGCTCCGGATGGGGAAGCGGGGTGGCCCTGCGCATGCGCCGCTCCGTCTTTCGGCGGCATTTCGGCGCATGCGCAGGGCCGCCGAAATGCCACCGAAGGACCGGCGCCTTTTTTCTCCGCCGCTCCTCCTCGGCTGCAACCCTGGCTACGCCACTGAAGATAGGTATTATGTTTGCTTTTCTCCTGTCCTCCATGAGTTTTCAAGATAATCACTAATGTTTCCAAGATTGCTCCAGCTAGTTCCTTACGTACCTGATGGTGGATTTCATCAGGCCTGCTGACTTAAATACATCTAACTTATCTAAAATTCTTTAGTTGTTCTTTCCCTATTTTGGCTTGCATTCCTTCCCTCCTGTTGTTAATATTAATCATGTTAAGTATCCAGTCACAACATACCTTTTTTAGTGAAGACTGAAGCAAAATAGGCATTAAATACCTTGTCTTCTTAATGTCATCTATTATTGGCTCGCCTTCTCGGCCAAGTAGAGGAGCTATACCTTCTATAGCCTTTTTCTTGCTCCTAACATATTTAAATAACCTCTTCTTATTGCCTTTTATGTTCCATGCTAGGTGTAACTCACTTTGTGCCTTAGCCTTTCTGATTTTGTCTCTACATGCTTGTGCTATTCTTTTATACTCATCCTGAGCAATTTGTCCACGTTTCCAATTTTCACAGGATTCCTTTTTGATTTTCAGGTCATAGTTTCACCTAGCCTCATTCTCAGAGACAGTCGAACCAATTCTGATATTTTCCAGAAAAATTCAGCCTGGAAAATTTCAGCCCAAATGGTCAAAGTTTACCAGAGTTATAATCAACTGAAAATGGAGTCTTATAGTAGGAAATGTCAGGCAACCTTAAAAATAGGAGGAGCTTTGTTACAGAAATGGAGACTTAAATAAACAGGATTAGAGACTTTATAGCCCCTTCATCACCCCTTTAAAGCCTGTAAATTCCACATTATTAGGAAATAAATACCTTTTTAAAGGCTGGTGAATTACTTTTTGAAATCTCTATGAAAGTAAATAGTTATTTAAACTCAAATCACCTTCTGCAATGGTAATCCATGAACAAAGAAGATTATTCATCACAACCGAGTACAGATTGGCCTGAACTATTATTCTGGATTCAGATCTACCCCACATCTGAATTTCAGAACCAGATCCAAACTTCCCACATCCACTGCTATTACAATTGGAGGGTGCAAGGTACCCATGATTAAATGCTAACAAAGACCGAATTAAAATAATGAATGAGACCAGAGCACATGCAAAGTTTGAAAATTCATGTCATAACATTGACAAATCTAGGGCTCTGATCATATGCACTTTTGCTAATGAAACTGATCTGAAATCAGATCATGAATCATAGCAACTTTTAATAGAAAAAAATCTTGCCATCAGATATATATGTGCAGAACTCCAATTGCAGTAATTGAGAATTACATCTGTGGATCTAGAGGCAGACTTTGGCTCTTTATAGTCTAATGAGGATAATGGAAATAATGAATGGGCACATTTGAAGTCATAATTAACTAGATATACAATAAGTAGCCAAGGCAAAACTGATACAGCTTATGATTATGCTGATATCAACACAGTCGCATTATTCCATAGTAAACTACTTCTTCCATCCATTATCTAACAATTATCTGACAAGTGACTCAGCCAATCTCTCTCTAAAGTTCTGACACAGGCAGTAAGTCCACAATACCCTAGATATGTCTTTGCTGCTTTTATGATTTTGTTTAATAGGTAGAGACTGGAACAAGAAATGATCTTTCTCGCCCTCTCACCATGTAATGAAGAACTGACTTATTCAGGATATCAGGTATAGATGGCAGATAAATGTGGGGATCCTAGTTCCTTTAATTTTCAATGATGAAATAGGGAAACATGTCTAACAGGGCAGAAAGAATCTAGCCAGAAGAGTAATTTCTCAAGTATCTAGCTAGGACAATAGATCAATAATTGTATTTCAAATCATTAATAAAATGTTGTTCCTAAAAATGGATTTTCATATTTTATCAATCAGATCATTTGTACAGTAGGTCTAAAAGTGCACATCCATTGAGACTGTTTTATACTGTAAAATATGCAGTTTTATTTACCTGATGCATGGCTTAGTCAGCACTGTATACCTTGCGTTACTACAGAGCCACCAAGTGCTACTGACATACCATACAAAACAGCCTTTGTGTGTAAATTCTTGTTAACCAAAAAGAAACTTTTACATTCAGCTTCCATGTATTCATGACATGGTGATTGTTTTCCCTTTTGAAAATCTGTTTCTGGTAACATCTTAAGATCCTTTGAATTGGAGTAAGTGAAATCCACCCTGAAACTCTCAATTCTATTTAGGACAGTGAAGAAAATAAGAACAATAAAAGTAAACAGTACAACTCTAATGTTGGAGCAGTGGTACACAGGCTCCCCGAGAGAAATACCACAAAACCGCAGAATTGCAAAAGTGAAGACCTATTATAGCTATTCATTTATTTACTCATACTGTACTGCACTATTTTGCATCAGAAAGATGAATAAGTAGTGGATATTCAGCTTGCCCTACTCTTTCCAGGTATCCCATCAATACTCAACCTTCCTGCAGATAGCAGATAAGGATGAGTTTTATGTGGCACCCCCATCTAAAAGAGATTACAGTTTGGCATGTAATTCACCAGTAACCACTGGTATGCAATATAGTATTCATGTATTAGCAGTTCTATACCAACTACATTGCTTTTGTGATTATATTGTCCCTCCAGAACAGGACTGAGACGGATTGGTTTAGGAAAGCTTACGCTGTCTCTCTTCCTGTGCTACAACTCTTCTTTTTCTGATATGGTACTTGAATCTGGTACCTTTCCTGAGCTCTAGAAGTTGTTTAAAAACATTTATGGGTTGTGGGGATGGAATCCAAGCTGATAGAGATGCATTGAGTAAGTTCTCCCATATTTTGTGTTGATAAATCAGTCTTATTTCCTGTTTCCTTTGTACCCCAGTAATCTTTTTTCCTGAATATGCCCTTTTTATCTTCATACATTTCAGAACACTTCAAATTTTTAAAAAATGTGTCTATATAAAGAGACATGCAAATACTATAGACTGAAAGAGAAATGTTTATGGCCTTTATAACGAATACTAAAGGGATTCCTTAATATGCTTTCATACGTGTTTCTGTGTTCTTCTAATATTCTAAGATTCATTCTTTTTTGGGAATGAAATGACCAGGAAACAACTTAAACATACTAAAACAGACACACACGCAGTATCATGTGGAGGAAAATGAGAACAAGTGTGAGCACTGGGTTAAACGGGATCTTCTGTAGGAGGCCTGAGCAGAAACCAAGGAGCTATAACTATGCAAACCAAAGTGGTAGTACATCTCTTTGGAGTTGGATTAGTGTAGTTCCTATTTTTGAGCTGGGTTTATATCCAACTTAACTGAGGCCTGGTCTACACTAACCCCCCAAATCAAACTAAGATACGCAACTTCAGCTACGTGAATAACGTAGCTGAAGTAGACGTACCTTAGTTCGAACTTACCGCAGTCCAGACGCAGCAGGCAGGCTCCCCCGTCGATGCCGCGTACGCCTCTCGCCGAGCTGGAGTACCGGCGTCAACGGCGAGCATTTCCGGGATCGATTTATCGCGTCTAGACAAGACGCGATAAATCAATCCCAGAAGATCGATTGCTTGCCGCCGAACCAGCGGGTAAGTGTAGACATACCCTGAGTACATTTAATGTACAATATACAATAACAGAATAAAGTATGCTGTGTGTTGATATTACAGAGGAAGCCACATAGCTGTGTGAGCTATGTGTCACAGCCTCAGCTCATATAAAAAGAAATCAGTGGAACCACCCTGATTTACACTACCTGAAGTTATGGCCTTATAGCTCTGCACATTCATTCATAGGAAAATAGGCTAGTCTTTAAAGCCTATATATAAATTGTTTGGTGTGGGTTTTTTCCATTGGGTATATAATTAGCTGAACATAAGAGGTTCGGCTAATTATACACCTGAGAAAAACATAGGTGTGAGAGACAAACTTACTGAAAGCAAAATAAACTAACCCAAAGCTTTTACTCTACAACTCACTCTCTTGCACCCAAGTTAATACATTGCTAAATCATAGTATAAGAAGTCAACCCTACACTATTGTATTTTCTGGTTTGCTCCCAGGCACTGCAATTTCAAGGCATGCAATGGTGCCTGAAGGATGAGTTGGAGGTGCAAGACGCATCTAGCATTGATTTATCTTATTGTAGCCTCTGAGCCCTATGGGGTAGACCATTGACACAACCCATCAGAATATGTCAATATGTTGCTTTGAGAGACTTTCTGAGTATTCATAAGCATACACTTCAGAGGAACTGCATGATCTGGATGCATACTAATACTAAGTATTGTTGTCCCCAAGTACTCACTAGTAGGCCAGAATGACCTGCCCACCATAAAAGTGATAGGAGAAAGGAATCCAGAGATGCAGCAGTTCTTGAAGATGCATCGGTATTTATTGTACCAGCATTTACATTCAGTTGCCTTCAGCCCCCATTTATGCCTGTGTTCCCCGCCCCATATTCAGTGTGCGCCAAGTGTGATCAAAATAGCCTTCCAGGTCCCAACCTGCGTGCCCAAATTCTGTACTTGCTTCAACATGCAGTGAGGAGGCTGTTTCAAGCAAGAGAACTTCTTCCAGCCCTTACCTGCATGCCCTCCCCCAGCTTTATTCTTCTAGTATCCTTCCTTCCCTGGTGCTATTCTTGTAATTGTTCTCTGCACAACCTAGCTTTCTCTGGTATTGCCCCTCCTCCTCCTCCTCACCCTGTCATGAGCTGAGCCTATATGGTATAGGGCCCCAGAACCCCTCTCATTCCCAGAGGATTTACCAAGGATAATTAGGCAAATTGAGTTACCTGGACTACACCCTAGTTCTAATTCCTGAGGGAGTCAAAACTTTTTGCAGAGGCTTCTTGGTAAGCCTAGCGTCTCAAAGCATTTTCCTTTCTTTTTCCCCCAGTGACAGTTTACTCTGCCACAGTTGTATATTATTGATCCCACTGCATTGTTGATCTGTTCAGTCATCTGCACAGTACAGTGTTCTGTGTATTTTCATTATAAGAGACATTTCCATAACAGTCCATACTGAGACTGCTAAAAATATTAATTCTCAGTTTAATAGCTAGCTGTCAGGACCCCACTATTGAACCAAGCCCATCTGGTCCTTATGTAACATCCTTAGCTGCTGTGTCATGACAATGCACTGAACTGTTTCCCCTGACCAATAGCCTTATTACTAAATGCCTACAGACCCACAGCAGCCACGCCCTAAGCGCCTGATTGGATGTACAGGCAGCAGTCTCACTGAGTATCTGGACTATATAAAGGCCACAACAGGACGAGGAAGAGAAAGCTGTCTGAGCAACATTACCTGCTGGTTCCTGCCTAGACCTACTGCCTCACCTGGCCCTACCTTGTTGCCTTGCCTGATCCTGTCTTGCCATCTCGCCTGACCTTGCCGCTTAGATTGTATCTTCTGGCTACTGACCCATGTGAGAACTCTGACCGTTGCACCTAACACCGATCGACCTCCCAGCAACCTGACCACTTGTGTATACTCTACTACTGCTCTGTACTGCCCTCCCCCCAGCCCACCTCAGCCACCGGGCATTACACTATCCACTTTTACTGAATAAACAAAGCATCATGTGATTGAAAAAAAATACTTTAAAATTAAGCAAGTGACATGATTCTGAATAATCTGTGAAGAGTGAACAAAAGAAACAGGAGTCTAGAGAGAATCGATAGTTGCAGACCAAAATAACTTACGTATGAAATTTTAAAGGAATGGATCAAAATTTCATTTGTAAAAGGAGATAGTAATTGCAGTGTTTAGAATTGTTGACCAGATTAAGTAACAATCTAAACGATACAAGAAGTAAAACAACACACAATAATATGCCTAGGTCCCTTGCAACCAGTATAGGACCAGAAGAAGCAAAGCCTTCAATTAAGCAAGGATTTCACCCAACAAGCCTACTAGTAGAGTAACGTCCTATTCAAAGTGAGTAAGGTGGAAGAACTGGGTGCTTTATTCTCAAAGGTCAACAAAAGGAGGGGGATTCTAGCCAGGTACAGAGATAAATTCTTGATGTACCTGACACATCTACAAATATTTAGTTATACAAGAACCTAATATCAGCATAGAAGCTAGGAAACAAAAAAGTAGAACTCAATATTGCTAGTGCAGAGATGCTGCTCAAATGGGTGATATCTTATGAATGCAGTAAGGGGAAAGAATAAAGAAAATATTAAGGGACCCAGGAATTAGCCCTGCGAATACTTACTTTGTACCTGCAAGAATGGACAAATTATTTAACCCAATACAGGAAAAGATTACATTAGACAGCTAGAAACAAACCAGTGAAGAAATGAACTGAGATTTTGTTGGGTAGGTGTCCAACTACTGGCCTGGGGTAATATTTTATAGAACTCAGTCAGATTACATGGTTTAGATACAATTTCTCTGTTTATCCTAGAAAATATGGAGCTCTGTGAAAGTAAAATTTACCCCAGTCCTTTTAATGACCATTGTTTATATTTTAATGCTAATTTGTCAGTTACTTTTAGTAAATTGTATACTCTTTTATATGGGGTGCTTCTAAATTAAGTATGCTTAACTGAATACTAGCAGGGAATCAGTCACTTGAAAAGTGATAGAATAAAATCAACTGAATGAAAGCATATACCATAACTTGTTCAAAACAATCTACTTCCCAACTTTCTCAGCCCTCCTACACCTGGAACTTTCAAAAACACATTCTGGGTACATTTTGTAATACTTTTTATATACTAAGCACTAAATCTTTACTTAAAAAATACCATTATGATCTCTGCAGTACTTAAACAAAATTAGGATTATAATATACCACGCATTTGATGTGTAAGAAGCAAAAGACACTGGCAGTGATTTAATAGTTCTCTTGTGGTTTCAGTGGATTTTTAAAAAATGGATGGCCTAGAAGTTTTTTATATATATATATATATATATTCCCAGAAAGACTACATTTTGATTGGACTAGCTATAATGTCTTCCCTATATTAGTCATATCGAACTGCAAACAACATATTGTAGAGGTCCCACCACAGTTGAACTACTGAGCCATAAAACATAACAGGATGATGTGCACACATTCTTAATCTATAAAAATATATGTACAAATACACATCACAAGGCTATCTACATGCTGGGGAAAGACCAGTGAAGTATCAGAACAGTATCAGTATCAGAAAATATTTAAATCTGATTGATCATAGACAAGCTTTTATTTTGTTATATTTCCAAGACTACCATTTTGCTAAAAACCTAAAATATTTCCCAAAGAGATCTATATATTTATTAAGGATTCCTTTCAAAAATGCCACCAATCAATTTCTAAGACAGTGTCTCTGCTTCATGGCAATTAAATTCTTCGTTGAAAGCAATTCTCTTTTATGTCAACTTTGTTGGATTTTAAAACATGAGTTTTACATATTCAGAACAAAGCCTGTTACAGGTAATTTTTTGTTTTGTTTTTTAATACAGGATCATTTGTAGCAAGAACATTCTTATAAGCTGCAGTTGCTCATTTAAGTACTCCTTTTTCCCTTGTTGTCTATGAGGGCACTTAATTGAAGAGATTATACTGTAGCTGAATAACTAAGCCTGCAACTATTTCATTTACCTACAGCAATTTATTCAAGGTTCCATCATCATGCTGCTTTCAAGTTCAAGAAGAAAGAGGTTACAGTTAATGAAGACCATTTGAAGAGTCCCCCTTGCAGCTGCAGCCTCTGCAGATACTGTAGTCCAGGAGGCAATATACTGTATTGTGATGTAGATTTGCTTCAGAGTGCATCTGCAACAACAAGATCATTTCCCATGGTCTTCACTGTATTTCTTCTATTATTCATAGAAAACAATGTAAATGAAGCTATAAATTTTACCACATACTAAATGTGGAAGGAAGATAATGGAAATCGTGAATTATGAATGAATCACTGTTATTGTAATTCCTCAAGGATTCTAGTGTAGATGATTATATTCATGCAAAGACACAGTAGCTAAACTTTTATACGTTGATCTTTAACAATGATTCTAAGATTATAATTAGTATATACAATTCATGGATTTGTTTTTCATATCAATGCCAAATATATCCAATCATCAAAAGACAATTATACATCAATGCTACCTAGGGGCAGGCAAGTACTTTTATATTTAGGATTACTGAATTGGGAAGAGAATGATAATAGCCTCCAAAAATGTGTTTCTCAGCTACCCACATGTGTTCTTTCATATTTAAATAAGCCACAGGCAAACTTTGTGGGGTATTTTGCAGTGAGCGCATTTAAATGCCAAGAAATAAGCAATAAGATGAATTTTTCCTTCTTTATTCATGGGTGGACTGAATCAATCAAAAAGTTTTTAAAAGGAAAGATTCCACTTGCAGATGTGATTCAGAAATCTACAAATACATTTTTGCTACATTTGTTTTGATAACAAAGGATGCCAGTCAGTAATTACTCTCTTATCCATCATGAGCAGTTCTCCTAACGTAACGATAGGTTGAGAACCAGGAACTGTTCTGGTTTGATAATGATTGGAAATGATTAGAATTACTTCACTGATTCTATTTTAGATAGATCCTATGGAAAATTTCAAACGTAATTCAAATCAGCAGCAACACTGACTGTGTCTTGAGGCAAAGAGAGTTCTCATCTCACAAAAGTAATTCATGTTTAAGAA
Organism: Emys orbicularis; assembly: GCF_028017835.1. NCBI lineage: Eukaryota > Metazoa > Chordata > Testudines > Emydidae > Emys > Emys orbicularis. The sequence goes on from NC_088696.1 coordinate 30,054,267, forward strand.
TGTGTGCGCTACAATGGAATGCTTATAGGGCTATATCCTACAGTCCTTACTAATTACAATCATAGTGTTTTGCCCAAATAAGGATTGAAGGATTTTGCCCACAGCAATTATCCAGAGCAAACATATTATCTATTTGCTTTACCTGTAAATAGCAAATAATGGACTGGTCCCACAACTCCTACTCCTCTGAGTAGTTCCATTGACTTTAATAAAACTTCTCACATGAGTAATGATTGCTGGAGTGGGCCCAAAATTTTGCAAAGGATTCCCTACATGAATGTTAGATGGAATTGCTCAGATCATAATTATAGCATCATGGTCATGTCTCCATTGCTAAAATAGAACTAAGTTGTGGTTTAAGAATTATTTTTAGCCTCCCTACCAACCAAAGCAAACTGCTTTGGCATGAAAATTACCAGATTTACTCTGAAAGGAATGGAATTTTTTCTGGTAAGTTTGAAAAAAAATAAGTAAAACCATTATTAAATCATCAGTGGTTATTCAAAAATTCAAACCGGGATACCCTTTTAGTGTCTATCACTTTGGATTCTCTAACTCGAATATGGCTTTTTAAAATACCATTTTCTATATGGATGCACTGAGTGGCTTGCTGTTTGTTTTTCTTTGGCTTCCAGAATGACAGAAGTGACCAACTAGTAGCAGCAGGAGGACTGGGAAAAGCTCTAGGAGACAGGTTTCCACCTCCCAAAAAACCTGTCAACACAGTTGACATAATTATGTCTCAGCCAAGTAGGCAAGGGCTAAATGGGATGAGAGACGGAAGTACCCTGTCTCCCCCCAACTCATGGTTGAAGCATATTGAGACATCATGAAAAAGTTTTGACTGCCACTACTTATGCTGTACCTCTACTGTGGAGAAATATATGACTTCAGTATCAAGGGCTGTTAAATGTCACAAAGAATGAGTGACCAGAATCTTTTAAGGTAGTTTTAAAAATATTGAAATGGACAAAATTGAACATTGTTTACTACACAGACATGTCAATGCCTGCTTTTGACAAAGATATTCCATAATTATATATGATGCTATATTGATCTACCTATGGTCATTATTTTGGAGGTACAAGTGGGGAAAAGAAAAAAGAAAAAAAACCTTTACTTCTATTTATTGAAAGGAAACAGACAAACATCATCACGATGATTTCACTAGATCATGGTGTGGTCCCTTATGTATGTTTTTGGCTGATATTTTGTTCCCTTTTAGACCATGAGATGGAATTGTTGGGGGGGGGGGGTAATTCTGCTACATGTACAACTGACACCCTCCTTTTTCTGAATGTAGTAGGCTTACAATAGTACTTTCAACCCAGCACAGAAGAGTAAAGCTCCAAACAAGCAGTATTCCAGGATGATTTATGGTAGAGTTCACATTGCGACACTCTCAAACCATAAATTGTCTCAAAAACTCTACTAAGAATGAGACCCAAGAAAAATGTAAACGTTTGTTAGTTTAGCATCATTAAAGTGGAAAATGAAAGTGATTAAATTGATTTAAGTATTCTATGTAACAATATAGAAGTATCTAATACCATTCTGCTACAACATCTCACTCATACAGACCTCGTAAAATACACCCAGCCAACTGCAGTATTCAGAGTCCATTGGTTTTCACTGTACTAGGCTTTTTGTAAAAGCACACTGAGTTAACAATTCATCAACTCTAAACTGCTCCGCTCCTCCTTGTGATGTAAAATGTTTGACAATCTAAACATATATACATTAAAGTAATCTTGAATTCCATATAATGATATTTAGTATTTATATAATGCTTCATATTTTTATAGTAATATGCAAATGTGAACTAATGAGGCCTCACAACATACTGAGAAAGTAATGTATTTTTCCCATTTTACAGATAGGGAAACTGAGATAGAAGTGAAGCATGCTCTACAAGAAGTCACAGTCATAGCTTTTAAGAGAAATCAGGAGTTTCTGAGGGGTAACCGTGTTAGTCTGAATCTGTAAAAAGCAACAGAGGGTCCTGTGGCACCTTTAAGACTAACAGAAGTATTGGAGCATAAGCTTTCGTGGGTGAATGCCCACTTCATCAGATGCAAGCCTTGCATCTGATGAAGTGGGCATTCACCCACGAAAGCTTATGCTCCAATACTTCTGTTAGTCTTAAAGGTGCCACAGGACCCTCTGTTGCTTTTTACAGGAGTTTCTGGCTCCCAGCTCTCTGATCAATTCTATAGGCCACGCTACATTTTTTTCCACAATATGTAGTGCAATATAATGTGGGTATATTCTCTACTTTTATGCATACAGCTTCCATTTCAATGAGAATTCTGACTGGATTATGGAATAACTTGTCCCTATTGTTAAAGAAATCTATCTTTAATATAAGCAGGGCTGGTAGAGCTACCTGTTAGGACGGTTGCCTGATACTTCCTGTTATAAGACCCTTTTTTCAGTTCCTTAACTGTATGAGCTAAAATTTTCCAAGCCAAAGTCTGCCTGAGGCTATATTTTTGGAAAATTTCAACCAGAACAGTTCAATTGTTTGAAAGAACCAAGCTAAGAAAAAAATCGTTTTGGCCATGTTAAAAAATGCTCTTGTTCTCCTCTGCTTTGGGCCAGGACTTGAAATTAGGTGGCGGGGGACGGTTTAATACTTTGTGTCAGGGTGTATGCTTTACTGTCCCTGTGAAAATCCATCCACATTTGGCCAAGTTATTTACCCAAGTCTCGGGGGGCGGAGGGGGTGGTGTTAAAATTTGCACATGATCAGTAGAGACTCTTTAGATTTTAGCAATTAAAATCTGAATTCTGTCCTTGCTGAGCATGCATAAGTCTCTCATATTGCCTAATTCTAACCAGACTCTGCATGCGCCATCCTCACAAAGCAACTGAGCATGGTCCAGCCCAGAACTATGGAGGCAAAGCTGGGTTTTCCCCATGACTTCGATTAACTGCTCTGAAATAAGGTGGGGCTAGTACTGGAAATGAGAGTGGGGAGCCTGTCTCTCTTGGTCTTAATTATCCACGATGACATCCAGACAGTGTGGAGGAGGAAGCTACGTATTTCAAAGAGATAGGGGAGAAAAGCTGGACCAGAGGAGGGCTGAGGGAGTGGGAAAGGTGTCCGGTGAGACTGGGACTAGAGGGAGAAGGGAAGAGTAACTGGAGCTGGTTGGTCAAGGGACTGGGACAAGAAGCCTCAGGTGTGGAGACTGCGACTAGGTATACAAGGAAAATGGGCCTGGGACAAGGAGTCAGGGGTGGAGAGAGAAAAGACTGGCACCAGAACACGCTGGCGAGGACATGGCAGAAAGGGGCAAGCTTGGGCGGGCGATGTGCAGAAGAGGCTGTGCCCACTAGAGGATGCTCCCTCCAAAGCCTGGAATGGAACCCAGCATTCCCAAGTCTCACAATTCCTCTTCTGTCAACAATTAGGTTTGAACCCCTCTGGACAAACGTGTGTCTCATTCCCCATTAGTCCAGGTCCATGCAGTGGATTACAACCTATCATCAACATCAGTTACTCCATTAGCTCAAATGTCCTACCCTACTGATGACCCCATATGGGTGGAAATATGATGCCATATGATGGAATTTCTGTTTTTCCAGCTTGGTTCTCTTTAAACCAGAGAAATTACACACCAGTGTTACAAGTACTTTGTTAAGGCTTCGAAGTCAAGCACTCATAAGTTAGGATATGCCACAGTTAAGTCTAATGGTGCAATTCATCCTCCTTGCACACATGCATTATGGTACAGTCTTTAATAACTTGATCACATACTATTTCTTCCAGAGGACCCTTGCCTCCTTCAGTGGACATGCTCAGGGGGTGTATTTGTTGCCTAAGTTGGAAGGTGTGTAGAGAACGAGGAAGTGGATTGGAGGAACAGAAAGGACAGTCTCATGGTTAAGGTATTTGAATGCTACCCTGGAGAACGATCCCTGCCCGAGCCACAGCGTTCCTGTGTGAAACCTGCCAAGTCACTTAAAACCAAACTTTTCAACGGTGGTTACTAATTGTGTTTCTCTCACTGACTTGAGGTCTTACTTGCAGAAGAGCTGAGCACTCTCCGCTGCAGCTGAACTCAATGGGAGCTGTGCTTTGAACAGACAGATGTGCTACATAATGCTAAGCACTCTGAAAAGTTAGATAGTAGAGGTCTCAAACCTGGCACCTCAAATTAGTGGAAACATTTGACAATCTCTGTGACTCAGTTCCCCATAAGTACCATGGGGATAATAGCAGCCTCTCACCTAACAGGGGAGTTATGAAGATAAATTAATGTTTGTGAAGCATTCATATATAGATATAGCACTACAGAAAAGCCAATAAAGAAAATAATTATTTCTGTCTTCATAACCGGGTTTGAAATAGTCTGTAGTAAATAAGGCAGGAGGGCAATCATTGAACAATGAGACTAAAACAAAATATTGAATAGTAACTCAATAAGTGACTATAGTCCAACCTGTGCACTAAATGAAACAAAAGTCCTGTGGAAAAAAATAGTATGTGATCATGTAATTGAAGACTGCCTTATAAACGCACAAAAGCCTTAATTCTGGCATTTCCAAACTTTTGCGTGTTTGACTTTGAAACATCAATAATGTTCTTTTCACGTAGCTTTTTTCTCTGTAATATGTATATACAGCAAAGCCAACTTCACCATTCATAAAACACTGGATGATATCAATAGTCCATCAAGTCTAATAGGATTGGTTTGGATTTTTTTTTTTTTTTGCCTTCTTCTGAAGCATCCACCATTGACCCCTCAGAGTGAAACTTTAATACACCTTAAATACTTCAATAGGGAAAATTTCTTCTCGTCCTCAGATTCTGCCATTCTGACTGACACTGAAGTAAAGGAGAAAGGTACAACTCATCAGAAAGAGTGGCAGAAACTGTCCTGTTAGGATTACCACCGACCTTGTGGTATGAGGATTGATAGGACTATATGTAGTAGTTCACAAACCTTCACAAAATCAGGTTGGGTTTTGGAGTCTGCTCAACCCAGTGGACATCTCTCCAATTCTGTGAACTGGCTCCTGCTGCTCGCTCACATGCATCCCCAGTGTCTCATCTCTCACAGTCTCTTCTCCGGTGTTAAGAGGGATTCAGGTGTGTTTGTGAGGGCGTGCCAGGCCATCTCTCAAAACCCAAACCTCCAATTGAGCCAGTAAGGGTAATCCCATTGACAACCTCTGCAAAGTAAACAGTGCAGGGTCCGATTCATGTAAACCATACAAACCAGATCCTATAGGGTTCATCCAGCCTTTAGTGATCATTGTTCCTCTTTTATCCCTGCTGGTACAACTGCAGCGGTTATTCGTATCCATATACATAGCTCATACTTTCTTGCTGGGCTATTCACCACTTTACTGTCCTGAGGCACAATCTCCCCCAACTTACTTATATGTTGCATTGAATTTTTTTGTTTTAAATCTGTGTTAATTATTTTTTGCTTTTCATTTAGTCTGTGTCCTCTTGTCCTCATATTGCAGGAACAGGTAAGCAGGAGCAGCTAATAGACACTCATTAAAACGTCCATCCCTTTACACACACAAAAGCTATGTTCAAAGAACATTAAAGTTGCATAATCAGGCATTCAACGGTTAGGAAATACCAGAATTAAGATTGCTCATCCAGCCCTGGTCCCATCTGCACCAAAATTAGGCAGCTTTCTCCTCCATGCTTCCTGGGCCCAGCGAGGGGGAGAGTGTAACGGAGAGCACAGGACACAAGCTGCAATTACAGGGGAAAGTCCTGTTCAGCGCCATGCTAGAGCATGCTCATTGTGCATTAAATCTTTGGGGAATTTAGCTGCAAAAATCCATGGAGCACATGCAAACAGATTTTTCAAGGTCTTATACCTTGGTCAAATTTAGGCAGATTTTCAGAGGGACAATAGAGATCCATCCCTGACACAAAGAAAACACTGCCCTGTCAAATTTCAAGTCCCTACTCCAAAGTGGGGGGAGAGGGGGCTAGACCTGTTCAAAGCAAAGTCACCACATTTTTTTTTTAAAACATGGACAAAACCATGTATTGTTTCCCTAGCCTAGTTCTCTGAAATGGCTGAACTCTTTTGGCTGAAAATTTTTCTAAAAAATTCACTGAGGCAGACACTTGGCATGAAAATTTTCAGCCTGAACAGTTAAAACTTGGCAAAGAGTGAACAGAAAACAGTCTTATAATGGGAAGTGTTGGTCATCCTTAAGAATAGGCCATGCTACCAGCCTGTATCCTCTTAGACATCTCCTTTCCAAACGAAATAATCTCTGGAATGTTAACTTTCCTTCATATAGAAGCCTGTCTCTTTCTTGCCCACAACCATTTTCATAGCCCTTCTTGTTGAAGATTCCAGCTGTCTGGAAAGCTTGGAAGCCCACTATACAAGTTGCTTTAATACTTGGATCGGGGGGGGAACGTAAAAATAAAATAAAGAAAGCATTAAGTCTTTATTACTTTTTTCCCCATGATGTTCAAGTATGGTTACAGTTGGAATGGCTAGATAGAATATGAAGTTTGTATCACTCTGTAAACATGGTCTTTGATGTAGTATAGACATACAGATTAGCTCTCCCATTTAATATGGAAACAAAATGTTTGTTTACTTGCTGAAGTTCTTCTGATGTTAAACCAGGACAAACAAGCACTTAAGGCTCAGAAATGCCAGCAGTAATTTAAAAATAATTATTTATAAATATTTCTGTACTGTACATAGTGTTTATATGATTCATAGTTAAGTGCTTCTTTAAAATTGTTGTGCATAATCTTAAAGACAAGATGTTTCTTACTTTTGTGTCAACCAGGATTTTGTTATTTGGTACATGGAGAATTAACTCTCCTGGTACCCTCACCTCACCGGTCTTTAATGTATTTCCCCTCACCAAATAAGAAAGTGTTTAATGGAATATTCTACAGCAATACAGTTTCTGCATGAAGACTATATGAGGAACCCTCCGTAATTAGAGATAGGTCCAAATCAAAATCCCTGATCCAAACACCCTGAACAGAGCCATACCTCTCTAACAGATCAAACTAAAACTTCAGATCCAGACAATGTTCAGCTTCAGCAAAATTTTGATTTAGTTCAAACTTGGTGGCTCATGCCCACCTTTATTCGTAACAGGCCAACAACAGTTTCTTGGCATAGACCAACGTTCCATTCAATAGTCACAAGGTGGGGAGAAACAGCTCCTGTAACTTTCTGTAAGCAAATAACCATTTTAGATTTAATGGGAGCCCTTTGCTTTCATTATAAAAATAAACCTGATAAAGAATCTGATTTTAACCATCCCAAGTATGTCAGGTTGGATCCATTAAATATCACAGTCCTGGTATTTATTTATATGAGAGGAAGTAACAGAGATGCCCAAGACACTTTGGTGTTTACGGTCATACCTCAAACAGCCTCACCTGCAGCTGCTTTGGATCAGAGGATACTGGCCATCATCCTTCTGGCATCTCTCCTGTCAAATCCCACCTCTAGAAGGCAGGAGTAGGAGTGGCAACTTCAAAGCATCAGCCTTCAAAGCATCAGCATAACTGTCTGAGATTTCTGGCAATAACATCACAGTCTCCCTTAGGCAAGTTTGCCTGGAAATTATGATAATGACACACTTGCAGGTGAGGAAATGGAGGCATAGAGGGATGAGTCCCAACTCCTAGTCTTCAGCTCTAACCGTTGGATTCCATTTGATGACGGGCTTTTGAGCATGACATCAAAGGAACGTGTAGGTGAACCTACACAAAAACAAAATGGGAAAATGGCTGCACCAGCAAAGCTCTGCATTTGCATGTGCAAATACATATTTGCAAGCTAAGAAGGGGTCATGGCATGTCGAAGTGTTTCTTTGTGCCCATTTGCATCCAAAAATTTGTATTTCTGTAGGCACACCTGTTGTGGCCTGGTTCAAAAATATGACTTCATATTTCACTTCCAATATGAAACCATATGAAACAGAGCATTGCTGCTAACAGAATAGCTTCATTTTATAGTTTTGCTCAAATTTAAGTTACAGCATGTACTGCTGCAGAGATGCTATTCTATTACTGCCATTTGGTACAGTGTGTTCTTTTATTTTACATTTTTTTCCCAGTTGTCCAGAGTAATCCATTTTGTAAACATATTGGCAGTCTTCTAAAATGTGATTTATGGTACCATTTAAGCACTTATCACTTGCTGTTCATTTTTTCCCCATCATACCCAGCTGCATTATTCTTCAGGGCTGCAAAGGAGTAAGTATTTCAGCAAAGCAAATACTTTTAATTTATGGTGTTTTTGTATTTTTTCCATACAAAAATATGATGGTTCCTGCTTGTCATGTATATGACGATATACAAAATATACACCAATGCATTATATATCAAAATTCCTCATTTTTCATTTGCAGGACAAAGCCTTAAGCAAACACTTATGCACATGCTTTATTTTAAGCATGTGAGTAGCCTTATTAGCTTCCATGGGACTATTTGTGCACTTAAAATTAAGTAAATGCATATGCATTTGCAGGATTAAAGTCTAATTGGATTCCTTTATTTCCTCACTACTAGCTTTCGAAAAGATTGTGGACCAGATTAATTCCATCCATTCCAATGATGCTAACTAGCTAAACACACCCAACAGCAGAGTGCACCTTTCCAGGGGAATGTGGGAGTAAAGGGGGGACTTGGAGCCAGAGCAGACGGTCAGCTCTAAAAAGCTGAAGTCTTTTTTGTTTGCTTGCTTTCTCAAATCCACCACATGAAATTGCTGACACCCCTCTGTAACCACATGCAGTAACAGCCAAAAGACAATAAGCCTGAAGAGCAGGAAGGGGTGGGGAAAAAATAGAAGCCTATACCTTCATTGGAATTCAGTGTTGGAATTAGAGCAAGTGTGACTCAAATCCATCCATTGAAGTCTTCATTATCCCATGATTCTAGGGATAAATTTGGCCTATTGTCATTTTAACAGACATAGGTGAGAACTATCAGGAAATATTACTCCAACAGCATTAAATGAAAAACAATTTGGTTCAGGGGAAAGGAAACTATTCATTTATAAGAAGAGTAGGATAATGCATACTGAGATACATAGGAACGTTGGTGTGCATGTGTTACCAATGTGTAAGAGAGATTCCATGAGCAAAAAGACATTTCAAAAAACAGTTAAGGTTGCTGAGTGACAACAGTGTACTTAACTAGCACCTTATTTACAAAACCACACACTTAAACAAGGAAATGAAAAGTTATGGCCAACATAAATCACACTGCCAACATAATAAATATATTATTATAATTAAATATAAATAAATAAATTCATCAGAACAGAACAAAATTGCCAAGATGTGGGGCTGGGGGTGGGGTTACATTTTTCTTTTATGTAAATAAATGATGATTATATATTCAGAAAATGGAATAGAAGACAACCAAATTATTCAATTAAAAGGAGTGAATGCACCATCCCACATAGTAATGGCTAGAAACCAACACTCAGATTTTCCTACTAGTTTTAAGCTGTTGTAGAAAGAAGCAGTCAGTGAAAATGCACAGTCAACAAGCAACCCGTAGGTTTGTAATGGTCACCAATGCAAGCACACTGTATAGGAGCAATACATCTCCCCATTACCTTTGTTTGGGTCATTGTAATGATTCATTGCTGACAGGGCCCATGATAGAATATATTCTCTTTTGGATTTTTTTTTTTCCTCTGGCAGCCTCAATGATGGAGAATCAGGTTTCATTTTCAAATAATTTCTTAAACATTTTACCATTCCTGCCTTCAAAAACTGCCTCTAGCAGGAGCCAGTGACAAAATCTACCTATGTTTCAATTGCTGTGGTGTAATGTGATTTTATTGGACAGACAGAGGGGCATGCACAAAAATATTAGATCCTTTGCAAAAATTTCAAAAAAGGAGCCATTTTAAAGTCTCAAAAAGTATTTAATTCACCTATTTTTCAGAACACATTCTAGATGTCATATTTGAATGCAGGAAAGGTTTTTTTAAAAACTTAAAGTTAGCTTTATAATGGGATTCTGGTGGCAATATTAGCTACAATAAATCATACATACTTTGCAAATCTCGGGCTAGAAACCTGGTTCCACAGCTGCAAAAGACACTGGCTTTTACACACACACACACACACAGGAAGAGCTCTGAAGCTGTAAAAAGAACCCACTCAGTATGCTGAAGTTTCTGCCAGTTTTGAGAGAGAGTATTGATTCTACTGCTTTTTAAAATACAGGGTCTCTCTTGAAAACTTTACTCCATTTTGAAGGATATCAGTTTGGGTGTAAACTGCTCTTACAGAGCCAGTTAACAGCATCCAACACCAACACACATCCTTCTCAATGTTCAGAGGTGCTGATCTCAGATCCAGATTGACCTTCATCAGCAGATGTGGCTCTTCACACCTCTGAAATCAAAACCACAGTGCCCACTAACATCAATGGCCAAGAAATGCAACCCATTCACATTAATAGTAGGCCATAACTAACCATAGCAAGAAACTATCAATTTAATTATGACCTATCTTTTTCAAACATACTGGGCATGAGTTTTCAAGGAGATTTAACGAACTGGAAAAAGTTTGAAAGGGTGGGTAACCAGCCATTTATTTTAATTACAGTAGAAGGAGACAAAGAAATGCTTGACAAAAGCCAACTTTTCAGATTAAGATTTTCCTAATGACACATAACTAAAAAAGTTTGGGAAGTGCAGGGGGGAAGCAATGGTCAATCTCCTTTGCCTTTAGAATCTCTTTGGTCATTCTGAAGCCAAACAAAATTTCCTACCCAAAGTTATTGTGGGGGGGGGGGGAGTAGGGGTGTAAAACAGTATTTCTGTGAGGACAATAGCATAAACATTTTAAAATGTGGGTTTCTTCTTGAAAGGTTTTCATATAAACTTTTCCCTATGAAGATTCCAGAAGATAAGCTGACAAGACCACTTACAAGTAATCTTTCTATTTTGCAACTAGGCTATAAATCAAACTCTCTCGTTTGCAAGAAAACCGACAAGATTAGTTATAAATTGTTTCAATTAATTTTTAATTTTGCTGATGGATGAAAGCTGAGTGACTGGCTGTTGAAAAAGAATCCCAGCAATCAGCTATTTTATTTTATAAGATTTATGTGTTGAACTTTCTCTAAAATGATGACACAATGTCATCAAGATATGCCAGCTTAATCAAATGTGGTCTCACTCTGGCTGTATTTTTGATATTTTTGCATGGTCACAGATTTACAGCATCTGTGGTTTGCAAAACAGTGAAAGCATTTTTAAACATCCCAGCCTTTTTTATTTTGAGAATGTGAAAGTGAAATGGTAGCTGTGTGCTTGCATGTGTGTTTGAGCAGCCATGAAGTCCACACAGGGAAACCACTGAAAGAAAAGCTCCACAGATGAACAGTGCTATATATGGTCTCAAAATTATTCATTAGCGTGTGTTCTGTCTGAAAGCCCTGCAAAACTTGAAATTGTCATTTTTTATACACAAGAGTGGTCAAATTTTGCTTAATCAAAAGTATTTTTTTAAAGTCTGTATTACAAGCTCTCAGGTCAGGGGAGAGGAGGAATTAGTTAGCCAATACACAAGAATTGAAGTCTAAAGAGAAAGGTTTATAATTGTCTGAACCACAACCTCAGAGCCAATTTGGTTTCAGAATTAAAATATTCACCCAGCTCCAATTTATACATCTATATGACTTCGGTACAATTCTTTAGTTGGGGTTTCCAGTCAATGTCAGCCACCTCCTTAGAGACCTTTTTAGAATTTATATGGGTTGATATTTTTCCTGTTAATCTGATTGTTTAATTCTAATTCAGAATTAAGTGTAGTTGATTTAATCTTGATTTGATGTTGATTGTTGTATTGCTTTCTTCTTACTATTAATAGCTTAGCTTTGATGATGTATTTTCTTGATTAGGTTTTTGTTTAACAGTTTTAATACAATTTTTAAAACTGATGCTGAGTCATTTATTTCAATAATGAATATGGGTTCAGACTCTTTGGCACCTGTATAGATACCAGCCAGTCAATCTAAAAGCCTGACCAGACCCTCCTAATAATCCATTGGGTCATACACTTCATAATGGAATCTGGTTGGAACTTACACTATGGAGAAGCTACTGCCCCTCAACAACATAATATACACCACACATGCAATACAAATATCATTTATGATAAGACTGTTTGAAAGTTAAAGATCACTCCCATAGGTATGTTCTTAAAATAAAAGCCAAGTTTAAAGAATGATGCATACATTCCTAATATTAAGTCTTGTAGCTGAAGAATTGTGCAGTGTGCTGTATGCCGATCAGATATTTACCATCATAAGATATATTAGTACTGTACATGCCAGTTTAGTCAAAGACAGAGAGGGGAAGCTCTGTCCACCCTGAATCTTAACGAATTCAAGTATTCTAAGGGATCAAATCTCTGTACCCTATTTTTTCTTTTATTCACTTAGGTTCATTAAATTGAAAGGAAAAAATACACTGGCGGCTGTGCTAATGAGCAGCACATGGTTTCACTCCCAATCCTGATTAAAAAGCTTCTCTGAGACAGCAAAAAAGGATAGAAGTTCAGTTCTTCTGGGCTAAGGTGACTGTCAAAAGGAGTCAGAGAGAGAGAGACTTAAATATAGAATATTGTGAGCCTGTTTTTCTTTCACATTTATCTAAAATAAATTGTTCTTATTCAAAACCACGTATCTGGAGTAAAATCAATCAGCTCTGATCCCTTCACACTTAGTAAAAGGACTACAGGATTCTCACCCAAACAGCTCACAATCTGAATTGGATCCAATGAAGTGAATATTTGTACTGTGAGGAAATCTTACTTTGTGGCAAAAAATCTCCCTGTGTATCTTATGGAGCCTACAGATCCTCCTCCTTTCCCTACACTCTTGTTTCCCCTCAAATTCAGGCACAGCACGTCTGGTTCTGGAAACACTTTGAAGGTTCAAACTCCCCTCCACATGAAACGGTTACAGCAATATGCTAGTCCCACAGCGATGATATACTTAGGGTAGCAATTTGCAGCTCGTGCAGATATAACCATGCTAGCTTTAATCCAGTGGGCTAAAAGTAGAAGTGAGGATGCTGCAGCCTGGTCTTCAGCACAGGTTAGCAACATGACCAGATACCCCAGGGGTCAAACGTGCTAGTGCAGCACAGGTATATCGCAGTCATATCCCCAGCTGCAGTATAGATGTATCCTTAGAGCAGTCATTAAAAAGTCAATATTTGCCAGCCATTAGTTTGTACAGTGCCAAAGTTATCTCCTACCATAACGATAAGGGAAACTGTAGCACCTCTGATGCCACTTTCTCCTTTAATTGTGATTACTCTTAATTCAAGGTCCTCTAACTCCAGCAGGGAGTCTTCCCCTGAACCCCACAGAATCTGTCTGTCATGGAGAATGAAAATCTGTCAGAGAAAGAGAGAATATATGTGTGTGTGTGCCTGTGCATTTATATATGTATGTATACACACACACACACACACACACACACACACACACCCCTCACATTCTATATATGTGTACATACATACATACATACATACACACACACACACACAGCAATTCAAACTTCTATCAAATGGAAAGAGCTAAGGAGGAGTACTTTACTCATTTATGGCTCAGGGTACAGAAAGCTTAAGTACTTGCTTAGCTTTCAAATGGCTGTTACATCTGGTCTACCATTTTGTTAAAGCATTTCACAATGATTAGGGACCATTTCTAGCATAAATATCCTAGCCTTTTTCATTTTTGATGCGTACTTCTATTGCTTAGAGGAAGCACTTTAGGTCTCCCCCCAATTTTAATATTTCTATGAATGGTGTGCACTTTGTGCAGGGGACTAGTTGGGAGGAATCAATTCTTTAAGATATTATTACTTTATAGCAAATAACCTAAAGCTGCCCATGACAATGTCCTGTTTGTAATTGCAGGGAGAGTCTGCTGGCAGGCTACTAAACTGAAACTGTTTTTTTGTTGATGTATGCTGAGGAAGCAGTAGATAGGGTTACTTCAGTTCTAAGAGTGTTTGCTTATTTTAAATCAAACATGAAATAATCCCATGAAATAGTTAGACAGCTCCGAAAAAAAAAAAAGTTGTGTGCTGTTCCCTCAGCCCTGCCTTTAAGGTGTTTCCAGTATTAGCCGTAGAATGCTAGGCAGGGAATGCCCCTATATTCCAGCACAAACTCCTTTCGTGCATTTACACTGTACCTTACAGACCATTCAATGGGTTACAAAGTTAATGTTGAGTTTATAAACATTAATCCTATATATTAAGCGAGGCGAGCTTTGAACTGTCCAGTACATTAAGCATGGCTAAGCTCTCCAAGCTTATGAGCTCTCGTACAATTTACATATGCAACATTATTCAGGCTACATTAAGAGCTACTTAGCAGCAGCAGGTAAAATATCAAAATCCTTGTTTTCTTTCAAGCTCAGTCCCTAAGGAATGTTAAATACATTAAAATAATGTTGTGGGTTTGATTAAAACCAAGTAAAGTAAAGAAATCCACTGTCACTCTCTTTAATGCCCCAAACCGTACCCAAGTACAGGTTGTATATAAAACCCAAAGAGAAATGTAGGGTTAAGATCTACAGACACAAGTTAGATCCAGAGTAATATCACATCTTGCATTTTGACCTTTACGTACAATATTCCAACAATGAAGCCCATTGGGAAAGGGGACAAATATCAAGAACAGAGCCCTGCTCATCTTTATTTTAAACTTTTGTTAAGAGCCTGATTTTAAGAAATAAACTCCATATTTGCACATACAATTAAGAAAGGGTACAAGTGACAGCACATAAGACAGGTCTAACTCGCTGACTTGGGGATGCAGTCAGATAGTCATAAAAATGCCATTATTTTCATCTGCAGTGAACTGCAAGAGCAGAAGTACACCTGTAAATCTGGATGTCCCAAAACTGAACAACCCAGAGGGTTTTCTTCCTGTTTGTGGGGGGTGGGGAAGGGGATTTGGACATCTCTCTCTATATTGGGATGAGCCAGAAAACTGCATTTTATCACCTATGTTTTTACTTTCTCCGTTGGAGTAAAGCCTCCTGGCTGTTAGAACAGTTGTTTATCAGCACATAGCATATGAGAAAGAATACAGGAAGTCTGTTGAAACAGCAGGGAGAATTGGGAGAGTAAAAAGCAAATCCCTGGGTGGGAATCTGATTTGGACACTGGGGTAAAAACATTCTTGCTCTTGCAAACAGTGCCAGAGCAGATTTAGTGAAGACTTCAGCTTTTCATGTCTCATCCAAAATATGGCTCTGCCATCAGTGCATTACCCCATCACAATGCTGTTCATTTGATTCAGAGGGAAGCTAACCATCTACAGAATAACTCACTTCTTCAATTGTGCAACGAAGGTATGGAATCAGGGTGTCCCTTCAAGTCCATCTCTGGCCAGGGACAAGAGAGACTACTGTTGAGGGCCTTATTTTGGAGAGGGTGGGGGGAAATAACTCCACCAGGTGGGTGCTCAAAGTCACTGATTTATGAAGCCAGTCTATGCCTTTCACAGATAGATGCATCACATCCATAGAAATCCTCAGCAATAGGGAAAACCCACAGAAGTTACAAACCCTTCTCAGCTATATATGTCAGGCATGTCACTGCCCAGCACTTTGGTCCTTGGCTTCTCCCACAATTCAGATACCTCTGGCCATGTTTCTGTGGCTGGGATTTGCTTCCTTCCCTTTCTTCCTTAGAAAGACACAACCAAGATAGTGGAGCCCTTAGAAAGCTCTCTCCTTTTACATAAGATAGCGTTTGCTCCTGCAGTCCATT
Organism: Emys orbicularis; assembly: GCF_028017835.1. Taxonomy (NCBI): domain Eukaryota; kingdom Metazoa; phylum Chordata; order Testudines; family Emydidae; genus Emys; species Emys orbicularis. Next base: position 30,070,060 of record NC_088696.1, read on the forward strand.
TGAGAGATGGGCTAGGTCTCTTGGTGGCACTACCACATCTACCACTGCCTCTCACTGTTTAAAGTTTGAGTACCATCGGAAATGGGTAAACCTTGAGGAAATATTTAACATTCCATGAAAAAAAATATTGTACATGAAGCAGTCAGTGTAAGGGGAGGGTGTATCTATCAAGCTTAAGAAGAAATAAGATGTTAATACCACCACTGTTTAGGGCTTTAGCAGTAAACCGTTACGTGTAGTCCAGGATCACATGTCAAAAGGCCATATCATTTTTTTCAAAAATACCTGACTTCGGAATTTTGAAAATTTTACCAAGTCCAGTTTTCAAAAGCCTCTTAAGGGCTCATAAGTCACCTGGGCATTTTTGAAACTTTTACCCTTTTTCATCTGCCCTCTAGCAAGAAACAGGCCCGGGGATTCCTACATCAAGCCCATTACGTCGAAATGAGCCAAAATGAGATCCAAATATTGATGTGAAGACTTCAAGTGATGGGAACACATCTACTGAGGGATGTGGTAGGTTCTCTATGGTTAATTTCTCCCTGTTAAAAATATGCACCTTCTTTCTAGTTTAAATTTGTCGAGCTTCAGCTTCCAGCTACTTGATCTTCTTGTGCCCTCATCTGCTAAATTAAAGAACCTTCTGTTATCAGAAATCTTCTGTCCAGGTAGGTACCAGACCATGATCAAGTTACCTCTTATCCTTCTCTTGGATAAATTAAATAGATTGAGCTTCTTTGCACTCTGACTATAAAGCAGAGATTCTCAAATGGGGAGGTGGCCCCTCCCCAGGGGAGTGCAAAATGTATCCGGGGGGAGGGGGACGTGTGAAGCCTATGGCGGGGGGGGGGGGAACTTACTGCACACATTTTACCCACAGCAATGAATAATTAGCAAAGCTGATTCCTCCAGACATATCAGGTCCTCAGATGGCGCTGTTCATTTTGATGGATTTCTGTTAAGCTTGTATAATATTATACAAAGTTGTTGCCATCCATCCATTAATCTGTTTGCTACAATACAGTGTGCACATTTAATTGTAAGCATTGACCACAATCACAGTTTTGCTTTTGCTCTTATTACAATGGAATGTTGGCTCTGTTTGAATCAATGCCTTACTGTTTTTAATATACAGTGAGAGTCAGGGCTGGCTCCAGGCACCAGCGGAGGAAGCATGTGCCTGGGACAGCACATGCTAAGGGGTGGCATAGTCCGAGCGGCTTTTTTTTTTTCCCCCCCTTCGGCAGTTTGGGCGGCAGTACGAGTGGCTTTTTTTTTTTTTTTTTGCGCTTCGGCAGTTCGGGCGGCAGTCCGAGCGGCTTTTTTGTTTTGTTTTTTGTTTTGTTTTGCTTGGGGCAGCAAAAATGGTAGAACCGGCCCTGGTGAGAGTTGCATGTTGATTTTTTTATCAGTATATGTACTTGTGTGGCGGGGTGGGGGGAGACAAAGAAGGGGGGAGCGATTAAACAAGTTTGAGAACCGCTGCTATAAAGGCATGTTTTCCAGACTCCGAATCATTCATGTAGCTCTTGGTTTTGTAACTCTGTCCAATTTGTCAACATTCTTTTTAAAGTGTTGACACCAGAACTGGACACAGTATTCCAGTAGTGGTCTCACGAATGCAGATACCACCTCCCTACCACTGCTCTACCTCCAAGAATTTCACTTGCTTTCTTAGCCAAGTTATCACTGGATTATTCTCATAGTAATAGCCACCACCAGAAACATCTGAATCTTTTCTTAATCTTACAAGAAAAGAATACCACACAGTAAAGCACGTTTAAATTTAAAGAATTAGGTAATGTTTTCATTTTAACAATTTATCCCATTCTCTTTCATTTTAGTTGTACAGAGTTTGTATATGGAAAAATCCCTTGTTTAAACAGTCCTTTTATAAGTAGTATTAAAGCTGGTATTAACCGTCCTTTGGGGAGAAAACAAAGTTACTTTAATTGGTCTTGAGTTATTGTTGCTGAAGTCCAATCCTGTTCCTCTTAAGACAAAAATAAGACAAATACTTGAAGAAAGAAAGGATAAGGAAAAGGTAGAAAATGCACCTTCTATCTCACTTACTTGTAAGCTAGTTACTCGAAAATTACAGGCACAATATCACTATTTAGAGAGGTAGCAAACTTTTACCAATAATGGACTGTTTAAGGCATTGCTTTCAGCTAGTCATTCTGGTCACAGGGTCACAGCAGTGTGGTGAAAGATGAAGTTGTCTTGTCTAGAGGATAGGAAAGATAGATAGAAAGGGTGAGGAAAGTGACAAAGGAACCTAAGGTTTACAACTGAAATAGCAAATCGGATGGAGAGGGTTGATGTCAACTGGTTCCCTCCCTGTTGGGTCTGGTCAAGACAGCTTTTAGGATCAGGATGATCAAGACCTAATGGACCAGTAGATCCTGGAACCCCAATAAGCAGGAAGCTAAGGAACAGCAGTGGCAGCTATAATGGTGATGCCCAGTTCCTTCAAAACATCCAGCCATCCAGATAAGCCATGTCGAGAAACGGGGTAGCAATCTCATGCCATCAAAATACATTCTCAGAGATTTTCACTATAAGCTCCCACCCATTTCTAGAACCTTTCAGTTTATTGTCATGCCAACATGTGACCTCCCCCAAGAGCCTTAAGACCTCCTGATCAAATTTCCTTGACTTAAAACACAGCCAATTTGTTCAAATCTGTCTTCAACTTTGTCTCATTTTTATATAACAATTTTGTATAACGGGCTGAGTTGAACTTTTGTTACTAGCTGTCCTAAGTGAGCAAAAGGGTAATTTAAGCTCCTGCACAACAATCTTTCCATTATGTGCTAAAATAGGGAAATAACACAAGTTATGGGGGGTAAAGTCAATAATGTGTTCAAGATACTGTTTCTGTTTTAAGATCATCTACTGTAAATGTAAAATAGATATAGAATTGCACTTTGGCATGGATTACATATGGACTACATATTGAGACAACATAAGGGGAGAAGCTATTAACATTGGCCAGGACATGAGAATCTTACTCACCACAAGAAAATGTTGTGAGCATTGCCAAAAGCATGTACAGTACATGGTTTAGAGTATAATGCTACCTCTGTCTCATCTAAATATGAATTTAGGAAGTCTGCATATGATGGATAGGCAAAAAACAAAATTACCAGAACAGAAGAGAATTACCTACTACTTGACTTCCAAACACAGAGGGTGAAATCCTGGCTCCACTGACATTAATAGTGGTTTTGCCATTGCTTTCAATGGGCTACGATTTCATCAAAGAAATATTGTGGGCAATCTCTGTGATGTGCCTTTGTGGGGAAAAGGGTTACCATAGTTCTTGGCACACAAAGTGCATTTGTTGGAAAATCATTTCCACCACATCTGCTGGATGATATTTGAAATGGTCTTTACTTCCCCTTTTTAAGAGGCTTTTCCCTCTCCACTGTGTTCAGATGCAGCTCCCAGTCTGCGTCTAAGCAGGGTTTCAGGTGAATTAAAATGGACATGTATGGCAGCCCTAAAGTAGTATATAAAAGTCTTATTGTATTAGTCATTTTTTCTGTCATTTTGTATTAGTGTCATATTAGTCTAATGCAATACTAACATTATACTGAAATGTCAGCATATTACAGATTACTCAGTGTGTCAAGTTTGTACCTGATCAAATTATTCTGTACTAAATATTTTTGTGAGAAAGAAATGAAAATGTGCAGGACTTTAGCAGAAAACATGAGGCTGTGAGGTGTGTAGGATTCTATAAAGCAAGAGTGGCCAAACTTACTGATCCTCCAAGCCACATATGATAATCTTCAGAAGTTCGAAAGCTGGGGCGCAGCTGCTGAGGTTTGGGGCTTCAGCCCCGCTCCTGTTGAAGCCCAGAGCCCCAGTAGGTGCATCCAGTGGGGCTGCAGCCCTCTTGTCTCCCACCCCCACCGGGCAGAAGCCCTGAAATCCTCCTCCCCGCTGGGCAGAAGCCCTTACCCTACTACCCTGCTGCAAGGCAGAGGTCTCGAACTCCCCCTCCCCCCCCCCCAGTCTGGTAGTGGAGTGTGGGGGGACTCTGCGAGCTGTACTTTAATGGTAAAAGAGCCAGTTTGGCCACCCCTGCTATAAAGCTTTCATAAGAGGCATTAACATCTCTTGTGCCAAATGCAACAGCTTAACTGTAAGTGAGCATCCAATATATTTGATTCAATCTATAGATTTGTTAGAACAAACAAGGTTTTCCTTTTTGCTTTACACAGAGAGACTGAAATTCTGCTTAAACTGAAGAACAAACATTGTAAGAGGAGCATATTGGCTACGTCCAGTAGAAAAAAGTGTTGGCTTTTCTTCTGAGCCTCCCCTACTTTTAATTAAGTGTAACCCTTCTGCCAGGTGGAGCCAGCAGCAACAAGGGCCGGGTTCAGTATCTAGGGGTTCCTTTTCAACACAGAACTGGCTTGGGCCCCCACCCAGTGACCTGGGACAATTACACACCACCCCCTGGGCAAATCTAAGGGGCAACACTTCCCCTCTCGCAAGCACAGAGTCTGAAGGTAGCAAAAACTTTTATTAAAAGGAGGGAATTAACTCAGCATTAATTTGGGAAAACACCGCAAATAGGGCTCAAACATAAACCATGAGCAAAAGACCCACCTCCAAGTAAGTTGGGCAGTGTCCTTTTCCTCTCAGGGTCTTAAGTCCTGCAACCCAAAAGTCCCGTTAATGTGCCCGTCCCTTCTCTTCACCCCACTCACAGTTGCTGTCTTGGCCAGTGCAGCCCCACTTAAGTGTGCTGTGACACACTTAACACAGCTCTCAGTGATTTCAGCTCTCAGTGATTTCATATGGAAGTGGGGGAGCTTCATTGCTGGTGCACTCTGGGCAGTCTCTTGCAATAGAGACACTGTCCCAAAGTAGGTCTAATACTTAGACCTAGATATCAGTGATTTCAGCTCCGCAGTGTGCAACAAGCCTCTCAATTGAGTCCAAATTAGCTCTTTTATTATACCATGGAGAGAGGAAGGCTCAAATGGTGTCTAAGACCCTTAAACAGGGCCCACACCACCAGGTACAAGTACCTGTCCCCACCCTCTCTCAACTCATTGGGTTTTGTAACCCATGTTCCCTGCCTAGCACGTGCTGTTCAGTTGAGGGTGAGTCCCTCCATCGGGGTATGCCAGGTACAGTTCTGCTGCCCTCAGTTCACACAACAAGGATAACAACCCTTTATTACTCCTGCCCCAATAACAAGGAGACTGGGGATCCAACACCAGCCACAAGTGATCATTTGGGCAAGCAGTCCCATCATGCTGAGCACCTAGGGGTTCCTTTTCAACAATACAACACAAAACCAGCTCAAGCCCCCACCCAGTGGCCGGGGACAATTACACACCACCCCTGGGTGCCTCTAAGAGCACCTAGGCAGGATGGGTGTGTCCATGCAAACAAAATCAGCTTCTGAAGTCTTTTTCCACAGCTCACCACTAGATGCCAGGGAAGAGCTCATCCAGACTCTGCTTACATCAGAAACACAAAACTCAGTAACTTAGAAAAACATACATTATTGTATAGATATGACTGATTACTGTTATAGTGGCTTAGCAAGAAGTAGGAAATAGACTACAGAATTGTGAACCACAAAATGGAATGCTGTTACTGAGTTTTCCTGGTCAGTTACTGCAAAATCAGGTCATTGTGACAAATGAGCTCTGATACAACTACCAGTAACCGATGGCACAAAACTGATAATGATTCCCTAATGGCCAAGAACTAGTTCTTGACAGCTATAAGATTGGGATTCTGGGTGTTTTCCAGGTCTATAACTGGTGCCCAAATTAATCACAAGAAAGTGCCAAGGTTCTGTTGCAAATTAACAATAGTTGTGAGATTAGATTGTTCAGTCTATACTCCTAACTGAATTAAGCAAATAATAAACAATGTCTCACTCTTTTATAGCACTTTTCAACAGTAGTTCCCAAAGTGCTATACAAAATAAGTCAGCATCCTCATTATCATTTAAATGTAATAGTAACTGCAGAGTAACTGCAGAGCCTACATCAGTTTTGTCATGTTTTTAGAACATTGTTTTCTCTGCATGTCACATGATACAAGTAGCTACTATTACCAGCAGTGTTACAGTAGCACTTAGATGTCCTCTGAGATCCAGGTCCCATTGTGCTAGGTGTACATGCACATAGTTAGAGAAGTCTCTGCACTTCAGGGACTTGCAATCGAAATAGACAAGACAAAGCATGGCAGATAATGAGTATTATTTTCCTTATTTTACATATGGGGAAACTGGAGCACAGACTTACCCAAGATCACACATTGAGTCAGTGGCAGAACCAGGAACTTAAACCAAATCTCTCAAGTCCCAGTTTAGTGCATTAAACTACAAGACTAAAGACTTTACAATTGAACTGATTTTTTTTTTTAATTACACAACGCGCGCACCCACACCCAGCTCTCTGTTCACCTTAATATGGCATAACAATGGCCTTCCTTGCAGTTTATGCTATTGGTAGTTCTTAACTTGGGAGATTTCAGTAAGGGCCATTGTACAGCTTGACTCCTTCAATGGACATGCAGTATTGGCTTTTACACTTTTTTGCATGCACAAACATCCATATTTGTGTGCGCGCAACTCTAGCTACATACATCTGCACATGTAATTTCCTATCCTGCCCACATAAACAAGAGGGTTTCAGTAGAGCTATGGTCACAAATATTGTTAGTGCAGGCAAGAAGATGGGATGAAAAATGTGCTGCTTAGCCTTTATATAAAATCAACTAAAAAGCTTCTACTCTACATTTATTGCAAAGCCTGGAGAACACGGAGCTGTTCAAAGATAAAGTTTCAGCCTTAGCTTTGAATTCCCTTGGGTTTGTGGGTTTAAGTCAAGACCCATAATATCCATTTTTATATAATCAGACAGTGAAGGAAGCTGGGGAACTAGTTAATATCATTTCCATGTACAGAATGAACTCTAAGCATGTGATTTGATGAATAGAGTTTTATTGAATTTGGATAAATATTTAAAGCTTTTTAGAACACCATGTAAGTCATAAAAACACAGATTTGATCAAACTGCCATCTGCTGGAGAGCCCTGGTATATAGCAGGAAGGAAAAAATCTGTGTTTGAAGACGTAGCCAGAGCTGAACGTCTAATTTTCACTAGTTGCCTCCCCCCTTCTTTTTTTTTTTTTTTTTTTTGCGCAGCCAGTTTTGAAGTGAGCAGTAGCATGGGCCCCAATGAAAATATTACCAGAGAGAGCAGGCACCTGTGCAGACACACATGTTTAGCTGCTCACCCCAAGCAGATAAACATCCAACTTGTTGGGCATAGTACTACTAACACTATTTTCCCACCTCCAGTTCGGTTTGAGCAGAGAAGGCCAAACAGTACTGTATCAATAGAAATACCAAGTCAGAAGAATGCAAATATATTAGACGATTTACTATTGGCTGCTTTATCTGGAAAAACATTTTAAGTGTAAAATGATGCATCAAATTAAGAAGGCAACTAAAACTATTAATTAATTACCTGAAGTACCTGCATATAAACTAGCCATATCAGAAAGGGAAAAGGTTTAGAGAAGTAATTTTTCAGCACCTTAAAAAATAAAGTCTTCTTAGAACAGCTAGCTCTAGAACACACAAGAGGCCAAGCTATTCTGCTGGTTAGTCTTAAATAACATGGTGGCGTTGGTTCAAGTAGTAACTAATAGTAACTACAATATAATTAGGTTCAAAATCCTCAGGGAGGGATCATGCTGAAAATACACATTGACACATTAAAACTTTAGAAAGGAAGTTGCCAAATAAATGAGGAAGCTAATCAAAAGAGACACTAAAGTCAAAAGAGAGGAAATTGAAATCTTTATATTCAATATAGAGGCTTCCTAAGGAACAAGTGCAGAGTAGCAGGCAGTACAAAAGATATGCAGACCCCTAAACGAGAGAGAAAAAGCAGCATAAAAGTATAAAATGTATAAACCAACCACTAAGAGCCATTAAGTAGCCAGTTATCCACTATGAAGTTTCTTGCACCTCCTTTGAAGTACCTGGTTCTAGTCACTGTTAGATATAGGATACTAAATTACTGGAGACTCCCATTACCCCCTGGAGACAATTAATTTGTCTCTTGTCTTATACTCAGATTGTAAGCTCTTTGGGGGCAGGGGTTGTGTTTTTGTTCTGTGTTTGTACAGCACCTAGCAGGATAGGGTCCTGATCCATGATTGGGACTCCTAGGCACTATAGAAATATAAATGATCATAATAAGAAAGTTCTTTAGTCTAACAAAAGAATTCCAAATAAGTACTGGCAAAAGTTTGGATTGTTTTTCATTCGAGGCAGTAGATACTGAACAGATTGGCACACCTCTCTTTATTATCCTCTACTTGCAACATAATCCTTTTTCCAGCAATCAGTTGTGGAAACCATGACTTCTGTTGGGAAATGTGCAGAAGGATAAGTATATTTTTCAAAAACAAAACTCTCATTTTCATGCAAAACAGTCCAATAATAGAAACTAGGCGAAGCAAAACCACAAACCTCTATGTGATACGTAGGCAGAAGAATATCTAAACAGAATGTGTTTCAAAGTTTCCATGCAGCATCAGCAGCTCTTTAATTTCTCCAGTGAGTTAATTCATATTCAGTTCCCTACCCCCATCCAACTTCCTTTTTGCATCTGATGCAGCCTTTGCCACATGTCAGACAGACACTCATAGGGAGATACAGGTTCCAAAGCTTTAGAATTGTGAAACTGCAGACATCTTTTAAAAGTTTATATTTTTGCCAGACTATCAAGTTGTGCATTTCTGCCTAGTTGGAGAATACTAGAACCTAACAGGATAGAGCTTCAGACTGAGTTTTCTAAACTCTTTTGGAGTGAGTGAGTGTGTATATATATACACTCATTATTTGTAAAGCCACTTGAAAACTCCCATCCAAATCACAGTGATAAATGACAACTATCACAGGTCATCTTGATCTTCTGGTTCACAAAACATTAGGTATGAGTGAATACTGAAAAAAATGCACAAAAAAATCTTTACAAATAGTTTACATGTCTGTTTCAGCCACGTTTACGCCTCCTTTGGGGGGTTTGCATTAATCACTGAGGAAAGAAAACAAGATTACCTAACATGAACACTTACAGAAAGTGAATATTATGCTCACAAACTAGGATACTCATGGAAATCAAACTTCAGATTTCAGCAATAAGCCTATTGAATAGGAGTGAGCCCTTTGTGACATGAGAAGAATTGGGCGAGTCTGAGATGATGAGATTCTCATCCAATAAGGCACTTAGCTGACACTCCTTTTCTTAAGTCTTGTATACACAAAAAATTTGTATTGCTTTTAGTATCCTGGTATAGTTGAAGGGGTCCAACGTTATTAATGTGGATACAGTTATATCATTATAAAGAAGCTTTATGCCAGGATAGCTATTCCTGTATGGGAAGAGTAGCAGCTATACAGGTATAAGAGACCTTTATGCCAACATAAAGAAGACTTCATTAGGGCTTATAACAGAAGAACTATATAGATTAAAAAACTCACCTCTAAGTAACATAGTTATATTTATTGTTACAACTTTCAAGTGCAGATTAGCCCTTAGGTTTTACTCCAGCTAATGGTCTGAAGCAATTTGGTGACCAGACAACAGTATTCATTAATGCATGATCAGGTACCCTGCATTTTTGGGGTATGTCTACACTGCAGTGTAGGCCCAGGGTTAGTAGAACTTGAGTTAGTAGATCCTGGGTTTGTTAATCTAGGGCTTGAACATCTACTGTCATTTGTAACCTCAAGTTAGGAACTGTTGAACCCTGGGTCCCAACCTGGGGCTCCAGTGTCTACACTGCATTATGTGGGCCTGAGTCCAACCATCCAAATGCCAAACTACCTAGCACTGTCCAAATATGGCTGCTCTTATCCTTTATTCATTGTGTAGCGTGGGAAACCATGACTGTTCACCAAATTTGACTGGCCAGAAGACAAAGTCAGCTTGTGGGATAGTTTGATGGATTCCCAGAGCACAAGTCCAGTGGGGCTGCGTCTACTACAAAGCAACAGAGTTTGAACCCTGGGTCCCATCTTGACTCAAGCATGGACCCTCCACCTCCCTGGGGTCTGGAGAACCTGGGCCCAAGTTCTGGGTTAGTGCAATTTGTGTATAGATGGAAGGCGGGGGAGTTAGGCTTGAGCCTGAGCTCAAGCTTACGTGATCATCAATTTGAAGAATCAAACTGGTTTGGTTGAGAAGTGGTGGCATTTCAGTGCTAAGTGAAATTATACATCTATATAGTATAAATCAGTTGGTCAAATGCTTTGGGATCCTGAGGGAAGAAAGCTGCTATATAGATGTATATTTTTGTCATTAGCCATTTCACTCACAGATATTTATCTGTTCACAGGGTTTCACAACCCAGTTTTTCTGTCAAGCAGAAATAAATGTGTGGGCTACCTTCAGTGATATTCTTCCTATGTTTATTACCCACTGTCAGTGTGGGTGGTATTGGAGGAGCAATGGTGGCTTGCCAGTTTCTATATGCCATGTTTTGCACATGGTCAAACTGCAGACTCAGGACTTTCTAAAGAATTACAGCATAATCCTCTTCTGGACAGATGCTCACAAAACCTGAGCCATTTTAGTCAGTCAGTAAGGGCCCATTAAATTCTTTGAGAACTGCAGGAGGAGGAAATGCACAAATTGAAACTAAAAATGCCAACTCAATAGAATCAGTACACAAAAAGTCAGCCATGCATACGCAGGCCATATATCATAGGCCTGAGGTAAGTGGTGTTCCACCTCTTCAGTAATAGGGGTTTATGAAGTGTTTGGGTCAACCTTCATTATTCTTTAGGGGTGGTTGCTTGTGATGTCAGAGAAAATGATGCCGGTCTCCTTCAAGTACTGTTTTTCATCAGTCTTCAGGAAAACCTTAAGAATATCTGCACTGTGATGCCAGGTGGATGATTGAGGTTTAAATTCTCAGTCCTAGTTGTAGTCTCCAGTTTGGGATTCAGCCAGGATTAGGGATCGAAGTCTCCATGCGCCCTCGGTTGATTAGGCAGAAACATTGCCTAGGACTGGGATTTTCAAAGGAGACTAAGGGGATCTGGGCACCTAATTCCCTCAGGCTTCTATGAAAACCCCAGCCTGAGGTGGAAAGTTACATTCCAGATCAGGATCTGAGCTTTTCCAAAGACTGAGCATGTTCAGATCTGGAGTCTTAGCTTGGCCCATTACAGCAATAGACGTAAAGTTTGACATCATTTGCCTTAAGTGGAGGAACTTCAACCAACATTGTTAAAATTCATTAGCATGAGGTGAGCAAAGGTTTTGAACTGACAGCATTTGTATATTCCACACATTATACAAGTTACTACAAAAAGACTTTCCCTTCTTTAGTTGCAAATATTTAGAGTCCTTGTAGGGACTATGAGCTAGCAAAATCTACCCACGTTGTTTATGCATGTTATAGTCATTAGCTCCTGATCTGAAACCTTTCAAATAGCTTTTTGGAAAGCTAACCTTTGTTTTGACTGCACCAGAGGTGCTTTTTCATCATTGAGATCTTGCGGCATTGTAGGACTTATATGTTACATACACATATATATTACACACGCACAAAGACACACACAATACTAAAAGCATTTTATACATGCAAAATACTCACATTATATATACATTAAACAATTAATGTAGAGCCAAACCCTAAATCCCTTAAATCAGGCAAAACTCTCCTTCAGGTGGGAATCTTGACTGAATAGAAATGAATAAAGATTTCAGCATTTGGCTCAGTGAGTTTAATATGAAAATATTCCGAATGCTAACAATTCCCCAATATCTTTGTAAATGTTAATGTTCTAACAATCACACTTTGTGTATTTCATCTATTTATATATAAATTCTTTACATTAAATGGATGATTCCTACACCAAATGTATAGGAGAAAATATACTGAATATGGGCTCTTCCAGGAAAATATATTTATACCTTCAATTATTTACCATGCTTTCAAGGAAAGACTCCTAAATGATTCCTTTATATTTTAGTTCCCAACCAACCAATCTATGCCAATGTATACAGAAATAATGGAGATAGTTTGACCATAATACTCATACTTTACTGTATTTTTGCATTACAAGAATTTTCACTTAATGCTAGTCATGTGACACTCTTATTGTAAGTTTGTGACTACCTGGATCTTGGCTGGATCCAAGAAATCTACAATGTAGAGGAATAATGGTTAAAGTAACAGTAAGGGTACTTTCTACAATAGTGTATAATAGGGCAATAATAAATAGTAAGGATACCATGATTTTACTACATATAGATGTTGGAGAGAAGAGTATTTGGTCACTATTGAGAAGTTACTAGAAAGAAAGCTATCAGTTATATCACTGTTTCCAGATGTATTGTAACATATATATTCATCTTGTCACATTGCTGTATAAATAGATGAGGTAAAACAACATGGCATTTGTTGTACTTCAATTACTTTCTTGTATAATGTCAAGAAGTAAAAGCTAACAAACCATAACTTTCCCTGACATTTCCTCCCTCCAGTGACCAATGATGGATTTGCCCTGAAAAAGCATTCATCGTTTTACAGAACAGCACAGACTGATTTTTTTAGTTAATGTTTAAATAGAAAAGCTCAGCTCTTATCTACACAGATGTCAACCCTGGCAGAAAACATTTGGTGCATTTCCAAAGAGGCAGCTGTTGGGAGACACACAGAGTAGACATTGTGTTACCTCTTACCGGCCACAAGTTAGTCTAGCAGGGTGATTATAAAGGTAACGAACATTCCATTAGGACTCAGTCCTGCTAGGTGCTGAGCACTTTTGTGATGTACTGGACACCCTTAACTCTGTTTAAAGACAGTGGGAGTTGAGGGGACTCAGCTGCTGAGAGTAAGCCCATAGGCTCGAATGCAGGAAAGTACCCTATGCAGCAAAGAACGTAAGCGTGTCCTTAAGCTTCACTGAGCACGTGGTCAAGTGCTTTGCTAAATAGGGTTGGATTTTTTTTTATTGCTCGTTATTTTTGCTTTTGAAGTTTTCCCATGGAGAAAGTAACTCCCCATACCAAGAAAAACACAGGAACAAAATGGCAGAGTTGTCATGGATACCACAAGTTTCTCATAGATAAATGAATACACAAAACTGGGAGATGAAATGCTGAATATACCTTCTCCCTGAGCTAATCTTTTCTGATAACTAACCCTTTTTGTCTCAGACACACATATCATCAACGGGTACCACAGGGTATTTGCTAAATTACACAGAAGGAGATGAAAATACCCTTTATATGGCCTGTGCTTTTTTGTTTTGGGTTTTTTTTGTTTTTTGTTTTTTTTTTTTGGTAGAGTCCACAGAAAAGCCACAGCATTAAGAGAATTTATAAAGCCTTCATTTTCCCTTATGTAGTTTATATCTCCATAAAAGAACTATGTGTTCCATCCATTTAAAATAAATGAGTTGCTTAAAGAGTTAGGTAGGAGGTTGTGTACTAGCAATTATATGGGTGAAATGCAGTACATTGGACAGAATGAATGTTATCATTAGCTGCTCTTCCAGCTGCTAGTAGCAAGTCATGTGCATGATGCATTCAGAGACTGTGAATAGGACAAACAGGAAAAAATCTGAACAAACATTATGAATGTCACCCATTTTTCTTGTTCAAATCAGAGGAATGGGTCATTCCTGTTGCAGTGAATACAGCAGGCACATAGTCAGTGTATTTGCTATTGGCAAACACAATGATCTCCAGAATGCAAATTTGCTACAAATCTCAAGATGAAAACCTCTCTCACCAACATATTGGTTTGAGTGTACAAAAAAATCATATTTAAAAAGGTGGGTTATTTGAATATACATTTAAAGATACAAAGACAAAGCGAACCACAAGAATACTTTGTCTCTCTCGCTCAATTAATTTTAACTTTTATGTCAATGGCTGGTCAATAGAATCAGCACCATGAACTCATACTTCCAAGGCCAGATTAAGGCAATCTGGTGCCTTCATGTAACCAACTGGTTAACATACATTCTTTTTGCATTGAGTGTAGAGAAGGGGGACACAATGCAAATCATTTACAGTTCCCAAATATATAGTCTCCACAGCGTGAGCCAGACAACTTTCCATTCTGGATGTTCAGCCTAGACTGTTGGCTGTGACATGGCTCCTCTGTGACCCTGCCTCTGCTCTATAGCTCCATTCCCTGCCTGGAGTGGCAGTAGCTCCCCTCCCAGAGTGGCTGGCACTGTGGCAGCAAGACCCCCTGGTGACATGGCAACAGCAAGAGTAGCAGCAGAATCCCCTCCCACAGAGACAACAGTGGTGCCTCATTATGTAACCCAGCTGCTACCAAGTATTTGCTTGAGCAAGTTGGTGGGCTCTCTTAGACTGCTGCACTCTTCTCCTCCTGCCAAACACAGAGGAGTTGGATGGTATTGGTGCAGCTCCCTCAAAGCTCTGCATCTTGGAGTATGTGGGGGCGGGTCTCCATGGTTCTTGAAGCCAACATGGAGCTGTTCACTCCTGTAAGAGCTATTACTTCAGGCTGTCTACAGATTCAAGCAGACATCATTGCACCAGTTACACTTGGGTCACGGTTCAACCTGTAGTAGAAAGAGAGCCTGAAAAATGAGGCCTGGTATAAGAGGCCCAATATGAGGCTTGAGACATGAACTAAAGTAGTGGTCAAGCTTTGCTAATATAAAGCCAACTGAGCAAAACTCAGGCGGTGAACAGAAGGCAGGCCCTGTTATAAAACATGCCTGCTTGCAAGTTCACAGAAACTGGCAAGAACAGGGCTGGTATTGCAAAACCACACACATTCCTGAGAAGTACTAGGCAAAGGACACACACACACAGTCCAGAAGCGTGGTACCAGAACACCCTGATACCAAGTATGGTACAAACACACTCCCTGAAGATGATTCAAGGACACACTGACCCCCTCCTAAAGATAAGGTCAGATAACAGCATAATGGAGAGAGATGTTTTGATGAAATCAACATATACAATGTAAAGGGTGGTAACTACGTCAGAGGGGCAATACGTAAAAATTGTTTTATCGATGTATAAAGGGGGGTCTCAGTGGAAATGTCTTTGGCCAGCCGAGGGGGCAACGGAAAGTCCCGCCATTCACTGAGCTGAATCCATTGTCACGGGCATACACGAATTAAGTGTACTTGTAGCACGTATAGGGTGCTAATACCGTGCTTTGTCGACAATAAAACTGGCCGGGTGCCTTCACTACTAAACCAAGTCTTGTGGTCTTTTTGGATGGTTCCATCGGAGCCTGCTGTATGAGCTATCTGGCCAGAGTCAGTGCAGCATACACGCAGCCAATGACTAACTACACAACCTATTCTTTGCATCCATGAGAACACTTTTTAAAATGATAGCTGAGGTTCTGATGGAATCACATGACTCCAGCAGCTAAGCCCATAGTGCAGATCCCTTAATTATCCACCTCCTTCTTGTCTATTTACTTCACGAGATGCAGAAATCTGTCAATGCATCAGTTTCATTCAGTTTCATAAATTAAATGATCATACTATGATCTAAAATTACTATATTATGATGCCTCTGAGCAATGGAATTGAAAAGATAGGTTGTGACCAGAACAGTGCAAAATATTCATAATGCAATGAAAGATTTGAAGATTACTTGAAAATTCTGATGTGTACATATTGCTTTGAATTTTTTAAAAAGTGACATTTTCATTGAAAATTTCTTTGAATTACCTATTTCTAGGAGAAAATAGTTCTATTTTTGAGTTTGCATGATTTTGATGCAAAGCTATTTAACACTGAAAATAAAGTTAAATTTGATCACGTGGAAACCAAAAAAAAGGAAATCATAAATAGCATTGTGAAATTTGCACAATTCTAGTTAGAATGTTTTCAATACAAATATACATTCTCAAACACATTTTGCCTTCTCCACACTATGAACAGCTATAGAAACTAACGCTAGAATTATAATTACTAACTAAAATGTAATCCTACATGGAATTAAACAAAAGTCAACTTCCCAAGAGCAGTAGTATGGACCAGATGCTTGCTTAAAATACAAAGTATCAAGCTGAAGTCAGTACAACACTGTTGACTATTTAAATTTAAGGCGGGGGGGGGGGAAATGAATTAAAAACATGTTTTCTACAATATATCTTTCAACTCTTGTTACAGATGAAGAAATGAAAGATGTAAAAAGTATTCCAAACATCCAGTTGATCTTGACAAGCTAGGAAGCATTAAAATATTATCCTTTTTATTAGTATAGCCACAACTAGATTGAAATAAAATGAAGAGCTTTCAGAAGAGAAGGGGTGGGGAACTCATCCTGGGATTGGAAAGCCAAGAGGAGATTACTTACTTCTATTGACTCTAGTATTACAAAAAAGATTTTTTTATTTTTGCCTATGCTACCCTTTTTAGTGTCCCTGTGAGCTCAGTCTACTCTGAATTACATGAAAATACAGATGTTATTAAACTGCTTTTAAGATGGAGAGTTTTCAGGGCTACAGAAAGAATTAAAAAAAAAAAGTCTTCAAATCTCATATTTACTTTACAGACAAGGTCAGCTCCCAGACTGCTGCACTGGGCAACACAGTATGGGGAGGAGGTGAGCAGACCTCAGTGGTGAAAGAACAGGTTAAGGACTATTTAGAGAAGCTGGACATGCACAAGTCCATGGGTCCAGATCTAATGCATCCAAGGGTGCTGAGGGAGTTGGCTGATGTGATTGCAGAGCCATTGGCCATTATCTTTGAAAATTCGTGGCGATCAGGGGAGGTCCCGGATGATTGGAAAAAGGCAAATATAATGCTCATATTTTAAAAAGGGAAGAGAACCTGGGGAACTACAGATGGGTCAGCCTCACTTCAGTCCCTGGCAAAATCATGGAGCAGGTCCTCAAGGAATCCATTTTGAAGCACTTGGAGGAGAGGAAGGCGATCAGGAGCAGTCTACATGGATTCACCAAGGGCAAGTCATGCCTGACCAACTGGATTGCCTTCTATGATGAGATAACTGGCTCTGTGGATATGATATATCTTGACTTTAGCAAAGCTTTTGACACAGTCTCCCACAGTATTCTTGCCAGCAAGTTAAAGAAGTATGGATTGGATGAATGGACTATAAGGTGGATAGAAAACTGGCTAGATTGTCAGGCTCAACGGGTAGTGATCAATGGCTCAATGTCTAGTTGGCAGCCAGTATCAAGCAGAGTTGGTCCTGGGGCCAGTTTTGTTCAACATCTTCATTAATGATCAGGATGACGGGATGAATTGCACCCTCAGCAAGTTTGCAGAGGACACTAAGTTGGGGGGAGAGGTAAATATGCTGGAGGGTAGGGATAGGATCCAGAGTGACCTAGACAAATTGGAGGATTGGGCCAAAAGAAATCTGATTAGGTTCAACAAGGACAAGTGCAGAGTCCTGCACTTAGGAAAGAAGAATCCCATACACCGCTACAGGCTGGGGACCAACTGGCTAAGCAGCAGAAAAAGATCTGGGGATTACAGTGGACGAGAAGCTGGATATGAGTCAGCAGTGTGCCCTTGTTGCCAAGAAGGCCAACGGCATATTGGGCTGCATTAGTAGGAGCATTGCCAGCAGATCGAGGGAAGTGATTATTCCCCTCTATTCAGCACTGGTGAGGCCACACCTGGAGTATTGTGTCCAGTTTTGGGCCCCCAACTACAGAAAGGATGTGGACAAATTGGAGAGTGTCCAGCGGAGGGCAACGGAAATGATTAGGGGGCTGGGGCACATGACTTACGAGGAGAGGCTGAGGGAAGTGAGGTTATTTAGTCTGCAGAAAAGAAGAGTGAGGGGAGGATTTGATAGCAGCCTTCAACTACCTGAACGGGGGTTCCATAGAGAATGGAGCTAGGCTGTTCAGTGGTGGCAGATGACAGAACAAGAAGCAATGGTCTCATTGGGGGAGGTCTAGGTTGGATATTAGGAAACACTATTTCATTAGGAGGGTGGTGAAGCACTGGAATGGGTTACCTACGGAGGTGGTGGAATCTCCATCCTTAGAGGTTTTTAAGTCCCGGCTTGACAAAGCCCTGGCTGGGATGATTTAGTTGGTGTTGGTCCTGCTTTGAGCAGGGGGTTGGACTAGATGACCTCCTGAGAGGTGTGTGTGTGTGTGTGTGTGTGTGTGTGTGTGTGTGTGTGTGTATTTACTGTTTTCCACCTCTTTCATTTAAATACTATGTTAAATTTTTTACAAAGACTTGAGTTCAAATTAGCTTGAGGGTCACACCAGAAAAAAATTCTCTCAGCGTGACTGGAAGTGTAGCAACAAAGCTGAAAGTAATTTGGGCAGCAGAGAAGACAAGGTTAACTGACCTCGGACATTTTGTTGTTCAAAGCAGTTGCTACTGTACCTATTTTTTGTGAAAAAGGAAGGCACTTTCAAGTTAACAGAAATATCATGCTGAATAATTGTCAAGACCAGATAGAGTATTCTGGTACATTTTTAAACAAAGGCTATTATTCTCTCTATCCAAAACACCCAGTGTAGGTGTAACACAGACCCCAGTCGTCGGCAGGCAAGATCAAACCCAGGGACCTCTGGAGCTTAGTGTATG
The DNA here is from genome assembly GCF_028017835.1 of Emys orbicularis. Lineage (NCBI taxonomy): Eukaryota > Metazoa > Chordata > Testudines > Emydidae > Emys > Emys orbicularis. The sequence continues at coordinate 30,088,673 of NC_088696.1, forward strand.
AGCCTCTACAGCATGAGCTAAAAGCCAACTGGCTGTTAGCTAAGGCTGTAGAGCAGACTTATTTTATCTCTCTCTTTAAGTGGTCTCGGTGCCACTAGATGGGACAGAATACCACACGCAGAAGGTGTGTGGGTTACATACTTCCCCTAGCTGAGGAAGCACAACCTGAGCTTCAGAATCTTCCCAGTTGAAATCCTGGATGAGCTCCCACTTATAACACCGACAGACCCCAGTTGTCAGCAGGTGGGAACCTGGGACCTCTGGAGCTTAGTGCATGAGCCTCCACAGCATGAGCTAAAAGCCACTGGCTTTTAGATAAGGCTATAGAGCAGATCCATTTTATCTCTCTCTCTAAGTGGTCTGGGTGCCACTAGATGGGACAGAACACCACACCCAGAAGGTGTGTGGGTTACATAGGCAACATGCTTTATTACAAAGAGTGTATTTTGTGTTGGTCTTTTTAAACTTATTACGGTGTCAGTGCCATAGAATAAAAAAGTCGCTCAGGAAAACAAAAAGAACAAGTAGGATTCTACTAGCCAGTAGATTATTTCAAGGAAGCAGTTTGGGGAAGAGTGTTTTCAAGCACAATCAAAATTCATCTTTTGCAAAGACTAAGATTTCTTCAGGGAGAAATGTACCAGAATTTTAATATTATGATTCATTATCCCACAGTACATGGGATGGGAAAAGTTAACTGGATGAGACAGTTGAAGCAATGTTTTCTCCAAGCTCACCAAGGAGCTATGGGAGATTGAGAAACAGTTTTGACTGAAGAAAAAGTTTCTGGCTACGTGTAGAGTACATATAGAACAGCAGAAAAAATCCTTCCCATTTGGAGCAGAAAGTGGAATGTAGCAACTCAAACATCATCAAGCATCAGACAGGTAATAAACAGCTAGGTCAGGTTTTGACCACAATAAGTGAGAAGTAGCTAGGAAAATACTTCAAACACCTAGCAAATGCCATGACTGCCTCACTGACAAGAATGCCCATTAGTCCTCAGGGCAATGCACAGTTCTATACTTGGATGCCCATGTTAAAGCAAAGCCAGAAATCATTTATTCCATCTTCAGCTGGCAAGACATGTGTCTACTCCTTTTGGACACAGACCTGGCTATAGTAATCCATGTCTGCAGAATACTGTAACACTGTCTACTTAGGGCTACCAGTGACAGCTGCAGCCAGTCACGCCATAGCTTGTTTTCCAAGTGCAATAGTTAGAGAGCATAAGATCCCTAGAGTGCATGTGCATCTACACTACACTACCTCCCCGTTCAACTTCAACCCTATGGATGACACAGACAATTAATCAATAATTCAAGGCCCTAGATACCATAATAGTGCCCTAGTAATACAAATATACACGTATAAAGAAAACATAGAAACAATACTCAATCACACGTTCTTTCCTTCTGAGTCTTGGAAACAGTGTCCCAGCTGGGGAAAAGTGATAAATTGAGGGTTATTAGTATTTATTATTTGTATTAACATAACACTGAGTCCTAATCAAGAACCAGGATTCCATTGTGCCATAAGTATCATTATTCTGTTAACTCTTTGCTCCCTATTTTAAACATCTACAGTTTAACAGCAATATTCATGCTGGTTAATTTTCTATTCAGGCCTCTCCATCTTACCATTCTGCAACTATGCTGCCACAGAAAAGTTTAGCTCCCAAAACATAGAGAAGAGTTCTGACTCTCTAAAACTGTATTGTTCACACTTAATTAAGACTTTTGGAATGGATAAAGCAGTTTGTGGGGGGAAAAAACAAAGAGCAAAATTCTATTCTCATCTACACTTGTATAGTACCCAGAGTAATCGAATCAATGTCACTGGACTTATTCAAAATATTCAACAGGCTAATTTATTTTGGGATTGTAATATGGATGCTAATAAAACAGAACCATTTCTCTTCTCACATCAGTGCTACGTGTATACCCATACCCAAACTGTCTACATTACAAGACCCTTTCTTATTGCTTGGGCGCAGACTTCATGAATTTGTGATATTTTAAACAAACTGGAGAGAAAAATAATTTGTTTCAGAAGTTCATGGCAGCTGGACTTTATATTCAATTGACATTTTGTTCCAATATGGCACTATATTAGAATAAAGACATTCAAAAACAAAACCCAGACTGTTTTAGCAGGTTTCTGTTCCTAGAACATCCTAATTCTGAGTTCAAGTAAAAAATGTCTTATTTTGCCTTCTGATAAGCTTAGATTTGTTTATGAGGCTAATCATGATCAGATTAAACAGTTGGCAAAAAAAGCATAAACTATAAATATGTAACAGTGATGCGGTTTTTGTTAGTGGACTAAAGACAGAGGACCTGCCTCACTGGGTGACAATCCTGCAGCACACTTGCTGGAATAAAGTCAATATTAGAGCTATAACATTCTCAATTCGTTTGAGTAAAAATTTATGAATTTACTTCGACTGTATTCACAAACCTTCATATTCATCATTTATGAACATTTGAACAAGTGATTTTCTGCAATACATGGCTGAATAAAAGTTTGCCTAAGGGGTTATATTAAGCATTCAGGCACCCATCTTGCAATCTTGCTAGTTTGTTTTAAATTTCCATCACTCCTGTTTATAAAAACTTAATTTGCCTAATCAGGGACCTGCACGTGGCTGATGTGACTAAAAGTCAAATGCTACATAGTCAACGTGAATAGTTTACGAACACCTTGAGTTTGAAACATGCTTACTGAAATATTTCTCAAGACAATTCTGGGCACCTAACATGTTCATTAAAACAAGCCTATTAGAAGGTAATTCACAAACAAAAGGGCAACATTAGCGCTAGTTGCAGTCTAAAGTGATAGTAAAGTTCACTTGTTTTAAATTAAATGTTAAAACATTTCTGAAATTACTTAAAATAGCCATAACTGTAAACAAGTGTCTCAGCCTTATAATAACTGAATCTTTCAAAGATTGTGTTAAACTGGAGCGAAGATTAAGAATGCTCACTGGTAATTTAAAGTAACATATTACAGGAAAATTAAAATTATCCCAGAAATAAACATTATAAACAGAAGAATCTCAGTGTTAAGGTTGAACTTAAAAGAAACAAACATCTTAAAGGTAGAGAAATTCATAGGTAGGGCATCCAAACAACCTTAACTCCTATCTGTAGTTACACTGTTGGAGTTTGTGTGTGTGCATGCCTGCGTGCATGTGTGTGATGAATCTGATGTTTCTTTAAAAAAAAATTATCTGTATCAGAAATGTAAGGTAAAACCACAATATTAAAATGCCTAAATACTGGAATGTTTATTGGAGGATATCTACAAAGCCAGGCTAAAATTGTTTGGTTACCTAAATGTGCATTTCTATACCTTCATGTTTGGATTTCTTGTAAGTTTATCCTTAACTGAATTTCCTGGGTTTACAATGCCTCTTTCAGAGAAAATTTCAACTTCCATGGAATGTATTTGATCCTAATTTATTAATATATACTCAGTCTTAATTCCATCTTAATGCTGTTTTTGTCTGGGAATTCCTTTTTTTTTTTTTTTTAAACAATTTCACACTGGAATATTAACCAAGAATGTCAAAGAATGATACCATGTGATAGTTCTCATTTGGACACGGGAAGACTCAAACTTCATTTAAATTCTAAATCCAGATTCACTGGTACGCTCTGGCTGCCCAACTCCATTCTGAAACCGAACAAAATAGCCAGACCATACTGGCCAGTTAAACTAAGTTTACAGCTGCTTTGCATCACCTGAGCACCAAAGCTGCTCCAGTGTACACCCCAGTTTCTATGATTCCTCCTCTTCTGTCCATTGCCCTGTGCACACAGTTCTCTCTCTAGCACCCAACTATATTCTCTTGCACACACACAAACCCAAATACCTCTCTCCTGGCTCCTACGTTGTCCTGCAGACACACAGCCTTAATTTTACCCTAAGTAAAAAGATAAAATTGCCTTCACAGGAGATAGTGATCCCCCTATACTCCTGGGACAGAGTAACAGTGTGGACGAGCTCTCTTTGCCAAGGACAGTGTGTGACCTCAGTCCCAAACCCTCTTGAAAGTGGGTACGTACTCAACATGGCTCAGCATACCTCCGCTGCCCCTGCCCATGGTACCATGAGTTTGGGAGGAGAGGGGAATTCACATTCCTAGCTCACAGCGTAGACATAGCCTATGAGAAGTTTGAAAACTAGATCAATGTATTAAGATCATTAGGAGAAAAAAATGATGGTAGATACTAAATTTCTTGAAGGATGCATTTTAATTCATTTTAACTCAAACTAATTGAAATAATTATTTGTAAATTCTCAGAACATTCTTTCTATACTCAACAAGTGCATTAATATTGGGCAAGATATGCTATATGTTTCATACATAGCTAAATGTTTTCTTTTAGTGCAAAACCCAGCTCAGCTCTATGGCACAACACTTTTGGTAACAGATAACTATACAGAATTGTAATTGATTGTCACTTATAATGAACCACAATAATACCATTTACCTTCTTGACAACAATTATTCAGTTTGTGTAATACTCAAGGATGTTATTTTTTTTAAAAGGTTGTCAGTATATAGGGTATTTCTGATACTTTACTGAACATGTTCTCATGATCTTAGTGTGAAAACAGAAGAAATAGAAATTGATTTTATAGTGATAAAATTATATCTGGATAATAATGCTCAAAGCATATATTTAAATGGTATATAACATGGAAATGAGGATTCAGTCAACTGAACTGAGTGTTCAGTCAAAAGTCATATGTAATTATAGTATCTAATTTGAAATTCTTTTAAAATTTGAGGAACTTGATTTTACCTTACAAAAACATGAGAAGCAATGGAAATGTATTGTAAATGTCAGCATCATATTTGATCGTGCATAGGTGACCTTAAAATGCCATCTTATCCACTTTAATTTAACAAGTGGATTTCCTAAACTATCAAATATTTGATATAAAACAATATATATTGAACCACTGAACAAATAGCTAAAAGTTATTTTAGTTGTCATGCTTGAAAAGACTACAATAGATGCAAGGGGGAGAGGGGACTTTTTCCACTAAACTTTATGTCTTGCATGGTAAGGAAAACTCTGCCTCACCACTTCATCAGGAAACTTTCAGACTCCTTGAAAAGCTGATTTTTCTAATCAGTGGGCCGGTTTCTATAACAGTGCATAGAGGTTACACACAAAATTCCTGTTAACACTGTAGTCCAACATTCAACTGAAAATTTTGAGCTGATATTATGTATGGCCCCAATCCTGCAAACAGACAGTTCACTTCCATGGTCAACTACAGGATTAGGACACTCATTCCAAATTATATTAATACTTTGTACTTTTACAGTGCCTTCCATCAATGGGAGATGGCTGTATTGACATAATATCCAGTGTTTATTTTGGTTTTTGCTTCCTTTAAATAGAACCTGAATTCTGAACTACCTGGATTTCAGTCACTGGTGTTTTAAATCTTCAACTTACAGTTAAGGTTTCTTTCTCCCTTAAAAACACCGATTTTATTCACAGCCTCAAATGCATCTTAAAGTAGTATTTAAGCATAGAAGTTGCCTTTGGTTTGGGGCCTTTACAATAGTAGTCATTCAATTATACTGTCCAATGCCTATTGCTATCGCACTGTTTTAAAATGAATCGAGATTCACTTTTAAATCAGTGAGAATGTGGCCACATACAAGTACAGACAGAAACATCAATCAGATACATTCTGCAATTCTCATCAGCCTTAACACAAAATGTGCGGCCATCTACAGTATTTACATAGTAATATCACAGATTTCCAGCTCATTTGGATGCTGCTTTTTTCTTTAGAAACACAAAGAAAGAGGTTTTAGATGATCTGATTGCTCACATGGGTCAATGCTGTCTAATGGTTAGGGAGGGGAGTCAGAGCACTCCTTCATTTTTTCCCTTCTGCCGGTCATAAAAATCACATCGTGATGATGGGCAAGTCACTTAAGCTTAGTTTGTGCATCTGTCATGTGTGTATTGTACTCATTGGTATACTAATGCTCAGTGCATTAACATTTGCAAAATGCTGCTCTTCAGATTCTTGCATGAAAAGCACTACATAGGTGCAACATATTATTTACCTAGGAATGTACATAGGTGATCTGGTTAAGCAGAAGATCTGGTTAAGTAGAAATACAGAGAATATTACGTAGGGGTATGTAAGGACACACAACATTTATAGGTATAGAAGTTACTTGCACTGTACAGATACAGTGAAACCCATCTTCAGCATCCTCTCAAGTACTTATTCAGGGTTCTCTGAGGCACCAGCTTAAAAAAGAACTTTCCCTAAATAAGGGTGGTCTCACAAACAGTGTAAGGTATTACCCAGAAGTATAGAAGTAATATTACTAGGGCTTTACCAAATTCAAGGTCCATTTTGGTCAACTTCATGGTTATAGGATTTTTAAAATTATAAATTTCATTATTTCAGCTATTTAAATCTGAAATTTCAGCATGTTGTAATTGTAGGAGTCCTAACCCAAAGAGGAGTTGGGAGGGGTGAGGTCATAAGGTTATTGTAGGGGGGTTGCGGTACTGCTACCCTTATTTCTGCGCTGCTCTCTTCAGAGCTGGGCAGCTGGAGAGCGCAGAAGTAAGGATGGCATGGTATGGTATTGCCACCCTTACTTCTGTGCTGCTGCTGGCGGGGCGCTGCGTTCAGAGCTGGGTGCCTGGCCAACAGCTGCCGCTCTCTGACAGCCCAGTTCTGAAGGCAGCGCAGAAGTAAGAGTGGCAATCCCCCAACTGCCCTACAATAACCTTGTGACCCCCCTGCAACTCCCTTTTGGGCAGAACCCCTAATTTGAGAAACCCTGGTTTCCCCTGTGAAATATGTATAGTATAGCACATGAAAGACCAGAATTCATGGTCCATGATGCATTTTGCATGGCCATGAATTTGGTAGGGCCCTAAATATTACAGGAGTACTGCCGATTTAAGTAGCTGATTCCAACATTAAAGAGACTACAAGGGTTTTTTGTGGGGTGAGGGATTAAGAGAGTTTGGGGAGGGGTGGAAGATGGAGCTAGTGATGTCAGTTTTTAGCTAAGGATGTGTGGGGAAAAATGAGCAGTCATCTCTCTGGTCCTGCAAAAGTTCCCTATGCTGGGTAATATATTAGTTTGCACAATGACCAGTTGTAATTGTTTTCACTTTCCCTTGCAATAGAAATTGGACAACATGGAGAAGCATTGGTCATATCATGAAAACAACAACTAAAAATGATTGTTTTCTCTATGAACACAGGTATTGAAAAGTTTCTTAGTTGAAGAAATGTGTCATTTTAGAGCAAATTATATTTAAGATTGGAGGAAAAAACATACAATGCCAGACACAAGGCAGAATGCTCAGTTAAGCACTCTCCATATTGTACCTACTCTGTTGCTTCACAATCTCTGAATTTTCTAGACAATACATGCACTGCAGTACACTGTGTTTGGATAATTACCAATACTACTTGTTTGCTATTTAACATCTGATGTTAATTATTCCAGCTGATCACTGACAAGGGAGTAAAGCCTGAAGATGAGTAAGTCTGCAGAGAAACAGCATCAAAGGACTTAGACAAAACTTCCTTTTTACTGAAAAAGCAGACACCATTCCAAATCCTTAAATTCCTTCTTTCTAATTCACTTTCTAAATATTGAAGGGAAGTACATAAAAGAGTCATCTGAAAATAAAAGGTTAAAGACATGTTCACTTTCAAATATTATAAAACTACACAGAAGCATAAGGCCCCATTTTATGCCCCTGGAATTCAGTAGCAAATCTCTCACTGACTTTAATGAGAACAGGATCAAAACACATACTGAGAAGATCTGGAAAGAGTCAGAAGAGCAGCAATCTATAATTTAACATCAGATATTGCTGGAATTACCACTTAGACTTTCAAATACTTACTGCATAAGGCATCCATGAACTTTACAGACATCCTCTCATTTTACTTTTTTTATTGGTTCCATAGTTGCTATTTTAAGTCTCCCTCCTGTTTAAAACTTCATGTGGATATAGAGAAACGAATGGCTACATGCTTTTGTTGCGAAATGAAACACAAGGAACAAGTAGGTGGGGGGGAGCTGGCCAATATTTTGTATGCCATGCTGAAATGCTATGAATTATCATTTGTCACTCTAGCCTACTTCACACTACCTAGTAACGGGTGAGTCAGTTTGGATAAAACAAAAACTGCTCTAAATTCAAAATACACACTAAGCCTGAGGCTATTTTTTTCTAATATTAAATAGGTTCTGTGAATTTTACAGCAGGCAGAGGAGAGGGAGAGAGTTTCATTGGCATGAAACACAGTCACATCCAAGACCAGACTTGGAAGGGCCAAAGTAACGCAAGCCATGTTGGTTTTCATTACAAATTCTGAGCCAACAGGAAGGAGACAGGACTAGAAATCTCATGAGAAATTAGAGAAGTGAAAAATAATTGACTTTTCTCTCTTGTCGTACAGACATGCGATTTTGGGATCATGAAATTCATTTTCATTAATTTTTCACCATTGGTCTTGTTTGACATTGAAACATGCACACATTCATATTTTTTCATGTTTTATTCTGAAAATTGATGTTTTTCTGTCTAAACAAAATTTCTAAAATGTTGCAGATTTTTGTCATCAAAAGCAGAACAATCTCCCAGTCAAATGATATTCATTTTTACTTCAAAAACCATGCAGGATTATTCCTAAAAGTTATTCTATTTTCAAAAATTTGAAATGGAATGTGAAAATCTCAAATTTCAAATACTGATGAGAATGTTTTACACACACTATGAAAGCCTGTTAGATTTTGAGCTCACTTTTAGGAGGCTCAAAAATGATAGTTTATATATATGAGATATGGAAACATATCCAAACTTCTGGGTGCTTAGTTGAACCCAACATCCAACTCTTCTGAGATTTCCTCATCACCACTTCAAGTGGGTAGCAGAACTGAAACAAAAGTTTAAAGATGCTTTTATGAAAAAACACATTCTCTTCTAACTCTGGAGTCTTGTTTAAACATCTTAATAAAAATAATTAAATTTGACCTATAATCTACATAGCATCAGCATTCTGTGCAGAAGCATTTCTTTTAATAGTGTTGTGTTGTTTCAAGTCTAAATTTTTTTTTTTTTTTGGTAGATATCACGACTATGGAGGGTTTACAAGAATCCTGAAAGAAACTTGAATTCTGTAACAATATAAAATATATTACTCTGTACCAACCACAAGAATGATAATAGTTTTCAGATCCATTTCAATGCTCCATTTAAAATGTTTACAAATGTTTTATATGTAGGTTTGCAGAATTTTTTAAATAATTTTAATGGGCTATATTGGTTTATTTTTAAGCCTTTATTTTTATGGATTTTCACAGTTGCAAGAAATTATGGGAGACAGAATTATTTCATGACAGTAGACACAAATTCAAAAAGTTAAATTTATAACCATTAAAACACAAATTGTCTATATCACATGTCAAAATATAAAAAATAAATATTCTTAAACTAAAATTCTCAAGCAGCATTTTTCTTACTTTGCCTATCTGTAAATTCCAATCATCTGAGAAAATATTTCTGTCAATTTGTGTGTGTATGGTGCAATCAATGTTTACTGATTTAAAAAAAAAAATCAAATTCTTCCAAGCTTATTGATCTATAGCTATGAGAAACTGCAGAATTTAATCTGCCAGTCAAGAATTTTACTGTGGAAAAAAAATACTCCATGAGTTCTGCTGGATTCCTAGCATTTTCTATTTGGTTAGATTTACTCTTTTGATAGTAAGCACCAATTTGTCCCGTGTGATTGGAATACTACAGGAGCAACAACATCCCATATTTGCACTTTTATTTAGTATTGTGCAGTTCAGAATATGTACTTTTTGTAACAGTACAATACTTGGAAAAGACATTTCCGAGTTTTGAAATTCTGTTGCCTCGGGAGCAGAATATGGCAAGAGTTTAAGATAACATTGCACAATAGTATAGGTCAGGAAATACCTAAATGAAATTGAAGGAGCAGTTTTAGTTAGAATGTAGTTACTCTAACTGGAATTTGACTAGGACACCCATACTCTTGTGACAAGTATCATGGAAGCTTTAATGACCACAGGTAGTCATGAGTTGACTTTGGGTTTAGTTAAAAAAAACAGCAACTACAGCTAACACAGTACTAGCTCATTGGATCAGCAATGTAAATCAGAGGTAATACCAAATCAAATCAAAGTACAAAATACAAATATTTCTAAGTACCCCAGCATTATACTCTCCATTGCCCTGAACTGGAGAAGGAGCACGCCACCAATTCTATAGGTATTTACTCATGCAGTGTCCATATAAAAGATATGAATATGAAATTTAATCTGAGTACATCAGACTCTTCCGCTAGGATTCAAAAGACCTCAGTTTAAAAGACAACATACACCAGTTACAATCTATTAAGGAATTCTTCTATGTCCCATTCTAGCAGATATTAAATAACCTTCCATCTGAAGAAAAGGTGACATCAGTTAACTACAGTTTCCTCTAAATACAAACAAACAGTATCACTAAGAAAGTTGGTCAAAAACTGCAAAAAAGTCCATCTTCAGTCACTATAGAAATAGCAGCCGCCTTTTACTTCGTATCATTTCACTGGCTTTTTTTTTTTTTTTTTTCCTTTTTCAAATGATCATTTTTGTGCACTTTTTTCCTTCAATTATTACAACAAAAGCTCCTTTCAAGTTAAAGAAAATTATGTTATTTTCTTCTTGGAGCAAGCAGCACTTTGACAAAAAGTAGCAGTGATACTAAACATTGCCCATGATTGTTATGGAAATACATTTCTCTGTATCCTGTTGTCATGGCAGCTGAAGATCAAGGCATGAACGCTACATACAGTAATTTATATTGAATAGAAAGAATGTTTGGGGGAAACATTTAAATGTATAATCTGATATTTGAAACCATAGTCTGACTTAGAAGACTGGTTAGAAGAAAAAATTTGAGACATTGTGAATTTCAATCAATATTTGGTTTATTATTTATGTTCACTGAGTTCCTTTAATTTTTAGTGCACTGGCAATTTTATTTCTCAGGCACTCTGAATCTTCCAGTATTTTTTTTACCCTGGCATTAATCCAGCTTCAGCAATGTTCCTGACCACACAAAAGGGAACCACAAGCTGATATTTTGTTTCTTTTTAGTTAAATAGTATTGTTTGCATAAGGCTAAATTGTCTTTATTGTACTGCAATTGCCCACTGTTTCAGAAAATGGTTCAGCTTTTAGTTCTCTCACTATGAAACATTACATTCAGAATGTTTGTTCAGCCATTTGCTTCTAAAACACTATCAACAGAGCAAATACTGTATATCAAAACATTTCATATGATGTTGCATCCCTTGGATGTTTTACAAAGAAACTGTGTGGAAGTGGTGCAACTAGGGTGACCAGACAGCAAATGTGAAAAATTGGGACAGTGGGTGTGTGTGTGTGTGGAGAGGGGAGGGGTGTAATAGGAGTCTATATAAGAAAAAGACCCCAAAATCGGGACTGTCCCTATAAAAATCGGGACATCTGGTCACCCTAGGTGCAACAAAATAGTTTCCGCACTTAGGAAATGTTGGTGAAATAAGGGTTCTTGGTGGCATGTATCATTGTTCAGTGTTGTGGAAAACTCTAGAACAGGATCTAATCACGTGCTGTCTGTACAAGGAGAATGGATTAAACAGAGACCATTTCAGGACTTCAGATTTTCTTATTTTTGTCTGTGTTTCAGCATTATTTTTGTAGTTTATGTCCATTTTACTTTATTAATTTATTTAACCAAATCCAGAGTCTGACTCAAATATTTACCCTCAAACATACAAATTTTGGGTGCTTGGAAATCTGCATCCTGATCCAGATGTTCCCATTTGGGACCCATTTTTGTTTTATAAACATATCTCTATGGATTTGCACTGAATTAGTTTTGCCTTGCAACATAAGATCATAATGAAGGATGGACATTCTTTTTCAGATAAACAAGAAAGAGGTCTGAAGAAAACGGTTGGTGGGGAAGACAGAGCAGAGGAGGTAAAGGAGCCTTTGAACTGTGCAAGATCAGCTGGGAAGTGGAGTCCAGAGTGAAGGATACTCCATTGCAAAAGCTCAGTGACCAAATGTGATGCAATAGTGTTTGCCATGTTTGCATCATGGAGTTATGATTATGCAATAAAGGACAAGAAGCAAAACATGACAGAAAGGAAGTAACGTTCCAATTATTATGGGCTCTACAATCCATTTAAGGACAAAGTGGCTTTCCAGCACTTCAAAGTTACTTATCAGTGCATTATTCTATTCTAGAGAAATTCTTATGGTGACCTCATCACCGTAGTATCTCAGCCCTTTCCAGTAAAGTACCAAATGAGTGAATAATGGGTATCACATGTGGTTTGTGCGCTCTCCTCTTCTTACCGGGGGAAAAATTGTGTGCGGCATAGTGTTTTTTCTTTTGATGAGTTGGTCTATCTTTTTCATATAAAAGATATATAGAACATGTTTTGTGTTTATATTAATGAAAGCAAAGCCAAAGAAGTGGACTTTGCACTTGGAATGAGAAATGGTGAGGTTTATGATTGTCTTTAGTTACTATAGGAGTTTGTTCTACAATCTTGGACCAGTCCCCTAGAAAGTTCTGCCTTCTGCACAGACAAGCTTCACCTCTGCGATGTGCATCTCCATTGTGCCCACGGAGCAGAATTGTCAGCCACCATCATCCTGGACTTTTAGGTGACCTTTAGGTATCCTGGGCCTAGCCATTCAATGCCTTGAAAATAAGGACCAAAGACCTTGAACTAAACTTGATATGCTATGGGAACCCAGTGTAGAGGGTGGAAGACAGATTTCATGTGCTCACAGCAACCTGTATGGCTGAGGAGATGTAAGGTACTAGTAGAAGTTTCCTTAGGGCTCACAAGTTCATGTGCAGATACACTGCACTGCCATAGTCCAGCTGAGAGATGATGTAGGCATGTAGCACCTTGGCCAAGTGTGATGTTTCCTATCCAACCAAAGACAATAGAAAGCATTAGCTCATATAGCTGCATCAATGAGTATGTGAGAGTTTGATATCAATGAGGAATCAAAGAGCACTTCTAAAACTGCAGATTGAATTGATCAATTGAAGGTGTCTTCAAACAAAGGAGAGTCGCCATGGTTGTGAATTCCTCAAAGTGCTTTCCTCTCACAACCAGCACAAACCTGTTTTGCTTGGGTTCATCTTCAACAACCTGCTCTTCATCCATGAGCTAAACTCTTCCAAGCACTGGGTCATTTTGGTAGCAAGGGTGATGAAGGATAGACAGAGCAACGCATCTGCAATACTTTTGGCACTGGAGTGCATTATCTTACCAGGTCTCCTAGTGTCTATATGCAGATATTCAATAGGACAAGATAAAGAACTGATCCTTAATGGACTCCACAAGTGAAAGTTCCACTGGGGAAGATGCAGATTCCCATTACTATATTTTGGGTACATCCCTCCAAGAAAAACTCAAACCATTTTAAATCAGTCCTCTGGACCCTGCACCTCCCTCGACCAGTATCTTATTGTCTGTTGTATTGGTGTAGATGGAATCAATGGGCCCCAACAGTGAAAGGTGTTACTATGTCCCTGCCACCGTCCAACATTAAACAGCTTTGAACAAGGTCCAAGGTTTGGTATACAGAAACCTGAGTCCTGCTTAGTACCATGTCAAACACCACTAAAAATTGTTTTAACCTTTTATTACAGATACAGAAAAGAAGGAAAAAACAGAAGTGGCATTTTAAACAAGATATTAAGTATGGCTTTCATGTTAACAAGTGAGAGTTCTCCTGTTGCAAAACTCTTTCCCATGCGCCCCCAAGACACTGCCAACACACTCTTAACAACCTCCTGGCTCCAGTCTGTACCCACTGCATTCCACTCCTCCCCCATCACAGTCCAACCCTGGGAACTCCCAGTACCCACTGCACTCAACACCCATCCCTCTGCAGTTTAGCCCTGCTGAAGTACAGTACCCGCTGAACTGTAGTCCAAAGGAGAAGGTTGGATAGGATACCTGGACATACACAAATCTTTAACCATCCCGGGACCCCACCTCCTCCTTGGACCCTCCCTTCCCCCATCCCCCTCAGTGCTGTTGTGGTTTTTTTTGTTTGTCTCTCTCCTCCGATTGTTGTTTTTTAATAAAATAATTGTTTTGGTTTGAAAGCAATCTTTATTCCATTAATTGAAAGTAAACAGAGCCCTGCAAAGCAACAGGCAATTTTCTTAAACCTTCATAGTGCATCGTCTGCACCAATCACAATCACCTCCTAGCATTACAAGCACAGCACTCTCGAGCATAGCAACAAATATTAGTGGCTTTCAGCTTCAAATTGCTGCCTCAAGGCATCCCTGATCCTTATGGCCCCGCGCTGCATCCCTCTAATAGCCCTGGTCTCTGACTGTTCAAATTCAGCCTCCAGATGCTGAGCCTCAGCAGTTCAGCCCTGAGTGAAGCTTTCACCCTTCCCTTCACAAATATTATGGAGCATACAAACAGCGGCTATAAGCATAGGAATATTGTCATTGGCCAGGTCCAGCATCCCATATAGGCAGCACCAGCGGGCCTTTAAACGGCCAAAAGCACACTCAACAGTCATTCTGCACTCACTCAGCCTGTTGTTGAACCGGTCGGTGCTGCTGTCAAGGTTCCCAGTGTATGGCTTCATAAGCCACAGCATTAAGAGATAGGCGGGGTCTCCTAGGATCACAATGGGCATTTCAACTTCCCCTACGGTGATCTTCTGGTCTGGGAAGAAAGTCCCTGCTTGCAGCTTCCTGAACAGGCCAGTATTCCAAAAGATGCATGTGTCATGCACCTTTCCAGACCAGCCTGTGTTAATGTCTGTGAAATGCCCATGGTGATCCACAAGCGCCTGGAGAACCATTGAGAAATACCCTTTCCGATTAATGTACTCTGTTGCTAGGTGGTCTGGTGCCAGAATTGGAATATGTGTGCCATCTATCGCCCCTCCGCAGTTAGGGAAGCCCTTTTGTGCAAAGCCATCCACAATGTCATACACGTTGCTCAGAGTCATAGTCTTTTGGAGCTGGATGCAATTAATTGCCCTGCACACTTCCATCAACATGAGTCCAATGGTCAACTTTCCCACTCTGAACTGGTTAGCAACCGATTGGTAGCAGTCTGGAGTAGCCAGCTTCCACAGTGCAATTGCCACGCACTTCTCCAACGGCAGGGCAGCTCTCGTTCTCGTGTACTTGTGCCACAGGGCTGGGGCGAGCTCATCACACAGTCCCATGAATGTGGCTTTCCTCATCCGAAAGTTCTGCAGCCACTCCTCATCATCCCAGACATGCATGACAATGTGATCCCACCACTCAGTGCTTGTTTTCCCGAGCTCAAAAGCGGCGTTCCACTGTGGTCAGCACCTCTGTGAATGCCACAAGCAATCTCGTGTCATAGCTACTATGCATGGCGAGATCAATGTCAAACTGCTCTTGCCTTTGTAGTTTAAGGAATAACTCCACTGCCACTCCTGGCGTGTTGGTCAGAGCGAGCAGCATACTGGTCAACAATGCGGGATCCATTCCTGCAGACCGAAGAAGCAGAGCAGAGCACACAGTACACAAGCCGTTGAAAGATGGCGCCAAATGCGGACAGAAGCACAGGGATTGCTGGGATGCGAAGCAATGCATCTTGGGACACGACCCAGGATGCCCCACGACCCCCTCCACCTTCCCACAACTCTTAGCGGCAGAAGAGGAAGAGATGCTCTATGGGATAGCTGCTCAGAGTGCACCACTCTGTATCCCGCTGCAAGTGCGAACACACAACAGTGGTTTCCCTTCAGCGCCCTCTGAGCAGCACTGTAACTGCCGGTGCTGTAACTCTGCCAGTGTAGACATACCCTAAGAAAAGAAAGGAATTGGCAACAAAAAGATGGAGAGCATAGGGGAGGAAAGAAAGAACATTGACATCAAGAGACACTTTTTGGCAGCTGAAAAGTAGCATGGCAACATAGGAATTATTAAAGAGGAAGTTCTTGGGATAGAAACAGAAGAAAAGGTGTTCAGGAAGAGACAGTTTGGGCCTGAAAGCAGAGAGGGAAAGATGTCTGAAGAAT
This sequence comes from Emys orbicularis, assembly GCF_028017835.1. Taxonomy (NCBI): domain Eukaryota; kingdom Metazoa; phylum Chordata; order Testudines; family Emydidae; genus Emys; species Emys orbicularis. The sequence goes on from NC_088696.1 coordinate 30,104,820, forward strand.
TATAGCCAAGACCAAATGAAACTCACCTGCTCTAGGATCTTTAGGAGGAAAAAAAAACATTTCTTTTTTTCTAAGTTTTATTGTGATTGTGTTCTTCCTGGCTAAAAGATACACCATAGAAGGTTTTTGAGAGTATTTAATTAAAGCAAAAATATATAGTATTAAAAGCAAGATTTTTTAAATAGGGATGATCTTAAATCTTTGTGTAGAATGCACAGAGTATCTTACTAGTGCATTAAAGAAAAATAGCATACAGTAGTTAGTCATAGCAACTCTTTTATTGCATTGTTTCTTTTTACTGGAAAATTATTGACAATGTTTTTCAAAACCACTACATTTGCAGGCTCTGAAGCAAACATTTTCAAATTCTCCCAATCCATGGTAAAAATCACCCATGCTCATAAATATAGCACTTGTTTAATACAAGTTTATATAAAACTTTATACAAACTTTGTATTAAACTCTTATTCATGCGGCATTTCTGGCACATATTTTGTCATGGTGGTTTGTTACAATCCTGGATGAGCTCTTCCTGTGGGACGCTCACCAGACTGATATCCTAGACCCAAACATTGAGTCTCATGTACTCTTGGTTTGCTGGGGCTTGGCAATTTAGACTCTCTCTCTCTGGCTCTGGGCATCTAGATACACAGTGTCTGGCCTCCCTCTTGGCCGTGAGGACCATGTAGTCCAATTACCTAGGTCCTAAATGAGCATCAGCTCTCACAAACCTACTCATCCCCAGTACCTGTTGCATGCACTGAGTTCCACCGGAGCTGTGGATATTCTGGTTTACTATTTGTCCTCTCAGGAACTACATGAGAGTGTAAGTAACATATGCATGCTTTACTTTTAGCCAGCACAAGAGATACACAGATCTATGGAAAAGACAACAAAACCTGCATACAAATCCCTGCCTCAGTTTCCTCACCACTTCAAGAGTCTTTTGAGATTCAGTCTGTGTCTTTTCAGGGGATCCAGGAATCCTCCTGCACAGTTTTGTCTGCTTCTGGTCCGCTCCCCACCTCCATCCCGCTTGCCAGAGCAAGTCATTTTTATAAAACTGCAGTCCCCTTTGTAAGGTGGCCACCTCGATGACTTCAAGTCCTTTGTCAGGTGTTCCTTGTTTATCAATCCACCTGGAAGAACAGTTTCCCCAGGTGTTAGGCAGCTCATTGTCCCACCAAAGCAAGTTATTTAATTGTTGATGGTCCTTTTCCATTCAGTGGCAGAGACCCAGGTGCCACTCCCCCTCCCCTTAACACAAGAGGTATGAAGCAAGGATATAGTGAAAAAAAATCATAAGGGCAAAAACACAGAGAGTTCATAAAATCAGACTAGAATTTGTAAGTTCACTTAGATTTCCAAACTCTCATAAAGTGACATAGATATCACAAGATGTCCATTGCAATGAGCTTGTTTGGCACTGTAATTTGCTCTCATAATTGTTTCATATTACCATTAAAAATGGACTCCATGGAATAAAAAAAATATTACTTAGACATTAGAATCTCACATAATTCTGGCATCACCACAACATGTTTTCCATGGACTTGCATTAGAATGGCATATTCAAAGACATGAATTAAAATTGATTTGTCATTGTAACCTCACATAATAATGGTATGGTAATGGCATTATAATTAGTAGATCATAAAATTACATTAAAATCATTTTGGCATTGTTAATTTACATTGTAATGGCATCAAAGTGACATTGCAATAGGTTCCACTCTGCATACAGTTCAACTGAAACTGTTTTGGCATTGTAATATCAAACACTAATGGCATGGTAATGGGATCATATTATAGTCTCTATAGGCCTGCTTTGAAATTCTTCTGCAATTATAATTTTACATTGTAATGCCATCATAACAGAGTTTCACAGCACCTTGCATCAAAGCAGCCTTGAACCTAGATTGAACCTATTACTGCCGTAACGGATATGTCTAAGTGACTTCCTTCAAGTTAAGAAAAAAGTTTAGCATGGTTCTTTGTAGCTCAGACTTGGGGCAAACAGTACCTGTAGACCACAAGAGCCTATTTCTCAGCTCAGGAGATATAAACAAAAGTGTGCCCATGCTTATGAACAGTTAACACAAATGTGAAAGTTGGCGGCTAGTTAGGGCACTTAGCCATCTTTGTATGCATGTTTAATTGTATGTTAAAAATTGCATCCTATAGCAGCTGCACTTTTTCCCCCATAGACTATGGCCTCTACTTTTTGGCCCATAATACATTTAAGTACCGAACGAGGGGCTCTGTTAATTGGCTAGGTATGTTTGGATTGTCAGGCTCCTTATTATACATACATTGGCAATGGAAGTAGGCAAATCTAGATATTGGTGGCATGTATTTCACATAAACAGGAAGTGCAGCGACTAGACTGGTCTATTTACTTATGTCTAACAACGGGCCAAAGAGACTGTCTACACATTTCAATTTAGATTTTATTTAGGCTCAGGTTTGGGTTTGGGCTTAGGTTTCGGTTTGATTGCACTAAAATCTTACCTGTATTGAATGATATCAGCCCAAACTGGTAGGAATCTCATAAGGATTCGCTGATTTTATGATTAAGGCCCTTTGTAAATTACGAGTTTTGTGGAGTTTTTTAAGTCATGGCAGCATCATGGGTAAGTTTTAGAATTTTGCAAAATATGAACAGCTGCAGAGTCCCCTGTCAAACTGCTGCGCATTTGCCCGCTTCTACCCTCCCCACTGAGGCCACAGCTACTCATAAGGGAGGGTCAGTGGACTGGTCTTATTCCAAAAAGTGGGTGGGGAGGTGGCTGGCTAGTTCCCATCTCAGGGAGTGTGGGGGGTCACTATATGGCACTGGCCACCTGGACGGCCTCCATCCCAGACTGCTGCTGCGGCCGCCAACCCCACCTCCCAGCAGCCCCCAGCAGGCCTGGGCAAGACACTGCAGGAGCTGAAACTGGCATCTGCCACTTGAGCATGAGAAGGTGGGTGGGGGTGCCCAGCCCCAACACGGGGATTGCAGTGAGACACCCTCATCCCCCTCACACACTTGCTTGTGCTCCAAACCATCCAATTAAAATAAGAGGCACATCTGACAAATATTTACAAATGCAATTAAAAAAACCCAACCATGTCAGACTAAAGAAAGGAACCATAAAAATAAGTCAAATTCCTCATTTTTCTCTAAACATCACTGTGAGCAAACACCTCTCTCTTCCTTAGTCTTTCAGCTTCTCCTCTTGCATTCATCTGCTGCAGCCTGGTAGCTGTACAACACATTGGGAGTGGAATACTATCCCTGGCCACTAGAGTCTGAAGTGGTTTGGGGTGTTGGTCCCAAAATTCTTTACCTTTCAACATTTCTCCTTAGAGGTTATGGGTTTTTTTAACGGATGTCTGTATAAAACTATGCACACAAAAGTAAGATTGACCAAGACTAAAAACAGAGACACCATGGAATTAAAAATAAATGGATTGCTTAGGATATCTAGATTTACACTTACAAGCTAAACTATAAGATATGGAATTTGCAGCTTAGCCCTGGTCTACACTGGGGGGGATCAATCTAAGTTACACAACTTCAGCTACGTACTTGGATCGACTTACCGTGGTGTCTTCACCACAGTGAGTCACATGCTGCCGCTCCCCCGTCGACTCTGCCTGCGCCTCTTACGGCGCTGGAGTACAGGAATCGACGGGAGAGCACTCGGGGGTCGATTTATCGCGTCTAGTCTAGATGCGATAATCGATCCCCGCTGGATGGATCGCTGCCCACCGATCCGGTTGGTAGTGTAGACCTACCCTTAGTTATAGAGCGAGAAAAGAAACGTGAATGGCTTACAATGTCTTCTCTCTCACTATTCTTTGGTCAAAGCCTGAAATACAATTTTGTGCATGTAGTTACATGCACATAGAAAAATATGCATGTACAAAAAGCTGGAGGTCAGCCAAAAGTCTGGCCTCTATTATACAAGTGTAAGCACTTTAAGGCCTTTTACCCATACCTTTTCCACTCATTCAATTTACAGTGTATATTAGGTCATGATTTTTAAGTCTGTTTAAATTGCAGTGATCTCCACATTGAACAGGCTTTTCCCTGATATGATAATAAATGGTCACACAAACAAACACACAACATTCTCTCTTTATAATGAGAATGTATTAATGGCAAAATGCCAGTCAAAGGAAAATAATTCTTCCCTTTAGACTAAATAAATGTATTTTAAAAGGTACTAAGACAACAAAATTAATTTTGAAGTGATCGATTCCTGAATTTTAAATGAATACAATTATGTAATCATTAAATTATTTAATGGGCTTCATTAGGCTTATTTCTGGTTTTGATGTCACATTTTTCATTCCAATTAACTCAGCAGTTAAGATTAATTTCATTTACTAGTAAAAGTAAAGATCAGAGCCAAGATTCACACTGCCTGACTTTGCATAATTCCATACAGTGTTTAAATTGATCCTTTCATCAGCATGAATACTGATTCATTGTGTCAATACTACTATCACAAGTTCTAGGTAACGGCATTACCAACTACTGTGTTTAAAAGAGTCAAACTATGTGGCAAACCTAGTCTGGCAGCAATGCACTAAGATATCCTAGCTTCAAAAGCATGTTTGGTATTCTGCAGGCAGGCAGATGACAGAGGGCTTCCTTATAGAGACAATGTGTTGTCTCTAAGAAATTCATAGACCACCTTTATGCTGGTGGATCTCTGTCATATTATTTCTGAATATTACCAACTGCTCACTAATCCTTCCTGTCACAGAGTAGGTGCCAGTATGCTGGTTCACACGAAGGTAAGAATTAACAAGAAAATGTAAATAAGACATTTTGGGAAGGGCAGCAAGTTTCATTATAGATAATGAGCAAGGTGACTATTGCCATGAACTCTGAGCATCTAACAGCTTTATCCACTGTAATACTCAACATGGCAATAGAAACAGTATTTGTATGGTAATCTGTTTTGTGTGTCTAATGTGAAAAAAAGATTGCCAGAAACCATCAAAATTAAATAAAACAGAAACAGAATCATTTTGTCATCTAAATTCTACACATTTTTTTAAAGAGATGTAATCTGAAATCTGTTATGGAACACAGATTAGATATATAAACAACGCAGGTTTCCTAAATCAAATAATCTACTTCAGCAGAATACAAAATTTGACAGACACTTCCCATATGCATATTTTAGATAAATGTTATTACTGCACAGAGATTGCCTATTATACACATATCCAAGCTGTACACTTATTTCATCTCTTATCTACTAAAGTGAATTATCCTTGTCTTCTTCTGTTTGAATAGGTAGCCACCTGTTGTCAACAGTATAATGTAAGTGAGAACACCAGAAAATTGAGTTTTTACATGAAAGGCTTGTTTAACCCCGCTCTTGGGGCCTGAACCTGCAAGGTGCTGAGCCCCTTCAGCTCACATTTAAGTCACATTTGGTTGATTTCAAAGGGCCAAACTCAGAAGCAATGTATAGGAAATCTTAAATGGAGCTATCCTAAGAGTGACTCTTATCCACTTACACCCATCCTCTTAATAGGTAAGAGACTTTAAGTGGGCCTCAGTTACTGTTAGTTACTCTTCCACCACCCTACATATCACTTATGAATTTGATCCAAAAGAATCGTAGCCTCACAGAAATGTAGGGCTGAAAGGGACCTTGAGGGGTCATCTAGTCCAGCTCACTGCACGGAGGCAGGACCAAGTCAATCTAGACTATCCCTGACAGGTGTCTATCTAACCTGTTCTTATAACCTTCCAGGGATGGGGATTCCACAGCATCCCTTAGAAACTTATTCCAGTGTTTAACTATCCTTATAGTTAGAAAGCTTTTCCTAATTTCTAACCTAAAATCACCCTTGCTGCAGATTAAGCCAATTACTTCTTGGCTGACCTTCAGTGGCCATGGAGAACAATTGATCATCTTCTTTATAACAGTCCTCAACCTATTTGAAGACTGATTGGTTTCCTCCACAGTCTTCTTTTCTGAAGTTTTTTTTTTAAACCTTTCCATATGTCAGGTTTTCTGCATCTTATCCTTTTCATTGGTCTCCTCTGGACTCTCTCTCCAATTTGTCCAGATCTTTCTTAAAATGTGATGCCCCAAAATGGACACAGACAGAGATAGACAATTCTCTCCCGAGTCTTACATAAGACACTCCTGATAATACACCCCAGAATCACATTACTCTTTTAGCACCTGCCTCAACTGACTCGTATTCAATTTGTGGTCCACTATAAACCACCCCCGCATAGTTTTCAGCAGTACTACCACCTAGCCAGTTATTTCCCATTTTGTAGTTGTGCATTTGATTTTTCCTTCTTAAGTGCAGTAGTTCGCACTTGTCTTTATTGATTTTCATCTTGTTGCTTTCAGACCAAATTCTCTAATATGTCAACAATGTTATGAATTCTAATCCTATCCTAAAATTGCTTGCAACCCCTCCCAGTTGGTGTCATCCTGAAATTTTAGAAGCATACTCTCCACTTCATTATCCAAGTCATTAATGAAAATATTGACTAGTATTGGACCCAGCACTGACCCCTGCGAGACCTCACTAGATACATCTCCCAGTTTGACAGCAAACCATTTATAACTACTTTGAGTATGGTCTTTCAATTAGTTTTGTACCCATCTTATAATAATTTCATCTAGACCACATTTCCCTAGTTTACTTATGAGAATGTTGTGTGGGATTGAGTCAAAAGTCTTCCTAAAAATCAAGTATTTGAGGTGCCCAATCTCTCTCTCTGAAAGCACATTGCATCTGGCTAAGGAAGAAAGATATTAATACTGTACCAAGCTCTTCAATAATTAATTCCTATTTCCACTGTGTTGGTATTTGACAGAGTAATAGCTTTCCATTTGTTTTCCTACAGTGTTAAGAACATCATTGCAACACTGGTTTATAAAATCAGTGGAAAATAGTTGTACTGAAAAATTCTTACACAGCATGGTTTCGGTATCTGAGATATTTGAATAACGTCTTCCATGAGACAGCACGTAGGAATCACAAGTTTTGAAGAATATGGAAGGTGAGAAATAAAATTCACAATACATTGAAATACCTCCAATCCTATCCCTATCCACAGATACAACCCCTTATCCATCATTCTGACATTAGTATAAATTCTCCTCTCAAGAGCCCAAACTCCATCCTCAGATACACCAATGTAACCCCACTCCAAGTTATGGGGTTGCACAAGTATAATCTAGGACAGGATTTGCTCCAGAGACTGAAGAATTCTAGAATACCAGCTGCACCCAAGTAAAAGGGGCATGATGCTGCTGCCATCAGCTTTGCTGCAGTTGTGCCCTCTGTCCCTGCCATCCTGTCCAAAGGAGAAGTCCTAAAGACAGTACGGGACAGTAGTGCTACAAACCTTATGGAAGGGAAATATTGTCTTCATTGAGAAATGTCAAGAAGGCAACATGTTCAAGAGGCTGAGATTGGGAGGAAGAGCAGAAACAATCGGAGAGGATACCCCTTTCTGATTGTTAGTGTGATGACTGGTGCTTGATGGAAGCATCGCCTAGTGATTAGGGGGTCAGTTTCTCTTTAATTCAGAGGGGGGTTGGTAAAGGAGCCTGGGCCCTCCCACTCCACCGGGCTCCAGCCCAGGGCACTGCGAGGGTTACTGAAGGCCACATGCCCAAAAGCGCCTTATAGCTGCACTCCCTGGGCCACTTCACACACCCCACTCTACAGCCCAAGCTTTGCAGTGTGTAGTCAAAGTTACTGAAGAAAAGGTATTAACTGCATCGTTAGTCTTTCCGGGCCTAGCAGGTATGCTCCTTTTCCCAAAGGAGCTGCCAGTGTCCCTTCTCAGGACCTTCCAGGGCAGGTCCTTGTCCCGGCCTTGTCAGCCCCCTTTGAGCTGTCTGGCTTCCTTTTAAGCCCCACCTCCACCCAGAGCATGCTTTGTATGTGCAGCTAGGTGGGGTTGTCTGTGCTCAGAGTTGCTCTTTAACCCTTTCAGTCCTAGTATGGGGTTTATACACCCTGTCACAGTTAGTATGAATTTTCTTCACTGTCACCAGATCCAACTCCAAATATCACCAAACTTCAGTACCAATCCTGACTCAGGGTGAACACTACACAGTTCAATTTTGATCCAGCCCAAACAATGAAGTCCTTTACACATCTGCACTAGACAGATATTGGCCGGCATAGATCACACACTAATTAGAGCTGACTGAAAAACAGAAAAGTCCCAATAGTAGGACATTTGTTTTTGCCCTGAATTGGGATGTAAAAGGAGAAATATAACAACTTTTCTTAGAACAAAATGTTCAGAAAAATTGTAGATTTGGAAGATATTTTGTTTTGACATTTTGGATCAAAACAAAATGTCTCCACATTCCTGAAATGAAACCTTTCAGGTTAGAAGATTAAACTCTGCATCTGCCTGAGCCACCCCACTGCCTAATGGGAGCTGTTGTTTCAAATCCGTCATTACTATGTTCTCCTCTCCTCTATGAGATGTACTCCCATGCCAGACTACCTCTCCCACAACGCATTGCACTGCCTTTCGGGCCAAGTTTCTGTGGCGCTTCATGAGGATTTGTAGACCACAAATAACAGAAGAAAAAAGGTACTATATTCATTAACCCATCTGGACACTATATTTGTTCTTCTCTAGTGGTCCGGTGATGTGTTCTGCACCCTCTCCTACCACACTATGCTGGCTTGACAATATGTTCTGTGCTTCACCTAAAACCTCTGTAGCTTCCTCCTCAGGTGTTTGTTGGTTCTCTTGAAGCCTCCCTGATAACCCAGTGATGTGTCCAGGTCCTCTTAACCAGTCCATTTATAGCATTCATCTCTTTCAGATCATCAGTTCTACCCTTTCTGCTTAGAAAGAACATTGGATAAGAGGAAAATGAACATTTGAGGATTTATTTTTAGCCAACATGCAGTAATAGTAGCGGTATAGGATTGGAAAACTTAAAAATGTATGAAATCTAAGCAATAGTCTAATAACTGTTGCCCCTAGCTAATTGCTGCTTTTTGCTGCTGCTATTTTTACTAGGGTTTTTTGTGCTTCTAGTTGTTCTGATAACTCCTACCTTTTTGTTTCATGAGAGGTACTGAACCTGACTGGATTTTATTGGAAGAGGAAGAAGTGGTAAATATATGGGCAGTAACATGTCCCTTACACTGTAATAAATATTTTACTAATCTGACAGATCAGCAATCTTTTAAAAAAATATTTGTACCCATTGATTTGTTCAAATATAAACCCTGTTTAAGGGCCTGGCCTTACTCTGGTGTCAGTCCCTCTGATGGGCTGGTTTGTTGCTGCTGATCCAGATATTGCCATATAGTGATCGGGGATGGATGTTGCTACCAATTTTGTTGCACTTTAATCTTTGGCAGTTGCCAAGACTGCCAAACCAGCTGTTCTTTTCAGACAGGGATTGGTACTTGGTGCTATTTTAGTTCTCACTAACACCAATTACACACTTAAAGAGGGATGGCTGACTTGGTTAGATGTGTTTATACTGTACAGCACCGTGGCATGCAGCACTGCTGCTGGACCAAAAAACGCAACTAAACAACATGTAAAAAAATACATCTGACAGCCATGATATTTTCTAACTGTGGTTCACAGGAAGCCTAATAAATCATTATGCAGAGTTTGTTGTATAATAACTTCTATTTCTCAAACGAGCTGATCTGGAGCACTGCTAAATTAAGCATGCTCAATTCAAATATGCTCTTTAGAGCAACAAATAAAGGGCATCCAAAAGGAAAAGGACCATGCACAGGCAGATGATGAATTATCAAGTAAAGGAGTCTCATCTCCATGTTTGTCAGCTATAGTAATTCGGAGCTTTTCAAAAATGTTATTTTATAGTCATTTGGGGCCTGATTCTCAGAGGTGACAAGCATCTCAGTGCAACTACCATTAAAGACAGTGGGAAGATGCAGCTTCTCAGCATGCCTTAGAAGCAGGCCCTAAATTAAAGGTGACCAGAAATTAATAGGATGAGTACATGATGTCCATTTTTCAAGTAATTCTATCACCTTTATATGAAGGATAGTGGTTAGAGATGCATCATCCACAATATTCAATTCATTGTAAAGAGAAGTAAATGCAGGGGGAGTGAAAACTCCCTGTTGCTGGGAGATTACTCCTATGCTTTTTTCATTCTCTCTTCGTATTCCTAAAGATAAATGTGAAAGGATACTACATGTGAAAGAGGGAAAGAAAATGAGATGTAAACCCATAAGCAGCCACGTGGTTTTCCAACAAGAAAATATTTTTCCGGCTATTTAGTATTGGTTTTGGGCAGGAGGGTGATTAAATGCATACCCTGCAGTCTAAGGGCTAATGTAGAATCCACGGGAGTGCAACTCCCTCTCCCCTGCTAAAAGAAAGGGCAGGTCTCAGGGTTCCCAAAAAACAAGAAAAACAAAGTTTATGGGGGACACGGGAGAAGGAGATGGGGGAGAAAGAGCTAGATTGACCAAATGGAAAAGGAGCATATTTGGCTGTAAAAAGGAGGGCAAAAAAAAAAAAAAATCTAGAAAATATCCAACTGCCACTGTCACTTCTAAGCACTCCAAGATTTAAGTGGACTATCTCAAACTGCAGTGATTCCAAAATATCACTGATTCATATTTAACATCAATTGTTTTTTCTAGAGCTGTTGAAAGTAGTTTTCTGTCAACATCAGTATGTTACATGCATGTCAAAGTCACCTGACTCCTCTCGGTCTCCTCATGATTCAACAACTGCCTAGGGCTACGTCTTCACTACAGGGGGGCGGTCGATTTAAGATACCCAAATTCAGCTACGCGAATAGCGTAGCTGAATTCGACGTATCGCAGCCAACTTACCCCGCTGTAAGGACAGTGGCAAAATCGACCTCCGCGGCTTCCCGTCAACGGCGCTTACTCCCACCTCCGCTGGTGGAGTAAGAGCGTTGATTCGGGGATCGATTGTCGCGTCCCGACGAGACGCGATAATTCGATCCCCGAGAGGTCGATTTCTACCCGCCGATTCAGGCGGGTAGTGTAGACCTAGCCTTAGACATATGCAGTATGGTGCCCATGCACATATGCACAGTGCCTGAGAGCTGCATACAAAGAGAAGTATGTCCTCCTCTCCTCTTTTGAAATCAGCCACATACCCCAAATAGCTATTTGCTTCTTGCTAGTTGAGTAAACAATAAAGATATATGCAATTGTGTTTTCCATTTCTTTCCCATCTCTAGCACCCTTCCCCCTCCAAATATACCAATGACTTTAATTAAGGTGGGTGGAACAAAGAGAAAGATCTATCCACGGCACAGTTTTTTGGTTTAATCTCATCTCTGGTTTCATTTTATCTCCACTCTTTCTTGTATCCCTGCTTGTCTCCTTCACTCTAATGAATTGTGTTAAACACAAGTGAAAATGCTTCCTTTCAACCCAGAGAGTCATTTTATGCAGCTAGTGAGCATCCCATGTAATAATTTTAATAAATCAAGCATCCCAAAACATTTTCCCCTTGGGGTCCCCATAGGGTTTCAGACTGTAGTTTATTCCTACTACCATTATTATATATACACCATGAAAGAAAGAAAAAGTGTGGTGACACACATGCAGTATGTGATGTGCACTGACTAAGCTATCTTCTAAATGTCAACTGCACGTGATTTTGGGTATCACATGAAATCGGTGGACACTTCACACTTGTTAAGGCTAGAAAAAAATCTTTGTTGAGCTGCAATGGGTCAATAGCTGGTAGCAATATACACTGGAACCTGTTTTTGCAATTCTCCTTAGTATGCCGGATATGATCCTGAAATACTGTATGTTCGCAGTTAAATCTAATGCTAAAAGGGGGGAAAACAACACCTCTCTCTTTCAATTACTTACAACACTTTGGGTGTCAAACAGCCAGAATGGATGTTCTATAGGTTGGGAATCATCTCTGTGGCTGCATTTTCAGAACGTGCACCTTTTAAAGCTTCTTATCTCACATGTCATGTTGGTTTTGCCAGTGATGTCATGTTACATTACACAACATAACATGATGTGGCTGATGCAACCTGATGTGCTGTGTCACAACACAAACTAGCAGCCAAGAAGTCTGAAAAGGCACTTTCGGGAGACGTGCTCTCAAAATCTTGATTAAAGATAGCACCGACTGCAGGAAGAAGGGGGAGGGGGGGAGGAGCTTCTTTTTCAGAGTTTATACCTGAAAAAAGGCCAATAATTAACGTTATGTATTCACAGCTCTGATCAGTACATGGCTCATTAGGTCAAAAGGTTTGCTGGCAATTGTGATTAAAAGCAGGCACCTCATAACTGTCTAGCTTACAATACATTTCAAAAGGTGTTGAACAACAGAGACAGAAAAGTACTGGGCAAACAAGACAGGTGTTGTACTGATCAATCTGATCCAGAGACCATAATGCTGCCCATGTTACACCTTAGCATACACAGATGCCTAAACATACTGAACATTTGACAAATGAATAGGTCACAGATCAGTCAATTACTGCCTCCAGACAGGTATTTGGGGGGGGAAATTGAAGAAATAAATTTAAAGTACCTTAGGAAAGTGAAACAGGGAATGCTGCTGCAGTCTCAGTGATATTAGGCTCCACTTCAAAGCTTCACAATTGAAAGATATGTGAAATATTCAAAGGTGTAAAATTGGCTTTGGCAAAATTGTTCAGTCAGGATGTATAAGGAAGCAAAATGTACTATTATATCCCTAACTTCTTCCCATCAAGGATTTCCCTTGAGTGTCCGTTTACTTAGTTCTGCAGGTAGCATTTGTGAAATTATTGGACTTTCACATCCCTAGAGATAAATTACTAGTGTATATTCAATGATATTTCTTCACATTTCTCAAGTAGAGGAGTCACATTACAAAAGCTACCCAGGAACTCCAGATGAATCTCAAAGATCTCACTCACTGCTGTCTTACTGAAGAGAGAAAATGTCTTACTAGACAAACAATGATAATTTTTTTCCTGCCTTGGTTTTGTACCAATAATGGATTCATTATTCCTGCCACACGTAGAGGAAGGCAATTTAAAGGGGATTTCTGACAGAATGAAAGAATGGAATAGAACAAACACCATAAAATGTCCAAAATAGTACCTAAGGTCAGCAGTTAGTACCACTGTCCACGGGCTGCAAGACTGAGCAGAGCTATCATGTCACTCTCATATTTGGATTAAATTATGAGGATTATGGGGTAAAGTGGAATTTTAATCTGCACTTAGAAATGATTCCACATATTGTAAACTAATGACACTTCAATAATTGGCAGAGGATCTTTTTACTACAGGCCAGGCAGCTAGCATGGGACTAAACCATTCAGCAGTACAGAGTGACAATATAACAAGTGCCTGTGTCAGTGACAATAAAGGAAATTAGAAGTACAAGCACAAATGTTCTGTGGGAGGGTCACAGTCAAGTAAAAGATGCATTTCTTAGTCCAGTTGACAAAATAGCCAGGATACCAAGGGTCAGAGTAAACATGATAGTACTCCAAAGGTCACTAACCCCAATAAAATTAAGCCATGACTTTGAGTGTAGAAAGATTTAGTTTTCGCTAATGAATGTTGAATAGAAGAATGGGATGTGGGGAATCTGAGATTAATAACTGTATTTTATAATATAGAAGCTGGAGAGAGAATTTGCATTTGAGAGATAACAATCCCTTTAAGTATATGAGTATCTTCCCCTGGGGGGTGGTCCCTAAAAAGGGTTTTAATTGAGTTTACACTTTTACACCGCCTACTCTATCCATGGAGGGAGTCTACTAATGATTGTTTGGACCCTTTGCAGTGGTTAGTGTCTTATGCCTCACACGTTTAGATAAATTAGATAATTAGGGTTTGTGGGGAAAGCTTGCTAATGACTGAAGCAGCTATTGAACCAGCTATTTATTACCCTTACATCCAGCTCAGTTTCACCTGCTTGTCTTTAAATCTGACATTAAGTGTATGTGGATCATTGTATGCCAACGGGCATTTTGGTTTTGCTGTGCTGTTTGCAGTTTTCATGCATGGGAAGAAAGATTCATGCCAAATCTGGAGGTTCAGGAGGTACTGGGTACAATGCCAAATAGAGATTGTTGAGTTTGTAACTCATTAAAACTGTCTCTCTAAGCAGAAGTGGATATGTTTTCTAGCCAAACACAAAAGCACTTGAAAGAGGCAAGGGAGCACATTGACATGTAAGATTATAAGCTGTAAAGGCTAGAGAGCATCCTGTGCTAAATCAACTCTTCTTCGGACAGTGCAGAATCTGTCTCTCTCTCTCTTTCATACCTTGCAGGCTACTGCCTTCTACAAGAGTTCCTTCTGTTGACCGAAGGAGGGGAGCAGCTCCTTTAGGTCACAAGGCAGAGGGCTGGGTTTTTTGAGTGGATGACCAGGATTTTTTATTTATTTTTTGTTCCATGGGCAGCATATATGAAGTTTGGAGACAACTGTAATAACTGTATCTATGCAGCCTTCCACCTTGTTAGCCACAGAGAGGTAGTAAGCTATAAAGGGCTTAGGAAGGTAAATCCCCCTGTTTTCAAAATAGGATCTCCCATATTATATATCATGACTGACCAAGAAAATAGCTGATATGCCCCCAAACCTTATCACAAAGACACAAATTCAGCACAAGAGATGCATTTAAGAGCAGGAAGGAATTAATGGACAGATGAGGAACAAGTGCTCCATTAAACTTAGAGATGGTAAATAATTTTTTTGGCGCCAAAATATTGATTCATCAAAACAAACTGTTCTTGGGAAATTTGACAAATTTTGTTTTCAAAAAAATGTTGAGCTATTTTCTTAATGAAAAATTCCATTTTTTGTTTTGAAGCAACTTTGTTTTGAAATGTAAGTTAATTTTTTTAAAGCACAAAAAGTGGTCACAATCTTAACAAAATATTTTGCTTGACCCAATCATCAAAAGGTTTTCCTGGATTTTCAATTCATAAAAATTTGAGATTTCAACTTTGTCATGATTTGGGATGGGGAAATTAAAAAAAAAATAAAAATAAAAAAAAAATGTAAAAATGTTCACAGGTCAAGAACACCATATCCTGTCCAGCTCTAGTTAAATCATTTACGTGGAGAGGCCCTTTGAAAAAGCTCGTGTTGAAACCTATTGCTTGATTTTGAGGAAAATACTGCTGGTGCAGGAGGGTTCTTGCTGGCCATTGCCTGTTACTGGAATAACTCAATGAGGTGAGGAACTCTGGGGTGGCTAAGCTTATTTAGTAAACATTTGCTCTTTGACAAGATCAGATAAGCCTCTTCTTAATTTCAGTGTCAAATGCTTTCTGGTAACCTGAAAATGGGCAAGATAGGGTGCGGGGGGGTGGGAGTCATGCCCAGGAGCTTAGATAGTTACTTAATAAGACCAACCTGTATGACTAAGCACTGCTATGAAACTAGGAACTGCATGTAAAGACAATCTCTATTAAGGTCACTTTGTGGTGGAAGAAGCCTAGAATCCAGTAAGAGGAGTGATAGCACAGAGCTCTAAGGAGCAGGTTCTTAGAAATGATGCAAGGTAGAGCAAAATAAGGAGTGAGCAGTATATTGAGAAGTTGGCTATTCTTTCCTGCTCTAAGGCTAGTACAATTGCACAAGTACAATTGTCAGACAAGAATGCCAGCAGTAAGGTTTTGGCACCATGTCAGGTTTTCTATGGTTTGAGTATGTGTATATAACCTGTCCTTCCCTAGGGTCTTTACCTTGATGTACAGGAAAGGCTTGTGTATTCCAATGACTAGACCAGTCACCGGGCAGGGACTAGATCTGTTTGGAAGTCTTCCAAATAAACTAGTTTTAACAATTGGAGGCCAGATTCTGGTTCTATTCAGCGTGAGTGATGGTATCAGAATACAGCTCTATATTCTTATAATATTTAAGTTAAAAACATAATACCCATTTGGTAACTGGCCTCATCACTAGCACTATCAGCATTCAGGGTTCAGAACCTGAATAGGTTGATTAATAGATGTTAAGGTCAGAAGGGATCATGGACCTCCTGGATAATACAGGCCATAGAGCTTCCCTGAAATAATTTCTATTTGAGGCCCGGAGTTCTCAAACTTCATTGCACTGCAACGTCCTTCTGACAACAAAAACTACTACATGACCCAGGAGGGGGGGGGGACAAAGCCCGAGACCCACTGCCCCGTGCGGGGAGGCCAAAGCCCTTAGGCTTTAACCCGGTAGTGGGGCTCGGGCTTCAGCTTCAGCCCTGGGCCATAGCAAGTCTAACACCAGCCCTGGCAAGCCCATTAAAACAGGGTTGCGACCCACTTTGGGGTCCTCAACCACAGTCTGAGAACTGCTGAGCATACCTTTTAGAAAAGCATCCAATCTTGATTTTAAAATTGCCAGTGATAGAGATCCCACCACAATTCTTCAAAAATTGTTCCAATGATTAGTTACCCTCTCTGCCTTATTTCCAATCTCAATTTGTTTAGCTTCGACTTCCAAGCATTTGATCTTGTTACACCTTTGTCTGCTAGATTTAACCCATAGACCTAATCTACCATAAAATTTGAGAGAGTTAAGATTGCTACACACATTAGACACAAAACCAAGGATATTAGAAGTTAAACCACCTTACTTACCCCCTCAACCTACCTTTCAAGACACACCTTTACCAAACTGCCTCCTCCCAATGCAATTAGTTAAAGATGTTTGCTGAGACAGTTGTGCTGGGAAGATGTAACAGAAGGCTGGTATTCCTGGAGAGCAGAGTTTAAGCTATGGTGTGCAATAGAAGTGGCAGAGTCTGGATGACATGGTATGCACAGTTAGGGGTCTTAACTTCTCTTTACTTCTGTATCAGGTATGTTTTGTGTAGCTACCTTAAGTATTTCACAGTGAAGTTCATGTGTTCAGTTCCTATATATAAAAACCAAACCAAAAAAACCCAGAGGAACTGAACACATTAACTTCACTGTGAAACACTTAAGGTAGCTACACAAAACATAACTAATACAGATAGGTGTGTGTATATACATACACACACACACACACACACCCCTGAAGGATGCGACTCCTAGAAGCGAGCCACAAGTGCAACAGCTGACAGAGAAGGTTCTCCCCTATGGCTACCAACTGTACGTATATTGTTAGTTATGACAAAAAACGCTAAAAGTGACCCTCACTCCTATTTTTTATTTTTGTGTGTCTATGTATTTTAGACTCAAATTCACCAATATGTAGATTTTTTTTTTAAATAAAAAAAAAAAACTGACTTCCATGACAAATTTCAACCATGGCACAATTTCAAGTAGTACTTATTAAACATTCATGAAAATAAAACTACACATAGCATTCAAAGGACATACAAATTGTGAGCATTTGGGGGCTAAATCCATAGAATTTATGAATTCTGATTGATATTGTGAACTTGTATTGTTTGTCGTGAGTGCATAGGTGTATGTGGATCCTCCACTGCTGACAGGTTCTGTAGCAAAGATACAATGGGAAATACTTAAGGTTAACTTGCTACTTAAACCTCTCAAAAGGTTATGTTAAAAAAGCAGCTCATGCCTTGGAAATCCAATTTAGCTGAAGGGGAGTGGAGGAGGCAGGAGCAGTGGAAAGTTAACCAAAAGACAGAAGAAAGGAAGCCAGGTAGGTTTAAATAATAGGACACACAGGAACAGGGAAGACAGACAGGAAGATGAAGCATGGAGCAGGAGACAGCAAGGCCATAGAAGCTGAATAAGAGACTCCATGAGAGAGAGAGACCAGCTAACATTGCAACAGCCTGTATGGGGATGGGACACCCTGCCTACTTGCCTTCCAGGGCCCAGATGGTTCCCCAAGGACACAAAAGGGAAGGATGAGCTAGAAAGTAAGGGACATTTGCAGTTTCAGAAGTTTATTGTTTTGTATGATCTGTACTCTCATGTGGTTTACATGATTAAGTATAAAACAGCAATAAGGTCTTAGAATGTTCAAAGTATAAATACGTTGACTATTTCAAAGCTACAGCATGCCCTTGAGAAACTGCAAACCAGAAACTTCACGTGTTCTGGGTGGAGTTCTGGCAGGGCCGGCTCTGGCTTTTTGGCCGCCCCAAGCAAAAAGAACCACAACCTGCGACGTGGCCGGAGCGCGGGTGCAGGGGGACCGGCTGGGGCGGGAGGGAGCGGGTGGGAGAGAGAGAGAAGGGGCGGCCAGGGCTACAGCGGGGGCGCTGCCAAGCAGCCCCTCCCGCTGCGCCGCCTCCTGCCGCGAGGGCTCCGCTCCGGTCGGCGGGGAGGGAAGGAAGAGGACTGCCCTGCAGGGCGCTCTGGTTCTCCGCGCCGCTGCCCCCTACAGGGTGGCCAGAGCAGAACAAAAAAAAAGCGGCCGTGCCGCCCTAGGATTGGGCAGAATGCCGCCTCGAACAATCTGCCGCCCCAAGCACCAGCTTGCTCAGCTGGTGCCTGGAGCCGGCCCTGAGTTCTGGGAGGAGGTGTGTTTAAGTATCAGGGAGTCTGAAGGGTCAGCGCTGAACCCAGCGGTGCTAGGCAGCTGGACAGCGAGTTCCTACATTCGAAGTGGGGGGTGCCAGATAGAAGGTCTATGTGCCGAGAGCGTGCCTAGGCATCCTGAGATTGGGGTAGTGTCTAGGCTCTGTTTAAGCTCCAGAAGCTTGAAACATCTTTGATCCAGAGCAACGGAGGCTTAGATCACAGCACTCCTAATGGGTGACCATGAAGGGACACAAACTAACATGGACATTTCGCAGTGAAAGGCCACCTACATTGAGAAAAATAAATAGAAATTTAGGCCTCATTTTAAGTCCATTTCAGAATGCAGCCTCAGCTATGGAGTGTGACAGTACCTCCATAATATTGTGATGAATTGGGGCTATAAATAGAAAATAAAAGCTATTGGACCGAATGGGGTCCTCTAACGAGGGAACAAATCCTACTTTACTCATACTTATCACTTCGTACAATGCCTGCCATTTTCACCTGGTCACCACCTTTTCTTGCTGTTACAACTATAGCTCTCATCGTAGCTTGAACCAACTCAAATTGGGTATTAGTTTATGGGTTGATACAGGTCACAGAAACTAAGAGGAAACTGTTCACAGAGCAGAGAGATGTACAAACACCATTTGAACATCCTTGTCCCAGCCAGCCTCTTGCTCTCTCCTTTTCCATGGAACAAGTTTTCCACCCCTCCCAGCCTCCCTTTTATACCCCCAATAGTCCTCCGTAGGTTTTTCAACAATCAATGGCTGCCTGTTCCCTTATTTTACATCGCCAGGGAGTCACCAGGCTGCTATAAGAGAAAGTTTATCATTTCCAATCCTTGTCCCCAGAAGTCAGTAGAACTGTGGGTGCTTGGGCCTACTCCTAAATAGTGTTTAGAGTGCATACATTGGAGATGAAATTTATTGCTCACCAGGAATGTCAAAACAGATTTTAGCACCAGAATACTGGGATCTCCAGAGCCAACACAATATATAGTTGAGTTTTCCACTACTGACTGGGGAATTTTTTAATATTCCAAAAAAAGTTTGACTTTTTAAAAATTTATTATTTTAAAAAGGATGCAGAGTTTACACACACACGATTTGCAGATTTACTCACCTCACTCATGTCACTTTCATATAAGGTAAAATGGATTCTTATTTGAAGCAGGTGACCATTCAAGTTGCAGAAATATTGAAAAGATTTTAGATCCTGTACAGAACTACTGATTTTGATCCCCCTCCCCCTCCGCTGACCTCATTTAGCAGAGTGGAAATCTGCTTTTCCTGGTCTATTAACACTTCAATAAAATCCTCCGTTTATAGTTAACTGAAATAGTATTCACATTTAGACCTGAATATTAATTGACTGATAATGAGATGATAAAGCTGCTTTTCTCTTCAGGTGTACCAATCAATTTCAATGGCACTGAAAAAGTGAGTGTTTTTTCTTATTGCATCTGAAATTAAAAAGTGATTTATATTTTCTAATAAAGTCCTTTTCATTGATCTCCTTCAAAAATGTATGGTTTCATTTGTACCCTTTTAAATTATAATAGTTTCCATTTATATAAGAATGATTTTCCAATATATTTTTCGCTCAAATTGATTAGCTTTAATATGGCTTGGTAGGATAAAAACCTTAGTGAAGGCTTCTTTACTTTTAATAAACTTTAAAATATCCAGTCAGCAAAATGATTCATTTTCAACACAATGGTGTCAGAGTAAATTTTTTAAGTTTGTTTTCTTAAGCTTTTGCATTTGTACAAATAGTTTTCCATTATTTGCCAACATAGCTGCAGATTAAAGTGAAAAAGGTTTTTTTGGTTGCCACCAGTAACAAATTCCAGCTCATAGAATACTGTTACCTACTGAAATCTTCTGGCAGATATTGGAGTTAGCTGAGCAATTAGATTTCACTTTAATTTAGTATTATTTTTCATGATTACATAATTATCATCACTTGGAAGGGAAGCTATATTCTGAATGTGTTCAGAGTTAGGAATAGGTGTTGTGAGATCAGGGTGGAGGTTGTTCATCTCTATGCCAGAAGACCCCAAGTTTTCTGTCAAGATGAGAAATTGAAGAATCTCCATCTAAAAGATGGATGGTGGTGTTTTGTATGAATTACTTTTTTGAAACAGACCATATGCTTGTTTTCCTGTCCAGAGGTTAAATTGTAGGCTCTGTGTTATTTTGTTCAGCTATGGATTGTGCTCATACCATGGTTTTGAATTTTAGTTCTTTACCACTTATTAGGATCTCGATTCTGCAGTCCCTCAGTGGAGATTATTATTTGTATTACTGTCGGGCCTGGGAGCCCTAGTGATGGAAAGGAACCCCATTGTGCTAAAACTCTTTACAAACAAAAAGACAGCCCCCAGCCTACAAAGCTTACAATTTAAGTGTAAGAGAAGATGACATCTCTTGCAATTTTATCGCAAGTCTTATAGTATTTGGTGTTTTTCATAAAGCTCTACCTCCTTCGGTATTGTGATATGAGAGGGCCAAATTCAACCTTGGTGTAAGTTTAGACCTGTGCTGAATCTGGCCCAGCTTCCATAGTGTGTTGAAAGAATAAGAGCAAACTTTAGCTCAGTAGAAAGTAAGCATTCAGTCTGATGTTCAAAGCATTTGTTGCACAACTACCACAAACATTAATAGTTGTTAGACATTTAAGTCTAACATCGAAAGCATTCCACCAAATGCCAGAATAGATAAGGACTGGAATCCTCAATCTGTCTCTCTTATGGCAATTGGAGAGGTGTGTACAACTGAGCCGCAAGGACCGAGTGACAGAAGGTACACAAAATCTTAGAATGACTTCTCTAGAATTACCTTAGAAATAATTTTCCTATTATGGTAGCCCCTAGGAAACCATGGATCAGGGGGCTATGTCTTATTTATGGTTTTCAACCTTTTTTCATTTGCAGACCCTTAAAAGATTTCAAATGGAAGTGTGGATCCCTTTGGAAATTTTAGACATAGTATGTGGACCCCAGATTGAAAACCCACTGATCTATGTGCTGCAGTGGCAAACATCCTAAAACAAAACAAAACAAAAAACTCTGAACAAGGACCCTGCTCTTAAGACAGTTCTCTAAATTGTTTCCAATGAATACAAATACATTGTGAGTAGTTGACCTCCCTAAGTCTAACTTCACTGAGTTTCTGTGGACTTTTCTAAGTTCTCAATGAAGACAGTGGATAGACTAAAAAGTGACTATCCAATAGCATTGATTGATAGTTCTTTCTTGTCCATCCGGTTCTTAACGAAGTGACTATTATAGAGACCAGCAATTTTTAATGTACTATATATGGATAAAACAAAAATGTTCTAAACACTTAAATTCAACATTACAACTTTCATTTAACAGGGTAGTAAGATATAGTAAATGATTAGTGCTGCTTCCTGCTAGACAGAAAGCAAGTCTGCCTTTAAGGTTTCATGACTTTTAGAGTTCTCTAGCTGTACTTAAACACACTTATGAATAAGTCATCAGTATTTTTCCTCTGTGGTATAAATTTATTTCATATGAGGAATTTTTAGCTTCTTAATGATATCGTCTAGCCATACCATATTACTGTATGTTTAGAAGTAATTAGTTTTCTGACTGCAGTACAAGAGGGTGTGATGCATTTAAGTTAAAATTGATTTTTTTAAGTCTACTGTATGTTTCCACTGGTGGAAATAAAGTTACTTTTCTTCAACTTGTGAAGGATATTCTTTTTAAGTCAGAAAAAGATCTTATTATGGATGATGTTTGACATAATTTGGAACTATTTTTTTTATGCCAGAACAGAGGCATGACTAGATATGACTGCATAGAAATCTAAGGTATGCAATATAGACAAACAACGAGGAGTACTTGTGGCACCTTAGAGACTAACAAATTTATTTGGGCATAAGCTTTCGTGGGCTAAAACCCACTTCATCAGTTGAAGTGGGTTTTAGCCCACGAAAACTTATGCCCAAAAGCATCTGATTAAGTGGGTTTTAGCTCACAAATGCTTATGCCCAAATAAATTTGTTAGTCTCTAAAGGTGCCACAGGTACTCCTTGTTGTTTTTGCTGATACAGACTAACACGGCTACCCCTCTGAAACATAGACAAAGGCAAGCTAAATCTTTGGCCTTCTGTGCACTCCCAGGAGTGCTACGACCAAAAGGCAATGCTGTACTTCCTGAAGAGACAGCACAACTGCAAATCCCCATCTTAAAACATTATAGCATTATTGATTAAGTTTCCACAAACTGCAGTGGTACTTTTAGATTAGACTGGGGGGGGGGGCAGGGGGGGGGAAAGGGAGCAACCCACTGATTTTAGAGATAGCCTGTATCTTGCTAAAGGGCTCTAAACAGGGTGCCACTGTCAAGCCAGTTCAGTGCATCTTACCTTTGATTAGGATCTATTGTACTTGTTTCTGTTATTCCTCAGAGTCAGTGGTGCCCTCTTGCAATCTTTCAGGTATTATGATTTAAAACTGCTGTTTTAAATCATTATCCAAGAGCTCACTGATTAGAGATGGATTCCCACCCCCCACACACACACACCCAAATCCTGTAGGTCTAAATACACCCCTCTAACATTTGGAGCTATAAAATGTGGCCCAAATTAGGCAATAAAGATTAGAAAACGGAAAATATTATGTAATACAAATACTGGAAAATTTATTTTAAATGTTCGGGATAATCAACTTAAAAATGCTGCATTTTCTAACTCCATAATTCACATTAATAAAAAAAAACAAACTATTTTACTTTGCATAAGAGTATAGATTTGATTTTAACTGGACAGGTAGAGCTGGAATAATCGTGTAAGAATACCTTTTCCATTCGGTACTAGTACAAAGGTGTCTCCACATTTTCTAGTAGACCTTCGGTCTCTTAATTCCTTTTACATCACTGCCCTCTAGTGTTACCTTAAGTTATATGGAAACATTTTCTTATACAATTGATGCATTGTTTTGCTTCAGTGGCTAAACACATTCCTAGAATTGCAACATTTATTTGCTCTCTGCAAATAGCTTTGTATGCATCAAACATTCCATGGGTAAAGTAGATGGTGATGCAGATTTCTCCTTCATACACTCCATGTTTACTTGGTATTATACTTAATTACAAAATATTTGTAACTGTAGATGGGAAGGATTGTTCCTAATTTCAAAATTGTGATACATCAAATCACACAAATTCCAATCCAGATCACTGATTTACATTATTCATTCTCCACTATGGTATGTCAGAATGTGAGATTTGTGTACAAAATAGGCAGTTTTGTTTCCATGATCTGCAGGAACACACCATTTCTTCTACCATGGAATGAAAACTTAAAAAAAAAAAAATGCTTAGTGTGAGGATATCACTTAACTTAGATTCTAGGTAAATGGCTTGTAGTGAACTATATGCCAATAATGAAGGATCAGAATAACGGTCTCAGGTGAGAGAGTGCATATGACACTGCATTTGATAAACTTAAATTAAAGATGTGTCAAAAATATCAAGAGAGCATTGAGTAAATATTTCTGTCGGTGCAAAAGAGCAGATCAAGGAACAATCAGTATGTAAGGCCGATTGTCCACAGTGATCCAGGCCAGATGGGGCTAGCCACTAGGAGCCACACAATAAGATGAAGTCACAAAGAGCCTTTCTTCTCTTAAGAGTCTTGTGCAGAATTCACCCACACCTGGAGCCCTTGAGCTACTCTATGAGTACAAGGGTTGCTTAGGATTAGCATCTAAAGAGGTGGAAAGAGTTAGGGTCATACCCTTTTCCATACTATCCAAGAAGACTGGCTGGTTCCTGAGTGCAGGACACACTGAACCTCCTAACTGGTGATTCCAGAATTCCCAGGGCCACTCATGGCTGTGCCTTAATGGTACAATCTGTCACCATATTTATAAGAACCCACGATGCTGTGAATGTGAAAGATACTGCTGTTCTATCTGTAACTAAACAAAAGTTACTGTAAAAATCCTTCACAGAAATAAAACCCTTCAGTGTGACCCAAAATTGATTGCACACAGTGTAGCTCTCCAGTCTACCAGCTGAAAGCACTCAAGCAATTAAAGTTATAGACACTGGTGTAATCATCAACTTCAGGGAACAAAAATATAGTATACGGTTTAGGTTTTTTATTAAAAACAAATATGTACACACAAAAGGAATGGATCTGACTTAATGATGTAAACATTTAAACCAAACCTCTTCAGCTTTAAATTTAGAGCCCACTGGTTGTTTTAACTATTATCCACAAATACACTAGCAGGTCTTACACAATCAGGTTCCATTAGTACGTTATGAGTGTCAAATTTTTACATACTCTTCAAGAGAGGCGGCCTCATCATTTTTGAGTGGGCCTGCAAAATAATGTTCAAGGTCTGTGTCAGCGGACTCTGAAGCTTCGGAGTTACAAGATGAGAGAATTTAAGGGAAGTTGGATTTGGGTTTAAACATTTTAACAGTGTGCCCTTAATAGAATAGCAGCAACTTAAAATTTTTATAGCGCCTTATCTTGAGGCATCTCCAAGTACTTGTTAAAAGTTATTCCATCCTGTTGAGTTAATAATTAGTCAGGATCAGTGAAAATAAGTATGTTTTAAAACTATACTCAAGGGAAAGACAAAAGCTATTTCTGAAGTCAAAAGGCAATACAGTAATTTCCAAGTGCATAATAGCTATAAATGACCCACAATTCCCATAAAATGACGATATCAGTATTTCTGAGAGACTTCAGATGGCACCCAGTACAGTAAGTAGGTCCCATATCAAATAAGTATATCATTACAATAAACTTATTTAGGAGGACAATGATGAATCAAGATCTCTGCATCAAAGGAGATGCTGAATTTTAGGAGTGTTTCAGAAGCAAAGACTGACTTCACAAATGGAGACATGCAAGATAAAAAAAAAAGTCAGTCAGGGACCCCTCCTCAAGATCAACTACTGGTGATGGCACTTCATCAGAAATGGAGGAATACTTTAACCACTTTCTCAATGGCCCAGTTCTGCAAGATGCTCAGTGATTGCTGCAGATGATGATCAGGAACCTAAGAGGTAGCCAGTATCCCCCAGGCTCAAATTGGGTTTCTGAAACCAGCAAATCATACTACCATTTTTAGGATCATTTATGGTCTTCATACTTATGTTCTTGAACATCCATGACTATGCCCTCACAACAATTCAGTGACATGGGAGAAGCAATTTGCTCAAGAATGGCAGTACAAATAACTCAAGTCTTCACAATCTCTTCATCCAAGTGATGACTGAAAATATTATTTAAAAAGCCCCTCCCCCCCCCACCACACACACACACATCATTCTAAGAAAACAGCATGTTACCAGGCAATGAAGCAAGTTCTTTGCTACACATCTGCTCTGCCATTTTATCAAGAAGTGGTAAGTTAGACACTGACTGGATAGCTGAAACTATTTTAAAAATTAATGCTTTAACAGGACTGGAACTAAACAAGCAACTCAGAAGTAAAAGTAGTGTATTATAAATGGAGAGTGCATGGGCATGATGTTGGAGAATAGGTTACTGGCCAGCAATTGCACAATAGCTCCTTGACTTCACTGTGCATGAGAGCTTTTGAATCTAAAGATCTCTGTTCAGAAGTTTATGCACACCCATTGACTTATGAGATTCTAATGTCAATGTAATGTTCCATTATTATTGTATTTGCTATAAAGTATTTGGGAAGGAAAAAAAAAAAACCCCACCACAAACACACCCTAGAGGTTCTAGTCAACTGGGTTTTCAGTGTTTCCATGAGCTAATATAACATTGTCTGCTAGAGACATCTAGGTTTAAACGAACTATTCAATACGCTATAGGTTCATACTTGGGTAAGAGAAAACATTGTTGATCTGCTATCTGTCATTCACTGCCAATAAAGCACTTTGCAAGGTGCTCTGCATAAATGGCCAAATCGTCAGTTGGCATAGTGAGAGGAGATGCATTGTGTACTCCTGATTGAATCTTCCCAGACTTAAACCAAGACATGTAAATTCACCACTACCAGTGTTATTTGGCCAAAATAAGGCTCAGTAACAGACTTCTGAATTCGGGTTTTATCCTGCCAGCACTTAGCACCTCCAGTACATATTGACTGCATTGGTATTTGAGGGTGGGCTAAATTGAGCAGATGCTCAACAAATCTTTTAGATTCTTGGGGGGGGGGGTTGTTGCTGTTGTTTTGATGTAATACAATCATCTAGGTCCAAGACTGCTCTAAAGCAACGATTCTATCATCTACTGAGCTCCTAGAGTGGTTAATTGCTGAGACATAAAACAGCTCAGTGCTAATCCTAAACTACTGGAGGCAGATGCCCAAGTCACCACATGGTACAGCAAGGGAGGTCTTTCAGGAGAGGTCTTCTCCTGCTATTTCTTCTTCGCCTCAGGGTTAATACAGTCAGTTTAGACAGCAGGGTCCCAGTTTAATAGGAGACTTAACAAAAGTTTTAGTGTTACACATCTTTAACTAAGCATGGAGAGCACAGAGCCATTTTGAGAAAGGGCAGTTAAGTTCTGTTCTAAGGGTCCAACAAGAGCTCTCTCCTATCCTAGATGTTCTATGTGTGCAGTTGGTTAATTACAATTGTGTCTGCAACACTGTAGCAGCAGTCAGGAAAGCTGGCAGGGCCTGGAGCCATTGTTATGACTGCTAAGCTGTAGGCTTTTTGATTGCATAAAAAGAATGTGAAATGCTCATCACTATGTGGTAGTACAGTAGCATTGCCACATCATTCATTCCAAATGAGCAGTGTGCCATACCATCTCTTACAGATAAAGTACAAAGTTCAGCACTGTATTGTTTAGGGGTACAACGTGTGACTTAGGAGAAGGGGTCAATTAGGTGGGAATAGGCTATACAAGCAAAAGGTAAATAGTGCTGCGTACATGCAATGAATGGTTTATATACAGAATATTTTCATCTCAAGGTGCACTATAGCGATGCAGTTAATTTAATAACTATTTTATTTTTGCCTGTGTGACTTTGTGCTTAAGAAAGAAGCTAGGCTGACAGCCCAGGTGACTGCAGTAATATTTAACTACAGAAAATTTATCTTAGAAGAGCTTGCACAACTACTGCCATCCGCTTCATCCCTTCCCACAGGAAACCACCCAGAAGAGTAAAAGTGTATAAGAGCTTGGAACACCTGTGCAGTCCTCGCACACCCTGCGGAGACTGTGAATAAGGGCACCAATCAGTATCACTAGCAAAGGAAATTCTGAGGTGAGAATATCCTTCCAGTAAAAATTAGACCAACACCAGACAACTTTCAGATGATCAAATTCAATCCAAGTTACCAGTGAACTTGTGACGTATCATTACTAATGCCCTGAACCATCAAAAAAGAACAGGAGTACTTGTGGCACGTTAGAGACTAAATAAATTTATTTGAGCGTAAGCTTTCATGGGCTTCAGCCCACTTCATCGGATGCATGTAGTGGAAAAGACAGTAGGACGATATAGATATACACACACACACACACACACACACAGAGAACATGAAACAATGGGTGTTACCATATACACTATAAGGAGAGTGATCAGTTAAGGTGAGCTTTTATCAGCAGGAGAGAAAAAAAGAACTGCTTGTAGTGGTAATGAAAATGGCCCATTTCCAGCAATTGATAAGGAGATATGAGGGACTGTAGGGGGGTGGGGGGGAATAAGCATGGGGAAATCATTTTACTTTGTGTAAGTGGCCCATCCACTCCCAGTCTTTATTCAAGCCTAATTTAATGGTGTCCAATTTGCAAATTAATTCCAATTCAGCAGTCTCTCGTTGGAGTCTGTTTTTGAAATTTTTTTGTTGTAATATTGCAACTTTTAGGTCTGTAATCGAGTGGCCAGGGAGATTGAAGTGTTCTCCAACTGGTTTTTGAATGTTATAATTCTTGACGTCTGATTTGTGTCCATTTATTCTTTTACGTAGAGACTATCCGGTTTGGCCAACGTACATGGCAGAAGGGCATTGCTGGCACATGATGGCATATATCACATTGGTAGACGTGCAGGTGAACGAGCCTCTGATAGTGTGGCTGATGTGATGAGGGCCTATGATGGTGTCCCCTGAATAGATATGTGGGCAGAGTTGGCAACGGGCTTTGTTGCAAGGATAGGTTCCTGGGTTAGTGTTTTTGTTGTGTGGTTGCTGGTGAGTATTTGCTTCAGATTTGGGGGCAGCCTGTTTCAGGAGAGCAAGTAATGTACTCACTGTGAATAAGAGTGTGGAACATTTGAGGAGATATATAAACATAATATTTTTAAGGCACTGGATTGGAATTCAGGAAATCAGAATTTAAATCCTAGTTCTATCAGAGGCTTCTTGGGGGAGCTTGGGAAAGTCATTTAATCTCGATGTGCCTCTGTTTCCCATTAGTAAAATGGGGACAGTATTTCCTCATTTGCAGGAACGTTGTGAGGAGTCACTCTATCAATACTGGGGGAGGTGCTTAGATACCCTGTGATGTTACCTAAAGTACCCAAACAAATGATGAGTAAAATTCACATTCCTATTATGAAAGAATTCAATTCTGCAGTTCTAGTGGCTTTAAATTTTCCAAGCTTGATATATTTTACAAGTTATTTTGCTGCTTAGTGAAGCCCTGATCCAAGGGAAAAAAAAAAAAGTAAATCAAGTTTATTAAGGGGAAGTTGACTCAAGCCCTTGGTCAGCATACTGCTAATTACACGGGGTAGGACTATACTACCCCTGATTTTTAAATGGTTTAAAAGTTAATTTAGCAGTAAAATATTAAAATGTTGCCCCTAGGGGACAGGATTTACTGCATCAGTTCAAAAGTGGTCCTATATTTCAAGTTAATTGTAACCAGAACCAAAAAAAAGTGGATCATACATAATATCTATTTTTCCATCTAATTAAAACCTATTTCAATTAAGATTCACAAATTCTTTTACTCATAGACTCATAGACTTTAAGGTCAGAAGGGACCAATATGGTCATCTAGTCTGACCTCCCGCATGATGCGGGCCACAAAAGCTGACCCACCCACAACAGAATCTTTTGTAACAATTTGAGTTGCTACATACATCTGACATGAACACAGAACAGCAAGGTAATGAAGTTAAGCCTCATAACAGAACATACCTTCTACTTCTCCACTCACATACACCTTCAACTATTATATATTGTAGCCCATATATTAATCTTAACTCTGACCCTCCACTTCCAGATTATCCTGCCCCCACTAATAGTTGTGGACATTTGATTTAATAGTTGGCTGTGTTAGGAGGGATATTTTGATAAAGGACTGAGGGTAGAAGGGGGTGAAAGGTTGGCATTCTGGGAAAATAGGAGGAGAAGGTAGGCAGACTTAAGATTGAGAGGTTTCAGAGTAGCAGCCGTGTTAGTCTGTATCCGCAAAAATAACAAGAGTACTTGTGGCACCTTAGAGACTAACAAATTTATTAGAGCATAAGCTTTCGTGGGCTACAACCCACTTCTTCGGATGCATCCGAAGAAGTGGGTTGTAGCCCACGAAAGCTTATGCTCTAATAAATTTGTTAGTCTCTAAGGTGCCACAAGTACTCCTGTTATTATTAAGATTGAGGCTTGTCGTCTATAGCATGCACTCACAGTGGTAATCAGAGAATCAGGACTAGAAGCAGAGGTGAAAGTAAGCTAGTACGGCATACCAGTAAGAAAGTGGCCACCGGTACAGGTACACAGCTGCTGTTAAAGCGCTGCCAGCAGGTCCACTGGGGGGGGGGGGCACACAAAAGGGGCAGCTGCCCCGGGGCCCAACAATTTAAAAGGCCCAGGGTTCCCAGCAGCGGGCAGAGCCCCGGGCCCTTTAAAACAGTGCCGGAGCCCCAGGCGGCGCAGGCTTGGCAGCAGTGAAGGGCTGGCTGGGGGAGTCGGGCCCCAGCCCCACCCCTTCTGCCTGAGGCCCTGCCCCTTCCACGGGTCCAGAGCACCCCCCGCACCTTGCCCAGGACCCCAGCTGCTGTGTGTACCGGTAAGTCCTTTAAGTTATTCACCCCTGACTGGAAGGGACCTCAAGAGATCTTCTAGTCCAGTCCCCTGCACTCTAGGCAGGATTAAGTATTACCTAGATCAACTCTGACAGGTGTTTGTCTAACCTACTCATAAAAATCTCTAGGGGAGGTTGTGGAATCTGTCACAAGCAATTTATTCCAGTGGTTAACTACCCTGACAGTTAGGAAGTTTTTCCTTAATGTTCAACCTAAACTGTCCTTGCTGCAATTTAAGCCCATTGCTTTGTGTCCTATCCTCAGCAGTTAAAGAGGATGGTTTTTCTCCCTCCTCTTTGTAACCACCTTTTATGTACTTGAAAATTTATATCCCCTCAATCTTGTCTTCTCCAGACTAAACAAACCCAATTTTTCCCCAATCATGTTTTCTAGCCCTTTAATCATTTGTGTTGCTCTTCTCTGGACTTTCTCCAATTTGTCCACATCTTTCCTGAAATGTGGCACCCAGAACTGGACCCAATATTCCAGTTGAGACCTAATCAGCTTACAATGCTCCTGCTAAAGATCCCAGAATAAGGTTTGGTTTTTTGGGGGGGGGGGGAGAGGGGGAAGGGGAGGGGCACAGTGTTACACTGTTGCCTCATATTTAGCTTGTGATCCACTATGACCCCCACCTCCCTTTCTGCAGTACTCCTTCCTAGGCAGTCATGGGTAAGTGCATGCTTCTGAATAAAGTAGCAGAGGGTATATGAAATATTTAAGCCTCTTAATAGTATCTCCTTTTTGTGTGGATTTGTGTCAGCTATAGTGCATGTGTACCAATTAGAATGGCTTCACAACCAAAGTTTAATGCATTTTTGAGGTAGAGACAGACTTGTTGGGGGTAGAAGTGCAGTTACGATGAATAAGTTAATCAGCAGCTACACATGGACCCTTCTTCACTGTATCAAATTTGACAAGATTAGTTCCTGATGCAGAAGGCTGTGTGCGCACCTACCCCTTCATCAACTACTGAGGCTTATGTTATCCAGCCTCTCCTCCCAGGTTAGTACATGAACTTACTATGCCCACCATTACAGTATGAATAGCATCGATCAATAACCCTAAGGCCACAAGAAGAGTTGATGGACTTCACCATGTCAAAGTTTCTCAATTTCAGATGACAGCGCATTAACCCAAGTTGGTTTGGGTGCTTCTTTATATTTTATGACAGTATCCCTTATATCACTAGTAAAACAGATTTGACCTAAGCACTCTCCAAACTGAACTTTTAGGGTTAGATCAGTCAGTTACATAACTTGATAAAACATCCATGATTTGTTTGATTCCTGTTGTAATATTCCCATTATAGCATTGAAGCACATTAAGAACAGAATTGCTCCTGTTTGTGGTTTAACTCAGAGTTAATTTTTTGTAGCCTCTGAATGTTGTGTAAGAAACCTGGTGGATTTAAGTTAAAAGTTAACTTAGTGGCATGTTGGAGCTTGCATGACACTAGTGGGGGGTTGAGAAAGAATCTACTGATAAGCATGAAAGAGCTTGCACATATTTCCATGCATTTTGGGCATTCTCCCCTCATGGAAAGCAAATTCAATTTCTATCAAAAAGGATACCAACATAAAATCCATATGCCGAACTTTGCAGTCTTCACTCAGTTGAGTACCTGTAACTTTAACTAAAAGGCTAAGGGGGAATTTTGTTTAAGTGAGGCCTGTAGGATTGGTCCACATTTTATCAACATGATTTCAGAAAGTTTCTAGATCAGCTGCTAACTTTTAACAGTTATTTGGAATCCAGAATGCCTCTATTTCATTACTGTTTGCCACCAGCACCAAAGCAGAAAGGGGAAGAATTGTCTATCGCTAGCATGAAATACTTGGCAGAGTTCTTAAACTTCACTAATTCACCCCTCCCTTTTGCATCTTTTAATTGACTTGATTACTCAGCATAACATTAATTAAAAAAAGGTTTTCAGCAGAAAATAATATGCTGTTTTAGGCAAAAAAGCATCTTTCCTTGCAATATTTCTGATTAAGAATGCTACATTTCCTATCCTTTAAGAATAGAGTGTAAAATAATATTTTCCTCCCCTAGAGAATTCATGTGCAACAAAGCTCATGCTCTCGCCAGAGAATCATGCTGCTTGCACCAATATAAAAAACAACTCAGGCAGTACTTGCTTAAAATCTAGAGCTAACCCACTTTTACATAGCTCAAAACAATATAGACCTGACCTCCTCGACTTCACCAGCTTTATGAAAGTGACTACAGTGTAACCCTGCTAACGCGTGTAAGACTGGACTTATTTACCACAGTGTTAAGAGCATTTGGGGCCTCAATGTTTGATAATACGTAGTATTGTCTTTCAATGACTGCAGGTTACCAACTTGCATAAGTCACCCATGTGGTCCGATTCTTCTCCCACTTATCAGGGAAAACTAGGAGTCAAATGAAGTTACACAAAAGGGAGATCAGTTTCAAAATACATAAATCATAGATTTTAAGGCCAGATGGAACTATTAGAACAAGACAGAAATCTGATCTTTAGGACAATATTACTACTGCACAGTAAAACAATAGATAATTTTAAATTCAGTACCCTAAGCATTTTTTACTCCATTTGTTTTCTACCTCCATATATGGTAGGGCTTATGCCACTTGCTATTCACTCTTACAGAGAGTAGATCCCACTTCAGAATGAGAAAAACACACACACACTAACTATTCTATCGGAGCTATGACTCTCCCAAAGTGAGATATTTCATTACTAAGGACACTGCAGTTGAAACTCTTCTAATGATGTTCCAAATTGAGATAAATATTTTCCAACTTTAGTGCTGGCCTTTGAGTGTTTAAACAACAAGTAGCCAAGCATACATGTATCTCTTCTGGAGTGTTAAAAGATTTCTTCATTTGCAATGGACTAAAATTTGGTGTGCAAATCCCACTCCAACTAGAATTTGTTCAGGATCAGCAGAAAGCTAGGTTTTGTCACTGCCCAATAATTTCTTTCAAGAAATTAAAGGATTAATTACTTTGCTGGAATAGTGAAGGCAGGGGGCTAGACTGACTTTGGGGGGGAGGGATAGCTCAGTGGTTTGCGCATTGGCCTGCTAAACCCAGGGTTGTGAGTTCAATCCTTGAAGGGGCCGCTTAGGGATCTGGGGCAAAATCAGTACTTGGGCCTGCTAGTGAAGGCAGGGGGCTGGACTCAATGATCTTTCAAGGTCCCTTCCAGTTCTAGGAGATAGGATATCTCCATTAAATGTCCCCCCCATAAAACTTTTAAAATAAAGTGTTTATATGAGCTAGTCACCTTTTAATAAATTTTTGTTCTTGAGTTATTAGCATTACAGATATACATAGCAATCAAGGAACAAAGTGAAGGCCTACTATCATCACAGAAGGAGTCATCCAGGTGCATAGGGGTATGAATTTTGCAGAGTACAACCAAAAATCTGTTATCCCAACTCTGCTGGGTCGGGTTACAAAGGCTTTAGATAAACAATGTTTTCAGCAGAAATTCTAACGATTGAATGACTTCTATAAATGCTTGAATTTCATGCAAATACTACAGAAAAGATAATCCTGAATCCTTAAAATAAAATCCTGAATCCTTAAAATAAAAAAATAAAAATAAAAACTGTAAATTTGAGCCTGAGTTACACCCCTCCATGCAACAGAAAGGAATCTTACAAGTACCTTTACATGCCCAGCCAAAACATTTCTTTTCAGGTACTGAATACATGAATTTCTTGCAAGTGATCCACAGACCAAGAATTATTCTCAGGAGTTTGATTTCAAATTATGAATAAGAAAACTGCAGTTTATGGACAATTTCTAAACAGAAAAGGAAAATATGTTTAAAGCTCACTATAAAAAAATCATGTTACTCAAGTTAACAGTTACAGTACAAGTGCTAAGGAACTGCAATATGCTATTTAATCATCTAGTAAATTAATTTTAACTGTCGTCCTTCCTCCTCGGCCAAATACAGTCATAGGTAACATGGCTGGAAATAGCTTTTCTTCTGTGTTTTCAGCAAGACTGTTTAACTACAAATAAAGTTTTGAGAATTTGATATGCATTTCAAATATAGAAAAGCATTCAAACGCAAGACTACAAAATTATACTCAACTTTTTTAAACAGTGAAAGCAGAATCCGATATCAGTTATAAAAATGAATTGTAAATAGCCGTATGTGCCAGTTTGATAAATTGTTATTGCTTTGAAATGTGATTAAAATTTCATATAATCCACCAAATACTATGTTAGAGTTTTGTGAAATGTCATGAATTAGTTAACATTTTCAAGTCATCATGTCTGAATTTTTCCAAATAAAATCAGAAGCATGGTTTCATATACAATACAGGCATATTATAAACTAATAAAATTGCTATTTAAACTGAGAATAGTCATGTGAAACAAACTATTTCATAAACATAGGATTTGAATGTGGAATGGTTTTGATCAGTTGGAGTCTATTGATGTCAATGTGAATTTGTTTCAGACCTGCCCGTCTCCAGAAAGTGGCATTGATGGTTGATTAGTTCCTATCCCATAGAAGTATGCAGTTTTCCTTGAGTATTCATGAGGGAAGAGCTCTATTTTCTCAGATTTAATCTAGTTAGATGACAGAATTTTACATCCATTAGTGATGTACAGTGGGTATTTCCAGGAAGATTCCTTGAGGTTCTTTATGAAAGATTTTATCTAGAAGAATCCTCTTCCCTGATCCTCCATCGACCCCTCAGTTTGTAGGGAAATAAGATGACAATCTGTGTGCTCCAGCCAGAAAAAAAAAAAAAATACACAACAGTAAATAAATTGCTTACTTCATAGTTACGTTGTGTGTGTGTGTGGAGCACAGTACTTTTCAATTTCAGCTTGTTATATCAGAAGCACCATCCTTAACAGAGGAGTTATGGAGGTCATTTGCAGTTGTTTCAGCACTTGTGTCCTGATTCTTATCTTCCCCCTCAGGTTGTTCTCCTGGCTTCTGAGCAGATTCCACCACCGTTGTACTCTTACTGGTATTGCAGCCCATCTTGGTATTATGTTCCCAAAGCAAGTTAAGTGATGTTTCTGTATGAAAGTCTGTAGCCGAGATCTTATACGATCCCCGTGCTGTAGGACTGAAGAAGGAAGAGAACTCAATGCTAAATAGCCCTTCCTATTGCATTGTTAAGAGCAAGAATGTTTGGTTTCTGTGACAACCTACCAATGCTGCCAATCAAGCACTGTATAATAAAGGCCTATAGCATATTGCAGCCGGCAGAACACAGGTTTGCAACCTAAGAAGCTCTTTCATTAGCACTTGTTCTAGCCGAGTAACTCACGTTTATCTTGCCCAAAAGAAGTCTGTTTAATTTTAACTTTAAAAATACCCTGGAGCTTAGTTGCCAGGAAATATTGGCAGGTTGCAGGAAAGAAACCTATGCTGTCACAGCAACAGCCTTGTCCTACCTAGTAAATATTTACAGCTTTATAATCTGATATTCTCTGTAGTCTGCCACAATATTATTATGAGAGGTTTACTTTATACACAGTATGTGTCTGAATAGGCTTTTTGTTGATTCAACATTAGAGATGTGATTTAACAGTCTGAACACAAGACTTGAAACCAGGAATTATTGAGTTCCACTCCTACCATTGATTCAGACTTTATCCCCTTGGAGAAACTAGCAAGAAGCAGTGTACCCAAAACTGGTAAATTAGGATACTACTTATATTCATGGAGTGTTGTAGAAATAATTGGCCATTTGCAAAGCACTTTTAAAATAAATGTAACTATAAATAAGGGTTCTATATTGTGATTCATTGAGTGCCCTCACCTCTTGTTTGTTTGTCTAGAGATTTGGCCTTCAGGGGCCTGAGTGGACACCTTGGATGAAATCCTACCACTGCTGAATCCAATGGGACTTTTTGCCATTGATTTCAATGAACCAGGGTTGAGTGGATAGGGCACTCATTCAAAGACCTCCTGGAGGTAGCAGGTAGGTCTATACTACAAGCGCTACAGCTACACTGGGGATTTGTCAGCGAAAGATGGGTTCCATCAAAACAGCTAATTTCGTTTGTGGAGGTGGAATTCCTGCACTGACAAAAACCCTTTCTGTCAGTGTAGGCTGCGTCTATACAACAGAGCTATGCTGGTATAGCCTCCATAGTGCAGACATACCTTTAAACTAAAGGAAAGTAAGAATGGGGGGGGGGCAGGAGAGAGAAAGAAAACCAAACAGTTCTCTGCACTAAACTGAACTGTAAATCAGTCTTTTTTTTACTGGGGCCTTGAAAGAATCAGTGGCATACTTGCAACATATTTTGAAGAGCAAGACTGTACCTGAAACTCAAGCATGCAGTACAGAATGTACCAATATTAGGCCATGTCTAGACTAAGGGAGCTACAGTAACTACACCTCTGTAGCACCATAGTGCAGACGCTTCCGACAGTGAAGGAAGGGACTTTCATTCACTGTAGAACTCCACCTCCATGAGTGACTGTAGTTAGGTCCACAAAAGCAATCTTCTGTCAGCCTAGCTCTGTCTGCACTGGGGTTGGCATAGCTGTAACACTCAGGAGTGAAGTGCTGTAGCTATGCCGACCTAACTTTTAAATGCAGGCAAGGCCTTAGTCTCCAGCAGGTGCCAAGGAATGATTCAGTTGTATACAATTATAAAATGCCAACTAGCATTCTATCCCAGCAGTTCTGAGTAGGCAAGAGTGGCGTATAATTAGCTTATAGTAGATGGATGATAGTAATGATCCATCCACTACTAATTACAAGCTAGTAATGCCACAGAGTACTTTAAGACATATTTGGTTAGTTTCCTCTAGGAAAAAAGCTGACTTTTGAAACTGTTCTTAAAATATATAGTGTAGCACTGCAAATAGCTATGCCAAGTACACTAGAGCATGAAACTACAGCTGTATAATAGGATAGCCTGCAAGAGTAGTAAGTCTCATAATTGTACAGAAGTTCTATAGACTCCCACAGAGATTCATTTGGTTAAGAATATAGTAAGAGACCGCCTCTCTCCTGTACAACGATGAGATAACAATATGGGCATATTGTACAACAGTGACAATTCTCAAGAATGTTAGGGATGCAAGGTCTGATGGATAATGTGGAAAAGAGGTGCAGACCTGGTCAGAAGTAGAAGTACATAAGGCAAATTTACCTCCCAAAGACAGAAGTCCCAGCCAGTGGAACTGCAAGAGGGGAAGTTAGAAGGAGAGGGTTTTCCCTTGTTGATTAGTCAGCACTTGTCAGATTCTAGGGAGATTAGGAGGAAAAACAACAAACAAGCAAGCTTAGGAGGAAGGGAGTAAGGAAGTTTCTTTGCCAAGCTCTAGCTCTGAAGGCCCTGGTTTCCTCTCGCAAGCAGATTTAAGGCCCTACAACACCCAGAAGCAACAGCTGAGTGCAGGACTGGGGGTCATCACCAGCACACCTAAAAAGCACCACCCATAGCTTTTCTTCCCTAATGAATACAGTCCATGTTTATTGCCACTTTGCCTTGGGAGGACCAGAAGGGAAGGTTTTAGAATAATTATTATCCTTTCCCATGGCATTAGTCAAGATGGGGAGCCTTTTAAAGTAGCTCACTCAGGGTTAGCATCACAGGTTCAGTATTTCCCAGCCCCTTGCTACTTGCCAGTCTATTTGTGTGGATTTCAGACCCCCTCCCCCCCCCCCCCCCGTCTTCCACAGGACTGGTACTATATGTGGAAATAGCTTGACAAGAGATGGGCATGAATCACAAAGTTTATGAAAGTATCAGAAGGGTAGCCACGTTTGACAAAGTGGGTGTTTCACCCATGAAAGCTTATGCTCCAACACGTCTGTTAGTCTATAAAGGTGCCACAGGACTCTGTCACTTTTTAAAATTTATGGAAGTTCAGATTGGGATCCAACAACCTGGGTACCTGGATCAGAGGTTCTGTGCTATATTTTTCCCTCAGTGTAAAATGAATGAAGATTTCTCAGCTGGAGTGGCAAAGGAAAAGTGAGGTCACTTGACCTGTATCATAGGCACAGGGCCGGTGCAAGGAAGTTTTGCGCCCTAGGTGAAACTTCCACCTTGCGCCCCCCCCAGCCCTGCGGCAGCTCCCGCCCCCCCCCCGAGGCGCCCCCCCCCACGGCAGCTCCCCCCCCAGGGAGCCGTGCGGCAGCTCCCCACCCCAGCTCACCTCTGCTCCGCCTCCTTCCCGAGCATGCCGCCCCCGCTCTAATTCTCCTCCCCTCCCAGGCTTGTGGCGCCAAACTGCTGATTGGCGCTGCAAGCCTGAGAGGCGGGAGAAGTGGAGCGGCGACCGTGCACTCGAGGAGGGGGGCATAGGAGCGCTGTAAAAAAAGTGGGGGGCACCGTTTTTGGCACCCCCAAATCTTGGCACCCTAGGCAACCACCTAGTTTGCCTTAATGGTAGCACTGGCCCTGCATAGGCACAGGATAGGAATGTTAAAAACCGTAGCTGCAATAGGTCAGATTTTGAATGCTTTGTCCACTATTGGGCCATATGTATGTTTTCAAACTTTCTGCATATAGCTGGAATAGTCAGACTATTTTGAAATA
This sequence comes from Emys orbicularis, assembly GCF_028017835.1. Classification (NCBI taxonomy): domain Eukaryota; kingdom Metazoa; phylum Chordata; order Testudines; family Emydidae; genus Emys; species Emys orbicularis. The sequence goes on from NC_088696.1 coordinate 30,143,830, forward strand.
TTATCTAGTCAATAGCTACAAATGTCTAGGTAATATTTTTTTTAAAGGGCTTAGGAATGAATACACCAAGAATAAAATTCATATTGGAGAGGCCTGCTCTCAAGTAATTTTGAATGTTCAATCCTCCAATTTACAATGTAGCCAGCTGCCAAGTTTTCCTCCGCCAGAATTTGCTGCCTAGCATTACTATGACCTACATTGTTTATACTTATTAGAATTCAGCTGTCAAACATGAATACATTTGCACACAACTTCTCAGAGAAGTCTTTATTCCTGAGAATTTTCTCTTTCCCAGGTGTGTTGTGGGGGGGGGGGAGGGGGAGGGAAGAAATGAAGAGAAACTGTTCTTATGAGATAAATACTCTTCTTAGCTAAGATAGGGAATTTAGTGCATTGCTTTTTGAATATCTGTTAGAATGCAGGAGGCCCATGAAACCACAAACTTCTGTGTGGTCAACAAACTATACAAACAAAGATCTAGTCCTTGGGGATGTTGTACTAGTTATTTAACTAAATCAAACTGACCCTCCCTCAGTGCCACGGGAGGAAAAAAATGTGCAAACAGATACTCGTAATTATGATGGTACAATATGCTCTGTAACATGCTGCAACACTGAGTATTCTCATCTTTGTTTCTTCTGGTGTTTGTAAAGCACAGTTGCTAAGTAATTTCTCTATCCATTTAATCAGACAAAGGAGATAAACATACTCTTAGATCTGTAGTCAAATAAAAATGGGGAGGTGGTGTTCTAAACTGACCATGAAATATGGATTCTCATTTGTTCAACTATTATGCATTTCCTTTCAAAACTGGAACTACAGGATGGAAAATTAGTTATGTTGCTATGGAAACAAGAATTGGCTGAAGCCAACCAGAGCCTGGCTGTTGCTGAGAGAGTTGTTGGTAACATCAATAGATGAAAGGCTGTTTCTAGAATATGCAGCAGGAGCAGGGGGGGAAGAGAAGCCAAAAGCTTTAGGTTTGTGAAACAAACACATTCAGATACCAAAAAAAAAAGCCAAAAAAAAAAAACTTCAGAAAATTCCTGACAGAAGGGCAATAAACATCAGTGGGACAGACAGCAAATATAATTTTAGGTCACTTACATAAAACAGGATAATGCTGCTCTCTTTAGTTGAAAGTTAACAAAAAAAAAAAAAATTATCTCCTCCAAAAAAGGACTGCAATGCAACAAGTAAAACATCTTTTCACCTTCTCCATGTTGGGCCCACAAGAGACGATAAGGAATTTCAGGTGCTAGGGAAGAATCCTTAAGTGCTAACTTTTTTCAAGTGAGACAGTTTAGAACATGGGTGAGAAAGGAGTAATCCTTATAAGAATGGTCATCTATGAAGTCCTAACCTGCAGAAAGGAAGGAATAAAAAGCTAGCAATGAGAAATTAAAGGAGATATTCCCAAAGAGTACTTGTGTGCTAAAAAGTTGCCAAAGTAAGATTTGCTGATCATAAACATTGCAGAAACAGTGTGTGGTCAAAAAGATACTCTTTTAGAAAATTGCCTTAGGAAGCAGAACACTGCAGACATCTTGGGATCTTTTATCTCAATATGCTTTTTTTCCCCACTCCTGTTTCAGTAGACCCCTCCAGCCAACCCACCCTCTTATTTTATTTAAGAATGAAAGTAGTACTGCAGAGTATGTATAAGAATTGAGACCCAAGCTTTTAAAGGGGCCTCTGATTTTGAGTGTCCCATTTCCTGGGTGCCCAACTTCAAACAACAAGACGTGATCATCAGTTGCTGAGCTCTCAAAATGCACCAAAATATGTCTAAAGTCAAAGGGAATTGCAGGCACTGTAGAGAGGGCAAATCTTAGTCTTACTGAAAGTGCCTGCACCTCTCATAGCCAATCTTACAGTAATATGGAAGTAGTCATGTGGAATTTGAATTTTCTGAAGTAACTTCAATTTCCCTAAATCCAGTAATCTCTAACTATTCTACTTCATGCCTTAAGTAACTGAGACCAAAAGGTCTCCAAAGGCTGGGAGAGAAGGAAGAATAATGGAAATGCATGCGGAAACTAGATTTCAAAGCAACATAGGCCTATTCTTTCCCTGCAAGGGGAATGGAGCTCTGCCTAGAAGATGGATCTGAGGGTCTAGCTTGTAGGGCTTCCATCATTAGAAAGGCTTGGAGCCAGGTGTGCCTTACTTCTAGGGTGACCAGATGTTCCATTATCTGAACCCTCCCAATATTAGGGGTTTTGTCTTATGTAGGACAATCACCCCCCCCCCCCCCCCGTCCCATTTTTTCCCCACACTTGCTATCTGGTCACCCTACTCTCTTCAGGCCTAATATGTAATATGTTAAGCAGTTATCTGGGAAGTTTTCCCCATGGCACAAACATTATGTGCCTTCAACTCCAGGAAGATGTTGCACAAAATACACGACTTTATCCAGATCTCTTGATCAGAACTGGGTCAGAGGCAGGGCAGCCATCTTAATACAATTGCACATGCACTACCTAAACTACACCGAGTTTATATAGGCATGGAGCAAAAGGTTTTACTTGTTACAGCTAAGCATGGAAAAAGAAGAATTGAGGCAGTTGGAAGTGACATAGCCTCTTATAACCTTTGCTCTGAGTGTTCAATGCCATAATGGAGTGTTCATTCAGTCCCAATGGGCATTGCTTTTCTATTCATCCTGAAACTTAGAAGCCTGAGAGGTCTCTCCTCCCCTCCTCACCCTACCACTGCTCCCAGAGAAGGAAATATGTTGGACAGTTTGAAGAAGGATGTATTTTTTTAACTATTAAAACAAAGTAATTGAAAAATACGCAGTACGAACAATTCCTGCATAAACCATTTATATGATTATTTTAATCTAGAAGTTTAATGAAATACAATGGGGACAAATTTTTTTTTTTTTTTATAATGGCTAAAAGTTTTGGACTCTTGCTTCAAAATTCTGCTGAAATGTCAATGTAAACAATGACAAGTGAGAAGTAAGATCAGTGTCATCTCAAGGAAGGACCTGGAAACCTGTATTTTCTATTCTCTATCTATAGAGATAGAAACTAAATAGTTATGTTTTCTCACTTTTTTTAATTAAAGATTACTGATGGCTAAGCAAGGAGTATTGTACAACACTGAAGTATTAATGTTGTTAAAGGAAGAACTAGTATTCAGTCACCACCTAGTGGGGATCCTTGGGAAAGCATTCCACAAATCCTTAAGTGACTGGAAAAAGATACCCAAACCATAATTCACCTACAAGCCAACCTAGTTAAATCTTTCAGCTTGTAGCTAGAAGTCAAATACCAGCACCTATGAAATAGTTGTGAGGGGAAAGGTCATTTTTTATATGAACGTGTCGTCAAATGCAAAGGAGGCAGCATGGCTAAGTGAATAGGGCACTGGTCTAGGAGTTCAGAAACCTGGATTCTATTTCTGGTTCCATCGTTGATTTTTTGCGTGACGTTGGGCAAGTTGTAACAAGTGTGCTTCCATTTCCCTACCTCTGTCCCAATACAAGACCTCTCTTTAAATAGGAAAAATTCCTTACATAAGTCAGTCTGCTAGCTTAAGGACACAAGTTACAGACTAGCCAGCTTGTAAAGTGCAGTCAGTACCTAGGCAGCTAAATCCTATTGCTTGCATCTACAAGTGCAGGTATAAAACTGATAAAATTGGAGGCAATTTTTCAAAAATCAGATCCATTATACATGCATATGCACTGCAGAGAAGTGAAGTGATATATTCATTGCTTTATAATTCAGCCAATAGATGCTCAGCCAATTGGATGAGTTAATTGGCTGAGCATTAACTTGACATCACTGTCACCTTCCATTTAACAAAAATTTCTTCTACTTAACAGGAGAAACAGTGAAAGCTCCACAAAGGAAACAAATCTGATGTGTGTTGATATCATGTATGTGTTCCTACTAAATGCAAGATAATTACATGCAATACTACTGATAGTGAGACAGGAGCACTTACTATTTTGTTTGTGGCCTTTTGCTGAGTCTTGGATTAATGTGGTAATGGTGCTGCTCTGATTCCCTTTCCAACATACAAATCAGCGCTCCTCTTCTAATTTACACAAAAGGGGTGCTGCTTCTAGAAAATTCTAAAGCCCTAACTACGTAACAAGTATAATACTCTTTCTTCCTCCTCCCTCAAAAGGATAGATAACTAGACAGGAATAAGAGCAAACTGACTATTGAGGGCCTTTCAAGAGCACCTATGACCTTGGTATCTACAACAAGACATTCTGAACCAGAGAGAAGGGACCAGGAGACGGCTCGATGTCTAGTTGGCAGCCGGTATCAAGCGGAGTGCCCCAGAGGTTGGTCCTAGGGCCGGTTTTGTTCAACATCTTTATTAATGATCTGGATGATGAGATGAATTGCACCCTCAGCAAGTTTGCTGATGACACTAAGCTGTGGGGAGAGGTAGATACGCTGGAGGGTAGGGATAGGGTCCAGAGTGACCTAGACAAAAGAAATCTGATGAAGATCAACAAGGACAAGTGCAGAGTCCAGCACTTAGGACGGAAGAATCCCATGCACAACTACAGGCTGGGGACTGACGGGCTAAGCAGCAGTTCTGCAGAAAAGGACCTGGGGATTACAGTGGATGAGAAGCTGCATGTGAGTCAGCAGCGTGCTCTTGTTGACAAGAAGGCTAATGGCATATTGGGCTGCATTAGTAGGAGCATTGCCAGCAGATTGATGGAAGTGATTATTCCCTTCTATTCAGCACTGGTGAGGCCACATCTGGAGTATTGTGTCCAGTTTTGGGCCCCCCACTACAGAAAGGATGTGGACAAATTGGAGAGAGAGTCCAGTGGAGGGCAACGAAAATGATCAGGGGGCTGGGGCACGACTTCTGAGGAGAGGCTGAGGGAACTGGGCTTATTTAGTCTGCAGCAGAGAAGAGAGGGGGGGATTTGATAGCAGCCTTCAACTACCTGAAGGGGGGTTCCAAAGAGGATGGATCTAGACTGTTCTTAGTGGTGGCAGATGACAAAACAGGAAGCAATGGTCTCAAGTTGCAGTAGGGGAAGTCTAGGTTGGATATTAGGAAACACTATTTCACCAGGAGGGTGGTGAAGCACTGGAATAGGTTACCTAGGGAGGTGGTGGAATCTCCATCCTTAGAGGTTAAGGTCCGTCTTGAAAAAGACCTGGCTGAGAGGATTTACTTGGGGTTGGTCCTGCTTTGAGCAGAGGGTTGGACTAGATGACCTCCTGAGGTCTCTTCCACCCCAATCTTCTATGATTCCGTGACATTAAAGTTCCAAAGAGGTGGTGTTAATGAGTGCAGGAAGAAAAACAAGGCATGCAACATCTAGTGAGAGCGGACTATAGGAGCACTCACCACTGGAACACTGGAAGGGGCAGTGCTCAATTTGTAGTGAGAAAAGTGCCATGGCTCAAGTGATAACTGATACAGCAAGCCCAGAGGTGCTGGGGCTACGAACTGCCAAGCCCAGAGGTGCCGGGGCTCATCCCTGGCACAAATTAAGCACTGGGAAGGAGTATAGGTCAGGGGAGAAGCCAGTCAGCAAGGCCAATAAAGGGTTAAGTGGGTGAACACCACAGTTGCAGCCCTGGCACTTATGTCCAGGGCCACAACCAAAATTTCACGAGGGGGGGTGGGGGGAAGCTAGTGCCCCCAAAATGGAAATATTGTGGGGGTCTGATCTGTTTCCACTCCTGTGCATCATTCCGTGTAAGCTGCCCACATACATAGGGGAAGAAATTAAAGTGCAGGTTGGAGTAGCAGCCACAGTGCCTGGCAGCCCATAGAATACTTGACACCTAGCCCCCCTCCATAGTAAAGAGCCCAACACAACAGGGCTTCTAGATCCTCTTGTACTGAAACAGGCAACTCAAGGCTCACCCTGTGATAGCAATATTCTATTAAGCATTCACACAGTAGTTAGCAAAAGTAGCAAAATAAAAGTACAGAGAAGGATTCAGGATCAGCATGAACCCTGAAGTTATATCTGATGGATAATTAGTAGGGGACAGCATCTGAGTTAGACAGCTAGGTACACAGTCTGGAACTAGGTAGTGTTGCTTAAGATGCCTAAAACATTCTGCTATAACCCTATTTCATTTCCAAAATTATCTTGTGAGCAACATTTTCACAGAGGCCTCAGCCCAGCATTCAGTCTTGCATCTGCATTCAACTACACGCTCGCTTTTGTAGCTGCACTCAAACTACGTTACAAAAGCCAAGCAACTAATTTAAAAGAAAAGTATATGCACCTTCAAATGAGCTGTCTTTGCACCAATAATTGAATTGGAGGTTCAAGATCATGGGTAAATTTAAAAAAAAAACAAAAAAAAACAAAAACAAAAAACACACCTGTGTGTGTCTGGGTCTACTGGAGAGTATCAGTGAGAGTTAAAGAAGTATTAAAGTAATGTTGTGTAGTTTAATACAATAGATGCAGCTCTGGGGACTTGCTGGAATGCTTCATGTGTTTCTACTTTCTGGATGTTCAGCCATACCATCTTATGGCAGAATGACACTTTCTGCAGTGTTTCTTGCTGCCGTTTCATAACTATTTTACATAAACTGGTCTTTGACCATATCTGTGTGGATCGTACTATTAATATCAGCATGTATTGCAGAGTCAGTTGAAGGCTGTGCACACACCCTGTACGTCCTTATGCTCCCCACCTGCAGGTATAAAGGGATACATGGCCCTAGCTGTCTCTCAGTTCCTTCTTACTGCCACTGGCAACCAGTTGGAAATCTGTGCTGCCCTGTTTCTTGTTGCCAGACTTTAGTTTAATACAATCCCTTATCCCAGGCCCCCACCCCCTTAGTTTAGGATACTTAGGTACATAACTTATTGGGTCTTCTCAATGGCAAGAGAACTTTTACTCAGTAAACCAAAGCATCCCTGCCTCATACCCAGCCCAAAGGGCTCAGGCTTCAAGCACTATGCTGCTTGTAACAGAAGGATTATCAAAAATGAACAGGTCAGCTGGCTCTCTCCTAGACAACGGCACATCCTTTATGGTTGCCTCCTGAATTACATCTATATAAAATGAAGTGGAAAGTTTTCAAATGGACCTTACAAGAGAGGCTAGACCCTATGGAAGTTTCTGGCCCAAATATCTAGAACCATTAAACAGCAACTAAAACATTTTATCAGGTCTGCCATAGTGAACTTAACAGTCTTAGGACACTAGCCCCTTGTTTAAGACTATTTGTTCATTTTTCCTCACCCTACAATTAAAGTTTTAGAAGACTGGTGCATGTCTGTCCACTGGTGAGGGTACTGCCTCCCACTGGAGACAAACATACTGCTGACTGACCTTACGGGATGCTTGTTTGACCTTATGGATAATTGTTCTCATGACATTTTCCTTCAAGCCTGCATTTTTGATGACCATTTCCAGAGGAATTGCTAAAATACAGGCCTTAATGGCAGATTAACTTTGTATAGTGTTCCATAGGGATAAAATGGTGCTAAGACATCACCCTATAGTCACTTCAATAACGGTCACTCATCCATCTGAGCCATTCCCCAACCCCCATCCTCCCCAATCTCCACTCTAACCTAGGAAAGCAACACTGACATTTCCAGTGTCCTTTATTGTTTACACAGAACCAAAACCTTTAAGCAATCACCCCAAGTATTTTTAACTTATGACAGTAAGGCTCCATGCAGAGGTTAAGTGGATCAGATAGTGCATCCATGAGTTTTTACACAGTAGCAGGGCTACTCTCTCCAGTAGGAATTAGGGCCCATTAAACTAGGGCTAAAGTTGCTTCCTCATAAGAGATGTACAAAAAGCAGCCATGTAGATCTCCAGCTCCATGTTTACTCAGCACTACTCCCTTGAATTGGCTGCAAGAGCCGAGATTCAGGAGAACAATCTTCTAATCTTTATTTAGATAAAGCCCTTCGACCCTCCTGTTGGTCAGAAACTGCTAGTCATCAACTGTGGGATCTTCATGGGCAAATACTCCAAGGAAGATTTATTGCCTACCTTGTACAGCAACTATAATTCAAAATGGTTTTGACTGTGTGGGTGCTATAGCCTGCCTTCCTTTCTCACTATTTCAGAGTAATCGCCTTTGCAAGTCTGAATCAGTTACGCCTGAGGGTATTCTGCGCCAAAAATTTTTTAATTCTGCAAGTTTTATTTGTCAATAAATAAATGCAGAGGCTCCATCATGGCAGTGGGGAGCAAAGGCCACTGGCTGCACGAAGGTGAGAGATCACCCTGCAGCCTCTCCACTCCCTGGGACATGGACTCAGTGGTAAGGCTACACCTGACCCTGACAGCTCAAGGCCTGAAATACCCTAGGGCCCTGCCCCTTTGCACCAGGCACACCAGGTGTGGGGCAGGCAGGATCCAAGGGGCTCATGCGGGGGGGGGGGGAAGGGGGAGAAGAGAGAATCCAGGTGTGCGGTGAGAGGATTCTGTGTGGGACAATCTGGATGCAGGCAGCTCAGTGGGAGATCTAGGTGGGGGGGGATCTGGATGCACAGAGGCTCATTGGGGGGCTCCAGGTGCAGGGGCAATGGGATGCTGCAGGGGCTTCCAGGTGAAAGTGGTTGGGGCTCAGTGGAGGGGTCTGGGTGCAGCTAGTTGGGAGGGGGTCAGTGGTATGGGGGCTGGATGTGGGGGCTCATCAGGATGTGGGTTTGAGTGCAGGGAGCTTAGTGGGGGTGGTCTGGGTGCAGGGGTGTGGGGCCAGAGGCAGGGAGTCTGGGTGCAGAGGTTGAGGTTCAATGGGGTGGGATTTGGGTATGGAAGGCTAGGGGGCTCTGGATGTATGGGGTGAGGCTTGGTGGGTGTGTGCCTGGGTATGGGAGATCTGGATGCATGGGGCTTAGGCAGATGGGAAAGCAGCTCCCTGTACAGTGGACCCCCTCATCTGAGGAGCAATGGGGGCAGGAAGCAGGGGAAGATGCTGAGGGGAGGTTTCTGGGGCTGAGGAGTAGTTTCTGGGGGTGGGTCTGACAGCCCCAGCCACTCTTTGCAGGGGAAGAGGAAATCCCATTCTCTGCCTCCAGCCCACTGGAACTAGCAGCTGATCCTGGCTCAGGTTGGAGCCACTGGCTGGGGTGTCCCCAGCCCTGCAGTGATTTACTTCTCTGCCAGCTGCTACAGGTGCCTGAAACAATGTACCTGCATGGCTAGGAAGTGGTGCATAACAGCTCTTGTTGCTTCCTTGTCAGAAAAGGATTTTTCTGCAGGGAAGCAAAGAAATCTGTGGGGAACATGAATTCTATGCACTCGCAGTGGCACAGAATTCTCCCCAAGAGTAATCAGTAAGGAAACAGTGGTGTTCAGGCTATTCCTCCCTTTATGCTCTTGGCTGGGAAGCATGAGGGCAGACAGGAGGTATGCATGCCTACCCCTACAGAGATTTCTTGCCAGAACTCCAAATTTGTATGCATGAACACCAGCTTCTTTGGCTATCCCTCAATGCCAGGATGATATCTGCCAAGGGGGTTCATTGGTGAGTTTAAGTGGCTGAGTAACCCAATTCTTGCCCTGCAGATTTTCCCACAGAAGTGACAGGTGTAATCTTGGAGGAGACAGTTGTTGGCTGGAGTGTTGTGCCCTTTCTTTCCTCCTTTGTTGCTTCTGTCTCATGAGCACATCTGTTTTCCTCAAAGTGAGCTGTGGCTTGGTGTATGGTGGGGTGTCAGGGGGTTCTGCACTAAGTCCTCCCAGTTTGTTCAGTTGATGCCTTTTTTTTTTTTAAATGTACTTTCAGTATGTCTTTGAAATGCTTCCGCTGCCCTCTGTGAGTCCTTCTTCCCTGACTTAACTGAGAGACGAGTACTTGCTTTGAGAGGTGAGTGTCAGGCATATGTACACAGTGGCCAGCTCAGCAGAATTGATATTTCATGACCTGCACTTCTATGCTGCTGATGTTGGCTGCAGAGAGAATGCTGCTGTTAGTGCATGAACACCAACAGTGTTCTCACCAAATGAGATTAATAGGCAGCAGGTTTAAAACAAGCAAAAGAAAGTATTTTTTCACACAATGCATAGTCAACCTGTGGAACTCCTTGCCAGAAGATGTTGAAGGCCAAGACTATAACAAGGTTCAAAAAAGAACTAGGTAAGTTCATGGAGGATAGCTCTCTCAATGGCTAGTAGCCGAGTTAGGCAGGGATGCTATCCCTACCCTCTGTTTGCCAGAAACTGGGAATGGGCAACAGGGGATACATCACTTGATGATTACCTGTTCTGTTCATTCCCTCTGGGGCATTTGACATTGACCCAGGGCCGGCTCCAGGCACCAGCCCTCCAAGCATGTGCTTGGGGCGGCACCTGGAGGGGGGCAGCGCTCCGGCTGGCCGGGGAGAGCGGGGCCGCCCTCCCCCCGGCGCTCCGGCTGGCCGGGGAGAGCAGGGCCCCGGCCGCGGTCGGTGCCCTGCCGCGTTCCCCGCCGGGGGGCAGGGGCGGCGGGAGGCTTTTTTGCCTGGGGCGGCAAAAAAGCCAGAGCCAGCCCTGCATTGACCACTGTTGGAAGACAGGATACTGGGCTAGATGGACCTTTGGTCTGACCCAATATGGCTGTTCTTATGGAAGATGGACAAAAGATCTCAAAGAACCATAACAACTGTACAAGGGAAGCAGCCGTTCTTTCCCCAGTTTGTTTTGTTAAGTTTCAAGTCCTTATGTGAAAACTTTAGTTTAATAATGTTCACTCCCCTTGTAACAGGCTGAAAAGGAAAGCCTCTATTCCTCTAATTTATGGATAGGATATGGTCAGGGTTAATTTGGACACTAGTAGGTTGCAATTTATGAACTTAACAAAATAAGATGGTGAACAGCCAAACAGGAAGTATTCAACCATCTAAGCCAGTCTTTGTATCCTCACCTTAGCAACAGAATGCTGCACTATCAAATAAGTCTGTTTCTATACACTAGGGAAATGGAACCACAACAATCTGTTCTGACTTTAGAAACACAAGCTGTGTTTTGCTGCCTAAAAAAATAAATCTCAAATTGATCAATACAATATGGTACTTCACAAACATGCTTACCCCAATTAGTTTTAAAGGTTTATTAAAAATATATATTTATATGTTCAAAGCCCAGTACAGACATTAGCCAATAGTCATACCTCCCTCACAGAATTTGTAAATCAACACCATTTTATAAATTGGGAAACTGAGGCAGAAAGATGCAATGTCTTACCCCAGGCCACAGAGCAAGTCAGTGAGAGCATCATTAGAAATAAGGAACTCTTGATTCCCAATCTTGTTCTCATTCCTCCAGACCACAAGGAATATGATCAGATACCTAGTGTGTAAATATGCAGTGTGGATACTCAATAGTTTGAATTGAGACGGATAGAAAACATGTTTTCTGTTACATTAAATTTCTCCTTAAAATGGCCCTTAAGGTCTCAATGAGCTGTTTGTCTGAAAGAGAAGTTACTTCCATGGATATATCTCTATGCTCTATAATCCATGCTCTAATAAGGATATAGCATTAGGGATATATTACCAACTATCTGACCAGGATGGTGATAGTGACTGAAATGCTCATTGAGATTAGAGAAGCTATTAAAATACAAAATTCAATAATGGGGGATTTCAACTACATGTCACCTCAGGACGGGATGCAGGAATAAAGTTTCTTCACACCTTAAATGACTACTTTTTGGAGCAGTTAACCCTGGAACCCACAAAAGGAGAGGCAATTCTTGATTTAGTCTTAAGTGGAGCACAAGATCTGGTCCAAGAGGTGAATATAACTGGACCACTTGGTAATAGTGACTAATATAATTAAATTTACCATCTCTGTGGCGGGGAAAACACCACAGCGGCCCAACACTGTCGCATTTAATTTCAGAAGTGAAACAAAAATTAAAAGATACAGTGCAAAAAGCAAAATCCCTGCAAGCTGCATGAAAACTTTTTAAAGACATCATAATAGAGGCTAAACTTAAATGTATACCCCAAATTAAAAAAATATAGTAAGAGAACCAAAAAAGACTAAACAACAAAGTAAAAGCAGCAGTAAGAGGCAAAAAGGCATCCTTTAAAAAGTGGAAGTTAAATCCTAGTGAGGAAAATAGAAAGGAGAATAAACTCTGGCAAACCTATCCTTTAAATCAGGTTCTGTACCAAATGACTGGAGGATAGCTAATGTAATTCCAATTTTTTAAAAGGGCTCCAGAGGTGATCCTGGAAATTACAGGCCAGTAAGCCCGACTTCAGTACCAGGCAAACTGGTTGAAATGATAGTAAAGAAACAAAATTGTCAGACACAGATGAACATAATTTGTTGGGGAAGAGTCAACATGGTTTTTGTAAAGGGAAATCATGCCTCACCAATCTATAGAATTCTTTGAGGGGGTCAACAAGCATGTGGACAAGGGAGATCCAGTGGATATATGTACTTAGATTTTTAGAAAGCCTTTGACAAGGTCCCTCAAAGGCTCTTAAACAAAGTAAGTGGTCATGGGATAAGAGGAAAGGTCCTCTCATGGATTGGTAACTTGTTAAAAGATAGGAAACAAAGGGTAGGAATAAATGGTCAGTTTTCAGAATGGAGAGAGGTAAATAATGGTGTCCCCCAGGGGTCTGTACTGGGCCCAGTCCTATTCAACGTATTATAAATGATCTGGAAAAAGGGGGTAAACAATGAGGAGGCAAAATTGGCAAATGATATAAAACTACTGAAGATATTTAAGTCTCAGGCAGACTGCGAAGAGCTACAAAAGGATCTCTCAAACCTGGGTGATGGGCAACAAAATGGCAGACAAAATTCAATGTTAATAAACGCAAAGTAATGTGCATTGGAAAACAATTCCAACTATACATATAAAATGATGGGGTCTAAATTAGCTGTTACTACTAAAGAAAGATCTTGGAGTCATTGTGGATAGTTCTCTGAAAACAACCATTCAATGTGCAGCGGCAGTAAAAAACCAACAGAATGTTGGGAATCATTAAGAAAGGGATAGATAAGACAGAAAATATCGTATTGCTGCTATTTAAGTCCATGGTATGCCCACATCTAGAATACTGCATGCAGATGTGGTTTTTTGCCCCACCTCAAAAAAGATATTGGTATTGGAAAAGGTTCAGAAAAGGGCAACAAAAGTGATTACAGGTATGGAATGGCTGCCATGTGAGGATAGATTAATAAGACTGGTACTTTTCAGCTTGGAAGAGAGACAACTAATGGGTGATATGATAGAGGTCTATAAAATCATGACTGGTGTGTAGAAAGTAAAAAAGGAAGTGCTATTTACTCCTCATAACATAAGAGCTAGGTGGTCACCAAATGAAATTAATAGGCAGCAGGTTTAAAACAAACAAAAGGAAGTATTTTTTCCACATAATGCAGTCAACCTGTGGAACTCCTTGCCAGAGGATGTTGTAAAGGCCAAGGGTTCAAAAAAGAACTAAATAAGTTCATGGAGGATCACTCCATTAATGGCTATTAGCCAGGATGGACAGGGATGGTGTCCCTAGCCTCTGTTTGCCAGAAACTGGGAATGGGCAACAGGGGATGGATCACTTGATTACCTGTTCCCGTTCATTCCTTCTGGGGCACCTGAAATTAGCCACTGTCGGAAGACGGATACTGGGCTAGATCAGTGGTTCCCAAACTTTAACAACCCGTGAACCCCTTTCACTAGAATGTCAAGTCTCGCAAACCCCCTCCTAAAAATTAATATTTTCAGGGATTTTCTTCTTTACCCGAGTATAAAGCAGTGATCTTGGAAATATAAAATTTGTTTTTAGGACATGCTTATTACACACTATTTATCATTACAGTATTATTACATTATGAAAACAGCAACACTCTTCCAAGATCTCACTTTGGTAGCTTGTATCACTTTGAATAAGCCTGTTAGAAGATGAGGCTCCTATGTTTCATCAAGGAATAACAGATGTTAAACAGCATGAAGGTATTTAAGAAGTCAACTCAAAGAGTTCCTCCTACACAAGTATTCAGATCTTGAGCAGTCCAGGCAAACAACACATGTTACAACAAAGCTTAAACTTGTTCTTCATAATAATTTTGAAAATAATACTAGCTGCCTATTTAAATTTTAAAAACAGTAAAAAATATCCATCTCCCTTTCCATTTCTTATAAGGAGTCTTGAAGTTTAAATCTCCTCAGTGTGATAGATATGCTTGCTTTGATCTGCTTAGCTCTTGGAAGTCCAGGGGCTCTGGGCTGCTGGCCCCGTGCTGCCCAGGGTCCCTAGGGACAGCTCTGTCCATCATTAGGGAATCCCCCCCCCCAAAGAACCCCCTGTAACATTTCACAAACCCCTGTTCGGGAACCACTGGGCTAGATGGACTTTTGGTCTGATCCAGTATGGCTGTTCTTATGGATTAAGTATTGCATTTTTAAAAATAAAAAAGCTAAAATCCACAAGAACACTGTTCTTGAGAGGCAACCCAGTTTCTGTAGCTTCCCACATGTTTTTAGTAATCATTCCTGCAACCAGACAACTCTTCCTGTAGCTGTCTACTCCCTTATGTTGTAGCTTATATATCTTATGTATTCAGGCTGGGCTGGGCTGCAAGGCCAGTACTGTTTCTCACTGATCCAGTGCAAGGCAAGTTCTACAAGCCAGCCGCACCTTTCAGTAGCTCAGAGAGACGTTCCCTCTAAAATATGCCTACTAGAAGGCACTGCACAAAGCTCAAACAGTGTTCATTAGGGAACAGCATGCTTGATCAGTCCTCCTTCCTGCTGCTCATGAGTGAGACAGCAGGAGGCCCTGAGCAGCCTCCCCTATCCACCCACCTGCTTATATTATGGGGATGTAGCACTCAAGTGGTTAGAGAAGGGGTCTTGGAATCAAAAAGTAATTTTAATACATCTGGAATTCATTGTAACCAATCTATAAAACAGCACTGTAAGTGCCACTGGTATAGGGATATCCAACTGGATTCTACCCATTTTATCTTTCACAACAAGAAGAAAGAGCCATAAATTAACTTGCTACTATTCTGTTGTAGATCCTCAAGGCAGAATCTACTTATTCCATACATTAAAAGATAATTTACAGACCAAAATATTACTTAAGTAAATGTGGTTTGGAAGATATGAACAGTAACAAAGGCCTACCTACTTGCAGTCAGAATGTACACCAGCTTCTCCACATAGCTAAGCCCTTGAAGTGATGCTGTCCTATCAGCTCTACAGATTTTTCAGATCCATCTATGGGGCTACAGAGAAGACCTAGTCTATGGGGAAAACCCTCTATCCTCTCATTCCCACCACTCCTGGGGATAGCAAACCAATCAGAGCTGCTACAGACTGACAAACCCTCTGGTTCCTCAGGCTGCATAGTGTACAGAGCTCTATCCCCTCTCCCAACCCCCAAACATAAACAAAAGACTGAGGCTAGTGAATAGCTCAGTCTGCTGCTACCACCTACTGGTTCTGCAGCTTTTTGTTGGCTTCCCCCCCCCCCCCCCGCTTTGCCCCTAAAGCAGAGCTCTCCATCTTACCTTGGGAGTCTTCTAGGAAAGGCCCTGACAGCCTATTCTACATACCAGTTTCAAGAGCCTCTCTTCCTTCCTGGCTTTAGGGGGTATCCAGTTGCTCTCTCCCCCAATGTCCAATATTCAAAAGGCCTAGGGTGGGTGTCCTCTAGAGGTCATGGAAGGAGAATATAGGTGAAGTTGCCTTGGATTGTGGCAATGATGTCTTATGGCAGTGAGTGTTACAGTTAATTATGTATAGTGTTAAATAAGTATTTCTTTTTATCAGTTTGGTGCCTTTCAGTTTATCCCTTTAGATACACAATTACAGTCAAATAAGTTTATGAAGAAAAAATTTAACTATTATGACCCTTTAAAAAAAAAAAAAAAAAAAAGAATCCCAGTCCTTCCCCTCTTTCCTCACATCACTTCTGTAACCCATCCCTAGGTGAGAACCAAAGGTTAGTTGTGGAGAGCTGGTCAGGCTTTTACATTGACCAGCTGGTAACCACTCATGTCCTCAAACCATCTGATTCCA
The DNA here is from genome assembly GCF_028017835.1 of Emys orbicularis. Taxonomy (NCBI): domain Eukaryota; kingdom Metazoa; phylum Chordata; order Testudines; family Emydidae; genus Emys; species Emys orbicularis. Next base: position 30,159,793 of record NC_088696.1, read on the forward strand.
TGGTGCTTATTAAAATAAATATGAGTCAGTATCAACTTTATTTTAAAGTATCAAGCTGTGCTATTATTAAACTAAAACTAAAGTATACAACTATTAAAACAAGGTCAAATTAATAGGTTGGTCTCAGTAGTCAGTGTTTTCATTAATGACCTGTATAATGGAGTAGAAGGGGTTGTAAGCATTTTGGAGGACAGGATTAGAATCCAAAAGAAACTTAATAAATTCTCCAATTTGTCTGAAATCAACTAGATGAAATTCAATGGAGACAAGTGCAAAGTACTCTAATGATGAAGGGGGGAAAAAAAAATCAAATGCACAAACACAAAATGGAGAATAAATGGGTAGGTAGTAGTACTGCTGAAAATAATCTGAGGGGTTATAGATGATCACAAATTGAACATGGGCCAATGACACACACACACACACACACACACACACACACACACACACACACACACACGATTGTTTCACTCTATTTGGCACCCCCAAAGAATTTTACCAAACAAAAAAGCCCCACAATCAAATCTAACTTGAGCTAGTTTAAAACAAAAAAAAACAAAAAACAAACAAAAAAACTGAAAATGAGTTGTCCAGTATTTAAACAATGATCTCAGAGCCGATAATAAAGCTTCCGCCTAACACTTCAATGCATGTGTAATGGCCAACCCTTCCCTCTAACCCTGCAGAAATATAATACAGACTTCAGCAGAACCTTTTATGGTCAGCATAAGTTAACTCTTATGTTTAAAATATCATATGTAAATTTTGGTACAGGTCACAGAACAGTAATGAAAGTTCTGAGACAATATTTAGGGCATTTTAAACCTTGTGGAGGAGGAGGAGACGAGACTAATACTGGCATGGAGACCCAGTGAACTCTGAATTGAGAGGCCCATATCATGAAGGGATATTTTCTTTTCCTTTCTGATGTTTAATGTCATTTGCTGACTGCAGGCTGTTTTGTTATTTCACCTGGGACCCTGACAGTGGGAGAAACAGCCAAAAGACCTTGGCCAGAGGCAGGAGCGGCGCCAGGGTTTTTGCCGCCCTAGGCGGCAGCACTCCTCCTCTGAGCATTCAGCGGCGGGGGTCCTTCCACTCCACGTCTTTGGGGCACTTCGGCAGCGAGTCCCGGAGCAAGTGAAGGACCTGCCGCCGAATTTCTGCCGAAGACCCGGAGCGGAAGGACCGCCCCCCCCCGCCGCTGAATTTCCGCCAAGGGCGGCAAAATGCTGCCCCCCAAATCCTGCCGCCCTAGGCGACCGCCTAGGGTCGCCTAGTGGAAGCGCCGGCCCTGGCCAGAGGTTTGAGTGTTGGCCTGCTAGAAAGATGTGCCCTGCAAACCCCCTACAGTGGGATAATTGACTCACATGCATGCTCCCCACAACTCCTAAAGGGGGGTCACACTATGGACAGTGTAGTGACACCTCCCATGTTTGATCTTGATAGGTGTCTATACAGACATGCTTGCACACAACCACACACACACACCACAATTGTAGAATAAAGACAGTGGGGCATCTCATTAGAGGACAAGATAGGAGGGTTCACAAACTCTTCATCTCTCAGACTTCTAGACTCGCATGGAGCAGCAGCTGGAACTGCAATCAAGGAATCAGATGTTGCTGCTGACAGAGCACTTCTCACTAGCTGGCCTCCTTTCAGTTCAGGGAGAGACTGGTCAAAGGCTGGAATGGCCCGATTTGCTGACGTCATGATCTCTACTCCCCCAGGAAATCAGAGTTAGGGGTTCTGGAACATCAGACCTTACCCTTGATTCTTGTGGTTTTCAATCATTGCTTACTAGGCCTTACAGCACCTCCCTCCAAGGCCTTTGGGCAAATCAGGTGCAAGGCCAACCTTGAAACCATGCAGCTTGGTCCAATAAAATTCAAATTAAGTCATCCTTAGCTAGCATCATTTTTGATAAAGCCCTGTTTGAGCCACCAATTTATTCAGTGTTTTGCATGCCACAAAGACTCATGACCCCACCCCCAATTCCCAATATCAAAAATACAGAACATAAAACCTTTGAGGGAACTGGTGTGTCCTTACCTGGGTCCTAAGATGACATGGTCAGTGTCTAGGACATTAAATGCAAAATTCTATAAAACCAACCACTCAACCTTCTTCCATCAGCAAAATTAAGAGTAACCTTGGGCATTTTATGAGTAGGGTTGGAAGGAATGGATTTTTAATTAGTAAATGCTGATTTCACTGTACACAAACAAAGTATTTCCATCAATAATTGAAAAGTTACTGATAGGCAAAGGTAGAAAAATGCTGCTTGAGAACTTAGAGTTGGATTTAAGGATATTTACTTGGTACTTTTTGGCATTTGATGTTTACATGTGTTTTAATGGTTATGAACCTAACTTTTTCAATCTCAAAATCTATGGTTAGATTATATGACCTGTCCATAATTTCCTGCAACTGTGAAATTTTATTAGAAGAAAATGCTTAAAAATAAATACTGCCAATTATAAAAAAAACTTCTGCTAAAACTTACTCATTACAAAGGTCAGTTTTCTTACTGAGAAGTTACAGTAATCAGTTTTTCAGGTGAGGGCATACCATTGCTTTATACCAGGGGTCGGCAACATTCGGCACACGGGTCGCCAGGGTAAGCACCCTAGCGGGCCGGGCCAGTTTATTTACCTGCTGACACGGCAGGTTCGGCCGATCGTGGCCCCCACTCGCCGCGGTTCGCCATCCCGGGCCAATGGGGGCGGCGGGAAGCGGCGCGGGCCGAGGGATGTGCTGGCCGTGGCTTCCCGCCGCCCCCATTGGCCCGGCGAACCGCGGCCAGTGGGGGCCGCGATTGCCCGAACCTGACGCGTCAGCAGGTAAATAAACTGGCCCGGCCCGCTAGGGTGCTTACCCTGGCGAGCCGTGTGCCGAACGTTGCCGACCCCTGCTTTATACAATGCCATTGCATTTTAATTAGGCTAGACTATGGCTTTGAATACACTGGGAGAAGTGGGCAGAGCTGACATACTGGCCAGTACAGCTAAGCCAGCATGGGTATTTCTTAATAGACTACTGGTAACAGCCAGAAGCAGATAACTAACTCCCAGAGCTGAGATAAAATTCTATGCAATGAGTGCATGAGGTACAGTCCCTCCTGGGTCTTCCCCTGCCTTGGTGCTGCTTACACCTACACTCCTGTCCTTACTCAAGGCTGGGCCTATGGGCACAATGCTACCCAGTATCCCCCTCCCCCCCCTTCTGACACAAACTAATGTTTCCAATCCATAGAAAATTCTTATATTTTTAAGATATTTTCATCCCAAAACAGTCAAAATTAAGATTCAAATGTTCCCATTGATTTCAATGCGATTTTGACATCTTCCATTAAAATTTCTAACAACCACCCCAAACTAACCTATAGTGAACCAGGGAAGTTTGACAATGTATTTTTTTTTTTAATTTATAATACATAGGTCACCTTTTAGTTAGCACAGGAAATGCCCCTGCTCTCACATCATGCAGCATGGCCTGCAAGTCCAGTTATCACTTAGGCCTGGTCCACACTACCCCCCCACTTTGGACTAAGGTACGCAAATTCAGCTACGTTAATAACATAGCTGAATTCGAAGTACCTTAGTCCGAACTTACCGCGGGTCCAGACGCTGCAGGCAGGCTCCCCCGTCGATGCCGCGTACTCCTCTCGCTGAGCTGGAGTACCGGCGTCGACGGCGAGCACTTCCGGGATCGATCCGGGATCGATTTATCGCGTCTAGACAAGACGCGATAAATCGATCCCAGAACACCGATTGCCTGCCGTCAGACCCGGAGGTAAGTGTAGACGTACCCTTAGATGAGTGTTACCAGAACAACTAAAGGATCAGGCTCATCCAAATGAATTGTGGAATATACATTTGAAAATAAAAATCTACATCCTACACATACGTTAAACATGAAATATAAACAGTTCAACCTAAATACCTAATTATTCTTTCATGAGTCAGGCCTTGAGGAAGAACGCTATCATGTGTAAAGACAAACCTGTTCCTCCAGTTGTTTGTCATGCTTATTGGACATAATAAACTTGGTGTGCTGGAGGCTATAATTAATCTCTACTAAATCAACACCCCCTCCTATGATAGCTTGTCTACTGAGCTGTCTAGTGACACTTAAGTCTTTGGTAGATAAATAATGATTTGTTATAATCACGCAGCCTGTCTTTCCATCTCATTTTCAATAAGATGAAGTAGCTTTTCTATGTATCTTGTCCTAGTCTCAGTCTTTATCACCACCCACTGTCCCATAACATTGACTTACTGTCACTGCTCTGTAACAGAGTTCTGCAATCAACTTCCTGCACGAGTTTGAACAATTTTAGATTCTTCTGAATCTGATTATTCTTCTGTTCTGTCTGGATTGCTCAGTGTGTTTTTAACTAGATGAGGTTGGGTAATGGCAATGCTCCTTAGCTCTCCATTGTGAGATCTTAAGAGGAGAGGATCGGGGGGGGGGGGGGGGGGGAAGAGAGAGAGAAGTAGTCTTATGACCAGTCTATAATCTCAGTTTCTGTCATTTAAAAAAAAAAAAAAAAAAAAAAAAAGTTATTGAATAATGTATTGTGGTTGTTTCTCCTCCAGTGAGAGGAATTTATCAGGAGTATTTTATACTTATTAAACTTTATAAAATAAAAAATAATAACTTGAAACTTTAGCAATAAACTATTGGTGAGCCCTTCTTTAGCATGTATAAGCCTGTCAATATTATTTGTATTACGATATGGCCTATGAGGCCTAGTCATGATTCAGGACTAAAATACCCCCAAGGAGCTTACATTCTAACTACCAGACAAGGTACAATAGCTGGATACAGGCAGATGTAAAACAATGAAACTATATTGTCAACATGATAAACAGATCTTAGTTCACCAGCAGCCTAACCATTGTCAAACTTTTTGGAGGCATTGTAACAGGGTTTACTTACCACTGGAGATCCCCCTTGTTGCTGTGACTAGGGATTAAGTCTGTCTAGACTGACACTCCCTTCTGTCACTCACTTACACCACAGCCCCTCTTGTTCACAAGTTGCAATGCTGTTGCTTCTTCTTCATGTTATCCCTCCAGCCAGATCACTATATGCATTTCCCTGCTGGGGTACCAAAGAAATCTCACAAGACCTGCTGTCCTGGTAAGTCTTTCTAGTCAAGACAGCACTACTTTTCCAATGACTAGTAGGGGAACCTAAACCCATGTATTACTCCAGGTTCCAGCCCAAGGACCCTACAATCAGCACCCAAGGTTTATATGGTTTTAACCCTTACAGCCATTTCCTTGAGTTTCTTCCTACTGTTCTCTGTAGGCTCTCTTCACAACCATCCATTCTGGTAAACATCTACTTGCTATACCAGTAGCCTAGGTCTTCTAACTTATCCTGACTTCTTCTTTCTCTTCTGATTTTCATATAGTAGTTCACTATGCTGCCTTCCTGACTTTATACAAGCCCTGCCTGCTTCTGACCAGATGGGCTCCATCTTCAATTAGTGCTTCTCACTTCCCCAGATGCAGCCTACCAGGTTAATTAGCCTATTCTGAGTCACCTTCACACATTCAGGGATGACATGGAGTAAACAGCATCACAGGCAGGATGGAAAAGGAAAGCTTAAAGAGGATAATGGAGTAGGTGTAAATATGTTTACAGGGAGCACCTATCAAGCGTGAGGGGCAGCATGGGAGAAAGCACAAATTTAACAAGTGGACGATACATCAGCATTCTGGACAAGACTGCATTTGTCAAAGCCAGAGAAAAGTATGTTGAAGTAATCAAGACATGAGATGATGAAAACCTTGGAGGAGAGTTGTGGCTGGATAGGAAAGGCCTTATCTTAGAGATGTTATGCAGAAAAATCAGCAAGATTTAGATATAGCCTGGATGTGAGGATCTTTCCTGGTGAGAGGTCTGAGTTGAAAATGATGCTCAGGTTATGGCCATGAATGAAAGGCAAGATGTTGGTGTTGTCCACAGGGACCAACAAAGGAGGTAAGAGGGAGGGGAAATTCAGAGCTGTTTTAACCACATTGATCTTGACCTGGGTGCTAAACATCCACAAAGAAACATTAGAGCTGAGAGAACAGTTGGGGGAGGGGGCTGTCCGTGAATATTCATTCAAATTTAAGAAATAATTTCTATTTGTCTGGATAGAGTATCTTGTTAGATTTCCATGACATTCCAGTGGTCAAGCTTCGCTAGCATGAAAATTCACAAAATGCAAGATGAATGCTAAAACATCCACCAAAATCAAATTTTAAATTGTGGATTTGACGGCAATATTCTAAATTTGATCAGTGCTGCTAGTTACATAAGTCACCCATTCAGGAAACAGAAACAATAGCATGTAACTTATGCAAGTAACCAATAAAGCATACATTTAAAAGTTCAGATATTGAAGGTTTGCAATGTACTGTTTGCTAGCTAACAGATAAATTTGGGAATTTGCTCATGAATATTTTGCAAAGAGAAAAAGTGATTTTCAGTGTCTAATTTATTCTTTATTAAGAATATTGATATGTCATATATATTTCTCACCAATCCACTAGCAAGCGCATTTCAAATATTTGCTATCAGCAAATCAAGATTCAAAAGATACTTTAATTTATTCAGTGCATAAGGAATCCGTTTGAGGAATTCATAATTTCCTAGATTGTTAACTTCAGTGCAGAAATTATGGGTAAAATCCTGGCGTCACTGAAGTCATTAGGAGTTTTTCCATTTACTTCAACAGGATCAGGAGCTCACCCTGTGTCTTTACATAGCATCCAGCATAATAGAACCCCAGCCATAATTGGAGTGCCTGGGTGCTACTGTAATATAAATCTTTAATAATCTGCTTGTGGTTAGTCTATCGGCAGAAAGTGAGGCTATATTTTTTAAATAGTCTGTTCAAATTATTCACTCAGGTGAATAAAATATTCTCAGGTTTACTATTATTATATGAAATATAATAAAAGCTACAATCAATAACTGAATAAAATACATATGCACCTTATTTTTTTAATTATGGTTGTTTGCCAACTCTCTAATTCACACTGGGTCTCCCCATCGTTAGTGAGGAATAAGCACAGTTCCATGTATGTCATTTTCTTGGTATGTCGCAGTGTATTATATTTGTTTTTATTACTAAATGTGGCCCGTAAACTATACAAGGGGCCAGATCTTTGGCTATGTCGAATGGGGGCAGAGAGGTAGGAAAGGAACTGGCTTTGAGACACTTTTCTGCTCCTCCAATGCTGGGGCCTAGCAGGGGCTAGTTCAGACTTTGTATAACTTACAACTGCCTAAGGGCTATGCTAACAGTTCCCCAAAATTCCTCAATTTAGTTAAATCAGTATAACTTTTGTTTAGACAAGCCTGTAGTGCGTGGAAGGGATTAAAACAAGCCAGAGAGGCTGTGCAGAGCCCCAGCCACTCATGGAAGGGCTTATTGGGAGCCAATCAGGTGGAGGCTTGAAAGCAGCTTATCAGGGCCAGGCTGAGCCCTATAAGAAGGCTGCAGGGCAGAAAAGAGTTGAGTCTTTCCCCAGAAAACAAAAGGAGAAAAAGTGGCTTTTAGAGAAGTACCGAAGATGAGCAGAGCAGCGCTGACAGACTCTAGGCAACAGTGCTCCAAGCATGTGCTTGGGGTGACACTCTCCAAGGAGTGACACTCAAGCCTGGGAGGGAGGGGTAAGAGGGGAAATGCGGTGCACCTGAGGGAGGAGGTGGGACCGGGGATTTGGGGAATGGGAAGGGGTGGAGTTGGGGCGGAGCCGGGGGGGCGCAGGAAAATATTTTTGCTGGGGGCGGCAAAAAACTTGGAGCCAGCCCTGAGTGCTGGGCAGGGTTAGCAGAGGCTGGAAGAACTCAGGGCTGATGACTGCCAGACTGGGGCCCTGACAGAAAAGGGGTGGGGGCTATGGTAAAGTGGCCCAGGGAAGTAGGCAGTAGAGGAGGATCTGGGGTATGGGGGGAGGCTTAGGGGTGCAAGCTTTGGGAGGTGCTTACCTCAAGCGGCTCACAGAAGCAGTGGCATGTCCCTCCTATGCGGAGGTGTGACTAGGCGGTTCTGCATGCTGCCCTGTCTGCAGGCACTGCCCTCACAGCTTCTATTGGCTGCAGTTCCTGACCAATGGGAGCTATAGGGATGGGGGCGGCATGCAGAGTGGAGGCCCCTGGCTGCCCTTATGCATAGGGGGGCCATGCTGCTGCTTCCAGGAGCTGCCTGGAGTGGCCCCAGAGTCTGCTCCTGGGCGGGAGCTCGAGGACTGGATTAAAATGGTTGCGCTAGAGGGTCCCTGGGTTGGGGCCCAGTGTAGTGGGCGGGCCTGTGCTCTCCCTTCACCCCCTTGCCAGTGATGAGAGTAGCTAAGCCAGACTGCAGTTTGCCCTTGGAGGAAGGGGCTAGACTAGGGGTCAGCAACATTTGGCACGCAGCTCGCCAGGGTAAGCACCCTAGCGGGCCGGGCCAGTTTATTTACCTGCTGATGTGGCAGGTTCGGCCGATCGCGGCCCCCATTGGCTGCGATTTTGCCGTCCCGGGCCAATGGGGGCAGCGGGAAGCCGCGGCCAGCACGTCCCTCGCCTGCGCCGCTTCCCGCCGCCCCCATTGGCCCGGGACGGCGAACCGCGGCGAGTGGGGGCTGCGATCGGCCGAACCTGCCGCATCAGCAGGTAAATAAACTGGCCCGGCCCGCTAGGGTGCTTTCCCTGGCGAGCCGCGTGCCAAACGTTGCCGACCCCTGGGCTAGACTGAGGACTGCAGTGAGCCACTAAGGCAAGTGATAGAACCACAAGCTGCCGGTCCCCCAGAATGGGGGGGGAGAGCCAGCGGAGCAGGCACAGCCGGAGGGCTGTGTCCAGAAGCGGATGTCTCAGTCCGGGAATGACGGGGGTCCAACAGTGGAGACCGAGAGAGTAATGTTGGGTGAGACACCACTAGTGAAGGTGCACTGCTGAAGGAGCTAATTCCCAAACCAACCAGCAGGAGGTGCCGCTGTGGTGAGTCTGCACCCCGTTCCAAAGCCTTTCACATTTTTTGACTTTTCAGAGTTATTTGAAAATTTTCTTCAGATAATACTATCTGCTTAGTCCCAGTTAGGTTGTTAAATTTGTTGAGGTGAATAGGCTAGGAGAAGCGCTCACACCTCAGATTAGGAGGACCAACACCTATGCCACCAGCTATTACTTTGCCAAAAACTGTCTTTGGCCACACTGGATTAACAATGCATCTACTTACACTGTGACAACTGTTCCTTATTTTAGCCAATCTAATGTCAAATTAAATTAAATATTATTTACTAACCTACATGTTTTATTTAAATAGTTTCTTGTATTTATTATGGAAGGCATATTACAGTTCCTTCCCTTAGTGCTGTGTTTAATTCACAAGAATGCACTTGATCAATTCTCATATTTGCATCACTGTAAATCAGTAGCTTCACTGAAGTCAACTAAGTAACGGTGTAAAACTGACATGAAAGCACAATCAGATCCACTACAGCGCCTAAGAACCAAATTCTTAATAAAATGATTCTATATATAAAAACAAAGTGTATGAACTTAAATATTTAAGGGCCAGATTTTCAATGGATTTCTTAGTGGGTAAATGATACAAAAATCCTATTTATCAATCCAAAGGAAAGTCACCACACTTGGATGGACAGACACCAAAATGGATACAGCTACTACGTGCATATGTAAATTTGAAATCAGGGTGTTAGTACAACGGGAGCTAGTCTTGCAGATTTTTTTTGAAGCTTTGGTTTGAAAGGTTTGACCAATATCCAAATAAAGAAAATTCATAAAAACAGCTATCTTTGAACACACTTTCATTCTGTGTATGTATCACAAAGGTTTCATCAAAGAGCAAAACACCCTTTTATAGCAAAAACTAGCCATACAAATATACACCTATTTTAAATTGCAGAATATCTGGGAGATTAAAGCCCTTCCTCTTGAACCCTGAAACAACTTCACTATTTTTTAAAAGCAAAAGTTTCATATTCATTCAATCCATCCAGTACGTTGACTGATGCATAAACTTGCAGGAAAGAGTAATGTGATAGTTTATCCACTTAAATACCACAAGGGGGCAGCAAGAGCTCTTAAGTATTCAGCAGTTGAAGCAGCAAAAAGTTAAGAGAAACCTTATGTTTCAGATTCTGAGGATTGAGTCATGCAGTGCTTAATTTGTGCCAGGGCTTGCAAGGGCTGAGCCCTGGCATCTCTGGGCTTGGCAGTTCATAGCCCCAGCCCCTCTGGGCTTGCCATATCAGTTATGAAAGTACAAAAATTGCTTGAGCCTCAACACCAAATTGCTTGAGCCCTGGCACCTCTTTCATTACAAATTAAGCACTGGAATCATGATTATTACTATTCAGTCATGATCTAGTATATGAAATAGCATCAGATAAATGGTTCTCTTTCTGTAGAAAGTAATCCCAAACCTTCACACTTCTTATACTTGGAGTGACAGGCGTCTTGTGATCAGACACTCATTGAAGCTTGTTGTATTAGAATATAAGACATTGCATCAAGTGAGAACAATTTTCAGAATGTTGATTTCACTGTTAGTCTAATAGAAAGATTAATAGGAAGGAGGAAATAAGTATTATAATTGAATAGACAATTTTGCAGCAAGCTTTGTCAGCATGTCTATGATCATAAGGCAAAACAGGAAAATGCTTGCCTGAGCCCATTTTAACTGGCTTATGTGCTGAGGGCTGTACCCACTTGTGGTTATGCCACTTATAATCGATGATGCTACCCCCATAAACAGGAATATCACTGTTTTCAGTCCCAGGGTCAGTTTTGTCCCATTTTTGAGAACTCCAGTCTAGCCACCTAGAAGATCCATCAGACCTGGTGAAATTGACAGTTGGCTAAGTATATTTGCATCTCAAGAATAAGCCCCTCCAGGCTTGTCACACACTGACACCTTGTCCTACCTGCCTGAGTATCTAGACCCTGATCCAGCAAACCACTTATGCACATGCTTAAAGTTAAGCATGGCCAATGCGGCTAGCAGCAAATGCCTTCTCTAAGTAACTGGGCTGAAGTTTACAAAAACTAAAACAAAAATCAGTGATCTGTCCTAAAATGTAAGCCAAGGGAGTTTATGCTTCTGCTTAGATTTAACCATGTACTTATTCATTTTCTGAATGAAGGCCACAGCAAGACTATACCCTTTCTATGAGCCCTCCCCCTCATGTAGAATCAAACTAAGAGTTGGGCTGATTTTTATTAGTGAGAAGTGGTGACCACTTCTCATCTTTTTTTAATGCAGGCTACAACCGTGTTTGCCATAACTATTCCCAGCAAATTATCACCCCTGTGCTATGACTGGTAAGAGTGAGAGTAGAAGTATGAGTGCAAACAAGAAATCATCAATCTGAAAGTGAGCACAGACTGAAGTCCATAAAGAGAAGTGGTAACTTAGAACTTCCAGATATTCATCCACAGATCTCAAAGCATTTTACAGAAGAAAACAAGTATCTGTGTAGGTGAGCTTGTGGTTATGCCACTGGTCTGAAGCTGCCTGAGCAGTTTTGTTTTAAATACAAATACTAGTTTTCCTGCTTCTGATCATTCTTAAGACACTAATTAATTTTGTGGGAAAGTAAGCAGGCTGAAGAAGCTGATACTATTGAGTTATTTAACAGGGGATGATTGGAGATCCTAGCCACAATTATCAGAATAGACCACTCTGGTCATTCATCCTCAAATTTTCTGTAAATGTAAATGAACTTTGAATTAGGCCCTACAATAGCATTGCAATAAAATGGTGAGAGTTGGCAAGTCTCACAACCGTGTGGCTTTTCTTGAAAACCCAGCTCTTAGTCATGTGACTATTAAAATCACACCATTCATTTTATTTTTAATATAATGAAAGCTTCTGGCCCTTATGGTTACTGAGAAGTTTGAAAACATGACCCAATTGTACTGTAAAGCTTCAAAAACCAGAAGGTAAATAAGCCTAGAAGGTATAGTGGTTTTTTTTTTTTTCCCCCTCAATTCAGTCATGATTGTAGGGGGTGGGCTTGATTCATCATTTTTGCTTGAGGTTAGCAATATTGCATTAAAGTCAACAGGAGTATTTTGAATTGGCCATGTACTGATCCTCTGCAGAGGCGTGATTTTCACCATATAGGAGTAATGTCCTAAGAATCTCACTTTCTATAAGGGCCTGATCCAAAGCCCATTGGATTACTTCAGTCTACTTTAAGTTCTTTAAAAAATAGACTTTTTGCTAGCTTTATGTGGTTCAAAATTTAGCCAATAAAATGTTAATGTATCAAGGAAGACAGGGTTGTCTTCAAAGAAATACATCCCACCACTGTCTTGTTTGAAAAGCAAATATTGCAGCACAAAAACTGACTCTAAACAAAAGTGAAATTGACTTTATTTTCATTCTCCAAACTGAAATGTGAAAATAAACAGTGGGCATAAATATTGAAAAGTTAGATTTTTAAAGAGTATTCCCTTTAGTAGTGTAAGATACAATTAGCAATATAGGCAAGACATCTGTTTGCTTTGGTAATAAGAATTTGAAGAGTAAGTCATAAGAAGGTCATCTCTTTGACATACCATTGAAAAGTTTCAATTATTGACTCAAGGCACAAAACATTTAAAATAGGATTATACAGTTACTACCAAAAAGATGGTAAAAATACCCATTTTGCCTGTGTGCAATAATGGGGTCAAAGAAAGCTTCTGTCTAGGTGCCTACAGTTCTGGTTGCCAAAAATAGTTGCTAACATAACACTATTTATTTTCTGAGGGTCAAGTTATTAAGGTCATAATATACAAGCATTTGAGAGTTACACTAGTAATGATCTAATTTCACTACATGCAATTGAATTAAATCCATCAAATCTGCTCCAATATATTTATGCCTTAGAAAGCAAGAATTTATTAAATTGGTTCTGTGGCATATAATTTCCTTTCTGTATTATGTTATATTTTCCTAATTTGTACAATAAAAGGAATTATACATTTATGTCCATTTCTATAATTTGCTCATCTCTTAAGCACAATAAATCAACAATTATTCATTAATTAAATAATGCTTATATTGGCATATGTGGTAGTGTGACAGCAAACAGCTAGACCAGAGGAATATACAGTAGAGGAGTTCTGAATATGAAATGACAAAATTACAAAAAAGAAGTTGGGATTTTTCAGGAGAGAAGAGTTGCAGCTGTAAAGAATAGCAATGCTGATGAGTTTATGAAGTTATTTGTAATGCCACATTTTCAAAAAGGCACAGGTGATTTTTCACCTATAGTTTTGTGGGTGCAAGTGATATAGTTTTGGAGCCAGATCCTCAACTGGAAGTCAGTGGAACTACACAGATTAATACCAGCCAAGCTCCAGCCATTGATGTTTAAAAACCCTCTTTATAGACACGTGTTCTTCATTATATCCAGATTTGTCATTCCCTCAGTGGTGCTTCCTCTGCTTGCAGCGCCAGGAGGCTGGACTTGTCAGTCATGAAGAGGTTTGGACTCTCCTTCTGGGAAAATTCCCAGTTCAGTATGTCTCTTGGCAGTTTCAAGGGTGTGCAGACCTCCTGCTGTCTGGAGTTACAGCTAGGAAAACATTTTGTTACTTGAAGCTTTGCCTTCCCCCTTTGCCACTCCAACTGCAGGCATTTTTCTTGGAGGTTTCTGGCCTTTTAGAAATGCTTGGCTCCCTAGCCTACAGTAGCTCTACATGTGCTGGGATTCAAATGACAACTCAGTCAATCACGAGAGAGCCAGAAAAGACCTCCTCTCTGCTTAATTGCCCTCACTGTTACTTAGAAAGAAACCTTATGACTGTTACTGCTCCAAATAAGCTCTCACATCCGTGAGAAACTCTTTTCAGCAATCCCTGATTGCAGTCCCTTTGCTAGTTCCTGCTTAAAGTTAAAGTGCAGCAGCTCCCTAGCATGAGGTAGAATGGAAGGCACAGCTAGGGTAGAGGGTAGCAGCCAGAATGCAATTCCAGCAGAAGGTCCCCCCATTGTTTAATTTTCATTTATAAGCCTATCATTTCCAGACAATGTTTTACCACCTTTTGCACCTTCAGCCACAGTTTGCTCATCAGCTCTCTCCCTAACCCCACCTCCTTCCCCAAATATTACATGCTCTTCAGACACCATGATTTTTAGCCAGAGAGTACTCCATATGGCCACTAATGGTCTCTAAGGACTGATCCAAAGCCCAGTGGCTACTGGGAATCTTTCCCTTGACTTCAGTGGGCTTCAGACCAAGACAGTGGTCCTCTTTAACACATGAATTCAAATGATGGTGAACCAGTGGTTCCTGGAAATCATAGTACATTGGTTCTATCATAAGAGGTGGTATCAAACCTTTGAATCAATGTTATACAAATTTGTCCACCTCCAACCCATACCAAAAGGAAGGGATTCAAAACACCCTGAACCACCAGTTGAAGACTGAAACCATTGTCTAAGTCCTAGAGGACCAGAATTGTAGGTTCCTCCATCAAGAAAACAATAAAGCATTTTTTAGACTTTATGAAGATGAACTTCCTATTCAGAGCATCAAGCTTCCAAACGGGGTCTTTGCAGTTCATCCAGGCAATGAGTGAGCAAAATACAAAGTGACTATTTCCATGTTCCTAATCTTCAATTGTACTAGTGACTCACATGTTATGCCATTCTGGGCCAGTATTTTTAGTTTAAGGCTCTACCATTCTGCCTGGCTACAGCTCTGAGAACATTTACCAAAATTATAATGGTGCTGACAGCCACATTACAGAAGTGGGACAACTGGCTGACTAATGGCAATTTGAAATGATTATAAAATAATACATGCTTTCTCTCCCTATGTAAGTTTGTTCATTTATCTATTTTGCTTTGAGGGATGAGTGAGTGGAGTGCTGGTTCATTTCTTTTGGGAGATAGCGAGTTTTTCCAATGATTTCTTATGTTATTTCCCAAAATATTGTATGGAAGGAGCAGTTGATATTGTGGGAGTGGGATTAGGAAGTAAATGGGGGTAATTCATCAGGACTAGTACGTAGCGGAGAATTTACAAGCTTAGAAACTTTTACATAGGATTAAAACCTTTCCTTACTGAAGGAAAAAGAATTACTGAAGTAGGGGTATCCAAATATCACATTTAAAATTTGTCTCAAATTAATATACAAACAAGTACAACAAATTAAGACCCATATAATATTCCAATATGCATATATTGAAATTTAATTGAGCTATTCAGAAAGTGTATGATCCATTCTTTAAAGTGACGTGATACATAAATATTATACAAGGTATCAGGTATATAAAATATTTTGTTAATGGACTAATGACAAAAATGCTGAGGATGGAAGACATTTCAGACAGGAGAATCCATGGATCATAGAGAGTTGAAACTGTAGCTTAATTTCTTGGTGTGGAGACCTATAATTTAAGAGACATTTTCCAATGTCCTCGAGTAAATGATGCACATAAAAAACGTATTTGTACATCAAGTACTGTCTGTTTAATTTTGTCCTTAAATCACATTTTTCAACCATATTTCTCAGAGCTTTACAAAAGTGGGTGGGTATTAGCACAATTTTAAAGAACTATAATGTGCATCTACAAATGTGTGGGTTTTTTTTTCTTTTTGCATGTAGAAATATATATACTGTCACAGCTGTTAGCACAGTGATGGAGGCCCTTTAAAAAAGTGGCCTTAAACGAGTATGAGTATTGAGGCTGGTGTCAGCACTCTGTCTAGTATGCACCCTTCCTACGCCTGGACCCTGGGAACCAAGAAGTGGTAAGTATCTTTCTTAGTTTAAAATGAAGTGGAAACACTAGTGCAGCTTTCTTACTGAAACTAAACGTCAGGCACAGCCACAGCGCACCCCTGCTGCAGGGAAGTAACTGGTAGCAGAGAACACCTCCGGCGGAGCCTCTGCCCCTCTCGCCAGAACTGCAGCGTCACGCAGAAAGGATTTACTCCGCCGCACGCAGCATGTCCCCCCTGCAGCTGAATTCGTCAGGCAGCGGGTGCCCCGGGCTTTCTACAGGAGACAGCCACGGGAGTTTTTTATGAGGAAAACTGTGGGGTGGGCGATGAGGCGGTCGGTATTTAACTGGCCTGCACGTGAGCCGAAGGGGTCCTTACCCCAGGGGATAACCCCTTTCCCCTCTCCCCGCACGTTGGCACAGCAGGTGCGAGCCATGGCAGCAGGGCTGGGACCGGCGGGTGGAAAGGAGGCCGAGGCCGCGGCCGCCCGCAGCTGCAAGAGGGCGCCACTGTCCGCCGGAGCGCCGCGCTGCGCTCGCCCCTTGGCTTTCCCCCGCAGCGGGGCCTGCCCAGCATCCAGGTCTCTGCGGGAACCTCCAGAGTAAACGCGCCCGGGATTGGCTTCTGTCAGTGAAGGGGGCCATATTGGATCAGCGCATCGCTGCGCTCACGCACCATTTTATCAGCGGCTCTGATTCTTTCATCTGCCTGGATGCTCCCGCCCCACCCCCTCCCCGCCCAGGGCGGCGCCCCCCGCCCCTGCGGGCTGTAGAAGCGTGAGGAGAAGGTGTCTCGAGGAAGGAGACTCGCGCGCTCCTCCCCTCCTCACACCCCTCGCTCACTCCTCCTCGGCTCGCAGACCCACTCTCCTCCCTGCCTGCCTCCCCCCCTCCCTCCAGCGGAGGCACCGTGTCAGCCAGCGGAGGCGGCCCCGGCCGGGCGGCCAATCAGCGAGTGGGTGACAAATATGCAAATGTGCCCCCCCCAGCCCGTCCCCTCGGGTTCGCTGGGGCTGGTGGGGTCGCGGCGCGGAGCTAGTGAAACTTCACCAATAGCCCTCCTGTTTCCCTGCCCGGGCGGGGGAAGAGCAAATCACGCCGCGCCGCCTCCTCCCGCTCCTCCTCCCGGGCCTGTGCCAGCCACCCGGTAAGTGGTGCCCCCAGCCAGCGGTTGCCTGCGCACCCCGCGGGGCCGGAGCGGCAGGGGGATTCCCCGAGGGGGGAGGGGAGCCGCCGCCGCCCCGTTCCCCCGTAGTCTGGCCGAGGCAGGGAGCTGTCAGGCGCGGGGCATCTCTCCCCACGCGTGCCGGCCAGGCGGCCGCGTAATGGCGAACCCGGCGGTGAGTGCGTGCGAGGGGACGGGCTGCTCCCCGCCGCCCCCGGAGCAGGCCGCGCTTCAGGTGCCGGAGACACGGGCTGGCCCCGGCTTCCCCCCGCCCACGCGAGGGGACGGCGCGGCCGGGCCTGCTCTCGCCCTGCCTAGGCTGAGCCTGCTTCCGCCCCTCGCAGGGCAGGCGCGGGGCGACGGCAGAGTCTGGGTCGCCCCTGCCCCTCGCACCCACCAGGCGCCCCCCCCCCCCGGCCGCCCCTGGGCCCGAGGCAGGGTGGAGGGGCGGGGGCTGGGTTGGAGCCGGGCCCCAGCATACGGGAGGTCGGCGGGGGCTGGTCCCCAGCGGGCAGGAAGGCGGCGGAGGGAGAGGGATGGGAGCTGGCTGCCCATCCGGCAAGTGGGCGAGGCGGCTGGGGGAAGACTGGCGAGCTTGGAGCTGCTGCCCGCTGAGAGGGCGGGTGCGGGGCGGTGCAGGCAGAGAGGGAGGCTGAGGTTGGAGCTGGCTGCCCCCTGGGCGGGGGGGGAGGGGAAGCGAGCGGAACGGAGCTGGCTGCACGCTGGGCAAGGGGGCGTGTTGGAGCTGGCTGCCTATGAGGCAGAGGAGGGGTGTGCGTTGGGGTGCGGGCAGCGGACCTGGCTTCTCCACCAGGCAGGGAGGCCAGGGCGGGGACGGGGGATGGGAAGCTGCTTTTCCCCTCGGCAGATTAAAAGGGGTTTGGAGTGCAGATTGTGGGGGTTGCTAATAGGCAAGGTGGGGGGGGGGGTGTTTAAGCTGGTCCCTGGGATAGCCTCAAATGACCACCCTGCTATCTCCCTCCTGGGTGTGTTAGATGGATTGGAACAATATATGTCAGGAGAGTGTGTGTCTCTGCTGAAGGCGGGAGGCTTGTGACAGCTTTCTGCTGAGGCGAAGGGACCTACTGCAAACAGGATGGTGTGGAAGAAAACCTATTTTCCCAGACAGGTTGGTGGGAGGGGAGGAGAGGAAGAGAACATTCAAGAAGTCTCTCTTTGCAAAGGTGACATCAAGGCCTTCATCTCTTAGGAAGGTTTCACCCTCCTTATTCACTTTTGCATGCAAAAGACCATATCCATAGTAACTAAAAACTTTAATGAAAGCTGTATCACCTCACTATGAGGAGATACAGACAGATCTGGTGTCTCCTGCAGAGGAGAGACTGAAGAGCCTTGGGCCAGCAGGCATGGTTGCTGGGGAGAAAATGGAGACTGCAGACAGAAAAAAGGGAAGGATTAATAAATATAATGCTGCAACAGCCATGATAGTGCTAGAAAGGGTTCTGACCTCCTCTGCCCCTTTTCTCTGAGGTCTTGTGACTTTGCTTTTAAAAGTAGTTGTCTCTGAACCTCCACCATAAGAAAAGTAGGCTTGTCTGTCATAGGAGGTTTCTGTACCCCATTTCACTTCTGTGCCAGTCCAGAAACACCAGTTTGTTAGGTGCAAGCTTTATCCCCCCTTTTTCATTTAATTTAATATAGTAGTCATAACTGAAAACTTCTGAGCAGAAAGACTATGTTGGACTTTGTAGGTAAATAGTTTCTACTTCCTTTAATATCTTTGAGCAGTTACAGAGTTTCTATCTAGCAAGGGTTGTGAATTTTGGTTTATATCTGTAGGTGAAATAGCCTATATTATATTTGTGCTGACTTCCTTCAAGTGGTAAACAAAATCTTACAACCTATGTGTTTTACTTCAGATTTTGATAATTACCTAAGTGGGAGAGCAAAATAATATCCTGCTTATTTCCTGATAGTCATATGGTCTCCACCCAAAAAGACAACCTGATATGTTCCTGCTTGTAGGCATCTGCTAATTCTTTAACTGTTCAGACACACCTGCTTGATGGGGCTGCAAAACACTACTGACTTCAATTCCTTTTTTAACACATGAACATAAAAAATAAATTCTTACTCTCACATAAGCAATTCACAGAGCTGTGCTTTTGACAGTCATGGATATCATAACAATTAACCATCCACAGGAAAAATACTTCTTCATAGTGAAACTGTTACTTATAGGATATCTTCAACAAAAGCTTGTCAGCAACAATCAATATTTTGCCATTCTAGGAACATCACAATATGCGGTTTACCAATTGTGCATTGCATGACACTGGAAACAAATTGGGAAATACTATGCCAAACTTGTCTTCATTAATTTGAGTATAAAGATATACTCAAAGGTGCTAAGATCATTAAGTTAGTCAGTGTTGCTTAAGCTGTTAGTATTCAGCCACATATGTCAGCAAATGGTTTGGTATATAAGCTCCTAATAGATCTTTACAGTGGAGAGTAGCCCAACTTGCCTCCCAAAGACTTGTTGGACTCCTGTCTATCATTATTATGACTACAGAGATGTGATTTTTAAAAGATGCTGAGTAGCTTCAACTCCCACTGACTTCAACAGGAGCAGTAGATGCTGAGGGCTTCTGAAAATCAAGCCATGAGTTCCTAGTCATTTTTGATTAGGTAAATGATGAAAGCTCAGAGTGGGGGAAAATATGTTTTTAGTGATTGTATCTGTGAAGTGCTCTGATTTGGACCATCACACGGAGACTATGAAAGCCTTAAAGCAGACCTTGTTCATGTGTTTCCTTTCTATAAAATAGACAAGAGCCAGTGACTTAGAGAGATTAAAAATGAGGTTGACACAGTTTTATTATACTGCTCTACTCCTGTGACATTAGGTAATAGGTATGTTTTAATTTCAACATGCTTCCAGCCCTCCACCCCAGTGTGGGGAGCACTAACAATTCTTTATTTTGTATTATTTATTCATTTAACATTTTGCTACAAACTTCATTTAATGTAAACTACAACTCATACTTGAAATATTATAAAATGAATAGGTCAGCCACACAATTTTAGCAGAGATTATCAGGTAGGATTCCTTAATGTGTTGCCTTGTCTCCCATATATCAGGCCTGCTGTATAAGTCCTTGTGTCTACCTCATGTAAATGTTTAGACTCTGGAGCATTGCATTATTTTGGAAGGAATGATGAACAGAAGTTGGAACAGAAGGAGGAGAATGCAGTGTTCTAGTTTGGTCCTGCACAATTCTGGGTTACAGTAATAGTTGTAAAAAGCAACAGAGCGTCCTGTGGCACCTTTAAGACTAACAGATGTATTGGAGCATAAGCATGCATCCGACGAAGTGGGCATTCACCCACGAAAGCTTATGCTCCAATACATCTGTTAGTCTTAAAGGTGCCACAGGACTCTCTGTTGCTTTTTACAGATCCAGACTTGAGTAATAGTTGTGATTCCTATGCTACCCACAAACTGAGTCCTGAGTAAATTTTCTTTGCTCTTCTTACTTTTTATAGATTGTTTCATTCAGTTTACTTCTCTGATCATTCCTGTTACAGCCACAGTCCCTTTCAGACTAAGGAGCAGACTGCTCAATACACTTAAGGAAATCTCATTCTCTTTCAGGCTCAGATTTCATTGTTTTCCCCTTTCTCCCAATCAGCCTCTTTCCTGGACAAGAGACAGGGCTTTCAGGAACTTGAAGGATCTGAAGTCACCTTAATGGATGTACCCAAAGCCCAGCCATGGGATTTTGTGAGTCCAGAGTTCTAAGAACTGACAGCTGGAATCCCACTGTCATCTGGACTCCCTGAAGGGCATCTCTCCTGTTCAGCAAGAGGAAGGAGTGAAGACTTTTCTTTACCTTCACCATGTTAAATTTGCAGGGATGCAATAACCACAGTATGGGTTGCTAGCACTTAATTCAAATATGATCAGAGTGTGCTGATCATTTTTTATTTCTCTGGCCAGTTCATATAGGCAAGAGAGAACTTGTTTGGCCACTGGCCATCTGAATGTAGAGACTCTTCTTTTCAATGTAAATTCTGGGTATTTCTCTTTTTGTGCAACATTCTGATAACGAAAACATAAAAAAAGCTAGTTGCTTTTGCAATCTAAAAAGATCACATGTTGGAGGAACTTGTAGAATATTGAACTGTAAAACATAAACAAAAATAAATTGTGGTATTAGAGCAATGTGGCAAGTGAAAGCACACATTAGGCATTTAAGCATTTTAATCTATAACATACACAGAGAGGTGTAAATATTTAGAAATGCTGAGTTTATTTTATTGTATTGGTATATTTTCAGCACGGTGCATGTGCAGCTAGATACTCAACTACATTTTAGTGAGAGCTCATTTAAGGTGTTTGTGTTGCAGCATTTGAGACTAAAGTTCTTTTTCATGTTGCCCTGCCCCATGCTTCATTTATAAAACTGGAGGGAACATACTTGGGATGAGAAGGTGGTTCTGTCCTCAGTTTCACTCAGTTCTTGGCTTGTTTGACAACAAAGGTGCCAGTGTGATGTGGACAACAGTTGTACTGAGACCTCCAACTTGATTCAGCCTGCACACCAAACAGATGTCTGATATTAACATCTTTGGCTACTATATATAACTATGAGTGAATTTGTAGATCATAACTTTGATAGTCATTGATTTTTTGTTTTGTTTACCTTTTTGTTTTGTTTTAAAGGCCAGAAGGGATGTTTGTGATCATCTAGTTTGACCTCAAAAACACTGACACTTGAGGACTGTTAATTTATGAAATTAACCATTTCAAAGTTTGTACCTACATAAAAAGTAGCAGAGTCCATCACAAGATGCGGCCATCCCATTCACTTCTTGTGGCCAAATACCAATTTTGACTGTGCTTTATATAGTTAATAGAAAATTTACTAACAGTGAGTACCAAATTGATCTCCTCCTTCAGTGTGGTGTTAACTACTCTCCTTTATGTCACATGAGGAATAAAAACAGTTTTCTGTGCTTAATATATTAGAAGTTTAGATAGTCTTCCAAAGTTCATTCTAGAAAATTGCATAGGCTTTTACTAGTAAATAAAATAATAATAATCTCATATAATAAAAATATAATAATAAAAATAATCTCATAATTATTTTAAAGATTAACACATTACTGAACCTCGTAAGAGAAAAACTTGTAATAGCTTCTGAAGACTTTCTGTTACATATAATGGCATAATAGTCTACCCCTTTAATAATATGAATAACGTGAACTTGCTGTCATTTCTGTACAGGGTGGGTTGATTTACATTGCCAATTTGAATCAATTTAAATGAACATGCAGGAAACCTTGATTTAAATAATCAATTTTAATCAGGTTTTGCATGCACTTTTTCATTATTTTCCTGAAGAAAGGTTGATTCTCACTGGCTGGCAACCATTAAAACATGTTGATTGCAACTAAATATAGCCTTTACACTAAATTTAATGCTGCTTTTTGTTAACCAGGAGGATACACTGTATCTGTATGTATTTATTTAAGCAATTGCATAGCTTAACTTGCATTTATTTAGGTTCTTCATTCTTACCTTTTAATTCTTAGAAAATAGTGAATGATGCATTTCTTATTTACTAGATTTAATTTTTTACTTGGAATTTGTGTCATGCTCTAATTGGATGGAAATTCAAATTGAATTTTAAATGCACAGAAATGGCATTTTAAATTTAATACTACTTGTGCTGGATACATAAGGGAAAAACAGTTTATCAAAACGTGTTTTGCCTTGAAAACAAAGGAAGTTTTTTCTGTAGTTAGTGAATTTAACTGACTGTGGCTGGTCACCATGTCCTTCAAGATTTTAGAACTAGTAGATCTCATTTTCTCATGCGTTTTCAATTCCCAGTTGGTTTCTCAGCTTTGAAGGAGGCAGTCATTGAACTAAACTAGTTGAATAAATTGAAATAAAGAAAGTATTCTCTCTGCACCTTCGGAAGAGGCTATTGCTGTCCAAAAACTGGTTTAGCACTTCTACAAACTCTTGTTCCAGGTGCTAAACCAGTGACTTCCACCAGTTCAGTAGTC